>NC_057863.1:135495359-135806193 GCF_019393635.1 Dromiciops gliroides | reverse complement strand
CACACCCAGAATGTCCCTAGACTCAAATAACTCTCTAGAAATGCCAGAGACGGTTAGGTATTTCCAATTCAACTCAGGCCCTGGATCTACCCAAAGCATTCTTATTTTGGCTTACAAACCTAGAAACTCCTGAGGTTCTACCCCAAGCTTATGTTTTGGATTCTCTTATGTTTCACTTCACCCAAACCTTATTGAATGTCTACAATTGCTTATATCTATCTCAATCTACCTTGCTTTCAGGCTGAACCCCAAATTGCTTAACTGGACACTTCTACAGGTACCTATGTGGGAAATCTTTTTTTTTTCAAAATTCCATGTATTGTAAATATTCCAGAATGTAGGGAGAGGGGCTCATACCTCCTTTCCACTACGAAATGGCCTTTCTCCTTTATTTCTCTTTTTTTATTTATTATATTCCAAACTTAAGAAATTAAACAAGAATTACCATAATATAGAACAGAAAGGAAAAAAAATGATAGCATAGAATTTTTTTTCCCTTTATTCAAGTCTTGCACAAAATGACTAATATGGAATGCATTCCCCAATTAATAAATGGTCAAAGGATATGAACAGGCAATTGTCCAGTGAATAAATCAAAATAATTTCTTTCTAAAACTATTTCAGTATTTTGTATGACTACTGATATATAGCTTATATTGAAATCCTTGAGTTATTAAGGGGGGAGTGGGGAGGGAAGGAAGAAGAGAATTTGGAACACAAAGTTTTAAAAGCTTGTTGTTAAAATTTGTTTTTACATGTAATTTGGAAAATATTTTTGGGGGGAGGAAAATAAAAATTCTAAATAAATTTTTAAAAAAACAAAGCTGTTTCAGATTTTTATGTCTGTTCTCATGAACAACAATGGCTAATATGGAAATATATTTTGCATGGCTTCACATGTTTAATCTATGTCATATTCTTTGCCTTCTCAGTGGGTGGTGGAAAATTAAGAGGGAAAGAGAGAATCTGAAACGTAATTTAAAAAAAATTAAAATAAATATTTCATAAGAAAATATACTGTTTTACAAATTATAAAGCAACAGATGAGTGGATTATTATTATTAATTAACCATAATCCATTGATTTAAGATTTTATGCTAGTTCTTTTTGTGATGGCTCAGATTGGAAATCAAAGTGATAACTAACAATTAGGGAATGTCTAAACAAGTTTTATCATGGAATGTTATTATGCTATAAAAAATGCCAAGCTGGATGGTTTCAGAAATAACCTGCACTTACATGAAGTGTTGCATAGTGAAGTGAACAGAATTAGGAGAACATTTTACACAGTAACAACAGCATTGCACAATGAAGATCTATGAATGACTTTGCTATTTTCATTAATAGAATGATGGAAGACAATTCTAGAGGACTAATGATGAAGCATAATATTTGTCTCCTGAGAAAGAACTGGTATTGATTGAATACAGACTGAAGCATAATAATTTTCACTTTTTAAATTTTTATTCTAATCTTGTACAAAATAACTTATATGGAAATGTGTTACATAATTGCATATGTATGACCTATACCTGATTACTTTCTATCTCAGTGAGGGGGGATGAGGGAATGGATGGAAGGAGAGATAGAACTTAGAATGAAAAACTTTAAATAAAAATGTTAAAGATTTGTTTACAAAATCTGTTAGTTTCCAATGCACTATGGATCAGATGCAATATCTTCAGAGTCAAGAATTAGACTAAATTGGATTGCTTCACTTTCTCAATCTATCCTCTAGTCAATTTTCTTTATTTCCCTCAGAAATTTTACTAAAGGGCTTCATTATCAGTTTACGTCTTTTCTGAATTTTCTCAAGTAGTGACATATTCTTGACATTAATTAAAGTCTCTCTTGGAGAAGAGTGGGGGGGATAGAGATAGCACTGGTAAAGGAAAGTGGGGCAGCTAGGTGACACAGTGGATAGAGCACAGGCCCTGAATTCAGGAGGACCTGAGTTCAAATCCGGCCTCAGACCCTTGACACTTACTAGCTGTGTGACCCTGAGAAAGTCACTTAACCCCAATTGCCTCACCAAAATAACTAACTAACTAAATAAAAATAATAGAGAAGGGGAAAGTGAACTGATATAAGCAATAGTCTTGAGCCAGAAGGCTTGGGTTCAAGATACCATTCTTATACTTCTTGTTTGAGTGACACTGGGGATATCATTTAACTGAGTTTAACTTTCTTCATCAGTAAAAAAGGTCAGTGAAAGGATATATGGTAAATAAAAAGGGCTAAAACATAGTATCAAGTGTAACTTGGAAAGATAAAATACAGAAAAGTTGTCCTCAAAACCATACCTTGACTGGAAAATTATGCAGGTCTGACATGTAACAAGAGTAAGATGATACAGGTATCAAGCTTTATTCATAAAATATTTAATAAACTTCAGGCAGAAGGACTTGAACGTGCTCTATGAAAGATTAAATGAAGACATGGACAAGAAAAACAGATTGAGAAGGCTTTTTGTTTATTTTTTTCTTTTATATGAAATAGGAGTAGAGTGATTACATATACACACTGCAAAGAAGTATATTCTGTAAAAAGATAAAGCAATGTATAAGTATGAATTGTTATTGTTGCTGTGATCATGATGGTGATGGTGATGACATGAGTGGGATGAATGGTTGAATGATCAGGGAATCTAGATGAATCAGTCATGGCTGGGAAGGAAAATAAAAGTAAACATACTATAATTTATTTGAGCACATTCACTTGTTATATAAGACATTTTAAAAAGTCAAAAAAAAAAAAACCTACCAGCTTACTCTACAGTATTCTATACCCTCTCAAGTTGTAGAAACTTACCCTACCTTTTTTTTTTTTTACTAGAGCTGTGACTTGGGGCAGGTAGATGGCGCAGTGGATAGAGCACCGGCCCTGGAGTCAGGAGTACCTGAATTCAAATCCGGCCTCAGACACTTAATACTTACTAGCTGTGTGACCCTAGGCAAGTCACTTAACTCCAATTGCCTCACTAAAATAAAAAAAAAAACACAAAAACTAGAGCTGTGATTTATTATATCAGTAAGTTCAATATACTTTGTGCCATAATGTCAGTTGTAGAGGTGGTGATGTTGATGATGGTGGTGGTGGTGTGGTGGTGGTGGTAGTGGTGGTGGTTGTGGTTATAATGTTGTTGGGTAATGATATACATTTAGTTAATTAGGTCTGAATTTTAGTAATCAGATTAGTGTTAGTGAGACAGTTAAGCATTTTCTCAATATGTTAGACTGATTGATTAATGTACTAATTGCTTATGCTTCATTCAATTAAACATGCCAACCAAAATTTTTAAATTCAAGGTATTTAAACAGATCCATGATTTCATGAATGTAGGCACATGCTTTAATGGTAGGTATTCCTCAGGGTTCTCTTATAAGCCCTCTTTTCATCTCCCCATATCCTACTTTAGTTGGTGATCATATTAGCTCCTACAAACTTCCTAGTCCTCTTAATTTTACTTATTCTGACTTAATTTTATCTATTCCTTTTAATTCTAGTGCCTTAACTCTGCCCCAAAGTCTCTACTGACCTCCAATTTCACATCTTCAATTCCTTTTCAGACATCTGGAATAGATGTCCAGAAGATAACAAACACATTATGTTCAAAAAAGAACTTGTTATTCCCCTTCCCCCCCAATTCTCTCCACCTCCCCACCTTGCCTATTACTGTATAAGACAAGCACCTTCGGCAGCACCTTCCTTCCATTCTTTCAGGCTTACAACTTAATAGTCATCTTGTTTTCCTCTCTATCTCTCATCCCTTATATCCAATATGTTGCCAAGGGGTGTCAATTTCGCCTTTGAAACATCTGTCATATGTATCCCCTTCTTTCTTCTGACACTAATACTACTCTCATGCAGAAGTCATCACCTCAAGCCTGAACTATTGCAATAGCCTGATAGTGTCTCAAGTTTCTCTCCATGCTAATCAATCCTTCATTCAGTGCTAAAGTGATTTTCCCAAAGCACAACTCTAATCATTTCACCACTCAACTAAATAACCATGGCCACCACCATCACCTGACAGTGGCTTCTGTGAGAATCAGAGTGCCACCACCCTGTTGAGACATTGTGAGAACCAAGTCAGCACCACCCTGAGGAAAAAGCATGTGACTAGCACCTGAACAGTTACATCTCCTCTAAGTCATGTCAATCCATGCTACCAGCCAATTAGCTTGGAGCTGTGTGTAGGGACCTTGCCTAGGCTGGCCTGTAGGGAGCTTCTGCTCAAGAGAACAGGGATCGTCTTTCCATTAGAGGTTGCTAGAGGAGCAGCTGCAGGTTCAGGGAGTGAGGGTCTTTTCTTTCTTTTTCCACATGTTCTCTTTACTAACTGCTAATATACTTTTTTTTTTTTTTTGGTGAGGCAATTGGGGTTAAGCGACTTGCCTAGGGTCACACAGCTAGTAAGTGTTAAGTGTCTGAGGTTGGATTTGAATTCAGGTCCTCCTGACTCCAGGGCTGGTGCTCTAACTAATATACTTTAATAAATACTTAATGCCAAAAGATTGATGCTATACATTACTAATTTAAGGTGACGACTCATTAGATTTTTTAGACATCACAGTTAGATTTTTTATGCATCATACTTCCTATTGCCTCCAGGATCAAATATAAAATGATCAGTTTGGCATTCAAAGTCCATAATCTAGAACCTTCCTTCCTTTCTTGTCTTCTTGTACCTTCTCAATAAATACTATGATTCAGTATGTACTGACCTCCTGGTTGTTTCAGGAATAAGACACAATATGTCAACTCTGTGCAGCTTCTCTGACTATGCCTCATGCTGGGAACACTCTTCCTCCTCAGTTCTGACTATTGTCATTCCTGACTTCCTTTAAGTTCCAACTCCTCTTAATTCCAGTGCCTTTCCTCTGTTAATTTTTTACTATTTATCTTGCATCTAGCTTGCCTTGTATATATTTGTTTACGTGCTGACTCCCTTATTAGATTGTAAAGTCTTTAATGTAAGGGAATATCTTTTATGAATGTCCATGGATAACTTAGAAGTCAGGATGCTAGGTTCTCTCACCCACAGAAATCAGTGCCCATAACAGAACAGAGGGAGCTAGGTAGTGAAGGCCTAAGACTATAACAATAAAGGAATTGACAGGTTATAGAAACTTAGAATAGAAATAAATGAAAAATGAAGATATTTTGAAACTAGGTATGGGAACCAGAAAGAGACATGTGCAGAAAAGGCCAAATTTGTCCCCATATTCACCTTATGACATGTAAACCCCCAAAACACAACTCCACTGAAAAAGGTACCTGCCTTCTAAATGACATTTCTTTCTTTCTTTCTTTCTTTCTTTCTTTCTTTCTTTCTTTCTTTCTTTCTTTCTTTCTTTCTTTCTTTCTTTCTTTCTTCCTTCCTTCCTTCCTTCCTTCCTTCCTTCCTTCCTTCCTTCCTTCCTTCCTTTCTTTCTTCCTTCCTTTCTTTCTTCCTTTCTTTCTTTCTTTCTTTCTTTCTTTCTTTCTTTCTTTCTTTCTTTCTTTCTTTCTTTCTTTCTTTCTTTCTTTCTTTCTTTCTTTCTTTCTTTTTGTGGGGCAATGAGGGTTAAGTGACTTGCCACAGCTAGTAAGTGTCAAGTGTCTGAGGACAGCTTTGAACTCAGGTCCTCCTGAATACAGGGCAAGTGCTTTATCCACTGTGCCACCTTGCTGCCCCCTAAATGACATTTTTAATTCTTCAATTTTACTCATTGGTAAACTGGGAGGTGGGATTATAATGTGATAGTTTATCTTCTGGTGATGATAAAGTTGGATCTTTATAGAGAGATTGACATTCATTTGAGTTTACTCTTTGTGTCATCTATGTTGCCTTTTCCATTTTAATCTTTGAATTCACCTTGGGATATTTTGACTATTTTTTTAGCTTTCACACAGAGCTTTCTATAGTCTTGTTTTCATTTCCATTGATTTTTGTGATAAAAGTCAACATTACGTATAATTTTTGTCTTCTCCTTCCCTTCCCTTCCCTTCCCTTCCCTTCCCTAAACTTTTGTCCTCTGCCCTTCCCTGCCCTGCCATGTTCCACTTACCCTCTCAAACAAACCTATTATTTCAGTGCTATAGGTCAGTGGTTTCAAACTCAAATAGAAACTGGTTCAATGAAACCATACACAAGGAACCCTGTGTATTGAAAATTGACTTAGACAGTGCAGCTAGGTGGCACAATGGAAAAAAACACTGGACTTGGATTCAGGAGGACCTGAATTCAAATCCAGCCTCAGACACTTGACACTTACTAGCTGTGTGACCCTGGGCAAGTCACTCATTGCCCTGCCCAAAAAAATTGACTTAGAAAACCACATGTTGTACTTTTACATATTTTATTAAATATTTCCTAATTCAGTTTTAATCTACTCATGGTCACATTGGTGAGCATTGCCTTATCCTGTCCAAATAATGTACCTTTCCTAATACCCCAACTACTTTTGTATAGATCTAATTCTTATAGTTTTTCTTCTCAGAGAAAGCCTATATAAGCTCCATTGCCATGTCCATATAACATTCATACTTCTGCCCTTTGAATCCCATCAGAAGAAAACCAATTTTTTTCCCCCATTTGAATCCCCTTCAAATACTTGACAGCAAATTTCATATCTTCCTAACCTTGAAACCAAGCCTTCTCCTCCCCATGGCAAATATCCCAAATTATTTCACCTGATGGCATAGGGCATAATATTGAGTCTTTTATCATCCTGGTTGTTGTCCTCTGAATACTTTCCAGATTATTGATACTCTTACTAACTGAAGATACAGTATTCTAGATGTCATCCTTTCAGGCCAAAAAACACTATGGCTTTCCTAATGCAGTCACATTAACACCAGGTAGTGTTTGTTATGGTTTTAATTTCCATATCACTCTTTTGACTAATATTGAACTTGCTAGTTGTGAAAACTATAAGGACTTTTAAGATGAGTGCCCCCCTAATTTATATTTAGGAAGTTGAATTTTTGTATCTCAACTAAAAATTATAAATGAACATCTATTAAACTTCTTATTCAGTTTGGTTCTCTATTCTTTGGGGGGGGTGATGAGAGTTTGAGAGTTAAGTAACTTGCTCAGGGTCACATATCTAGTAAGTGTCAAGTGTCTGAATTTAGCTTTGAACCTCCTGAATCCAGGGCTGGTGCTTTATCCACTGCACCACCTAGCTGGCCCATTGGTTTTCTATTTTAACCCATAACAACCTTTTTTTTTTAGATTTCGGCTATCACCAAATTTATTAACTAATCCTCAGTTTGTGCCTTCAGTAAATAAGATAATCATGTTAATAATTTATTTATAATAGTCATTAATAAAACTATTTTCTTCTGTTTTTTCATCTGTAAAGAAGGATTAAATCAGAACTTCCTTCTTACTCTAATCTATGATACTAGAGAAACCATCATAGAGCTATGTATGTAGTTAAATGGTAGAGTACATAGTTCATGACACTTGGACTCAAGAAGAATTGAGTTTAAATCTAGCTTCATATACTCAATAAGTCTGTGACCCTAGTCAGATCACTTATGCTCTCCTGCCTCAGTTTCCTCATAGGTAAAATGGAAACAACAATAGTATCTGTTCCTAAGAGGGGCTTTTTTGAGCATAAGATAATATTTGTAAAGAACTTTCCATACCTTAAACGTATCATTGTTTTTATTGTTGTTGTTGTTCAGTTATTTCAGTCATGACTGACTCTTTATGACCCCTTTTGGGGGTTTTGCTGGCAAAAATACAGTATAGTTTGCATGCTATTGTTGTTGTTAGTTGTTTTTCAGTCGTATCACCAGGCTTGGCACTCTATCCACTGTGTCACCTAACTACCTCTTCTTCTTCTTGTTATCATCATTGTCGTCATCATCATCATCATCATCATCATCAGTAGGAGTAGTAATACAGATACAAAGATACTGTAATAATGACCTCATTTAACTTGACATTAAATCCTTAATGATTATCTGTTAGTTATTTTAGTTATTTAGTATTAGTTATTTGGCAAACTCTACATCAGAGCAGCTAGGTGGCACAATGGTAGCACTTTGGGCTTTGTGGTAAAAAAAGGAAAGTTTTTAACTGTCGGTTAGCGAAAACTGAAGGACCACCCTTTCAGGGAGGAGACCGTGACACGGCCGTGCATCTGCTAGGCACTCCACTTCTGGTGTGTGAGCTTAAAAGGCAAGGACAGAACGGAAGTGAGGTGTCTTTCCGCTCTCCTCATCTGCTGGTTGCGCTGCACACACAGACGCTGACTGAAGTGCAACTTGGCCCGGGTGTCCGTAACAGCACGTGCTTGATGCAGCTCTCAGCCTCAGAGGTGGCCTTGGGTTTTTGGTGAGTTATATATGGGTTTTTGGTGAATTCTATATGGAATATAGACTATTTGTACTTCTACTTTCCTATCTCTCTAATCAACACCACCTTGTAATTCTCAAACAATAAAAGCTCTAACTAAAGATCAGAGGCTTCTTCCACTTACTGGTCTGGGAGATAAATAAGGGAAAGGTTAAAGGGGAGTTTAATGCTCTTGTATCCAATTTTAAATCTCACAGCTTGGAATCAGAAAGAATCATATTCATGAGTTAAAGTCCACCTTCAGATATTTCCTGTGTGACCCTGAGCAAGTCACCTAACCCTGTTTGTCTCAGTTTCTTGAAATGTAAATTAAGCTAGAGAAGGAAATGGCAAACTACTCCAGAATTTTTGACAAGAAAACATCAAATGGAGTCATGAAGATCTGGATATAACTAAAATGACAAATATTCATCTAACTGTCCTAAAACATAGTCTACTTCTCTCCATCATTTTCATTGGAAATATATTTCATATTTTCTCATATGCTTGGCTTAAATCTCAGTACAGTGTATTTATAATATCCCTCCAACATACAAATTTAATAACCCTGTAAAAAAGGGAAATGTGGTCAATATGGAATGAACTATTCATTGATATCAAAATATCTCTTCCCAGATCTTCAGTAACCATATGTTTGTTAATGAATTCTATGGGTTTGCCAGGAATTGAAGCCAATCACTTGATTTGTAGTTTATTCTCTCCCATCCCCCTCCCCATTTTTGTGAGAATCCTTAGATTCTACAAATCTCTTTCTTTCAAAGACTTTTCTTTCCTCTTCTATCCATCTCTTATGAGAATCCAGACAATATTTGTTTATCTATAATCAGGTCTGGAGTACCTCTCATATTTTTTTCAAAAATTGTTACCTCTGGATTAGAAATCATATCTACCATTTTATTTAGTACTCACATTTGTAATTATTTTGGGCCTGGTGACTTTTATTCACAAAAGACATTAAGTTGTTATTTCAATTGTCACTCTATCCAGGTTATCAATTTAATTCTTTGCCAAGTTGTACTCCAGACTTTTCTAACATGCCCCCACTCCAAATAGCTTTGTCTTGTCCTCTTTCAGTTTCCTTTTTGTGTTGTCTTCCTCTATTAAAATGAAAAGCTCCATGAAGTCAGGGCTTATATATATATATATATATATATATTTTGTATTCTATTTCCAGCACAGACCTTAGTGCTGGAATATGCTAAGCATGTAATTTAATGCTTAGTGACCATTAGCTGATTGACTTGATATTAGAAATTTTTACCTTGATCTTTCTAGTCCAAAGATTATGGTCCATAAAAGATCAAATGGAAGCAAAATAAGAGTTGAGCAAATCTTCTCTCCATTATCTGTGATCATCTTTTCTATTCCAATTAGTCTTCCTCTTTTTCTCTGGGAAAAAAAAAAAAAGATACATTGTATATTCCCCAATGCCATCCTGGCAACTGACTCTTCCATGTGGTTAGTCATATCTAGAATAGAGTTTCTTTCATTTGTTCCTCTACCTTGTGAGAAATAACATTAGCCTTAAGACAAGTCAAGAAATTATTAACTATTCTTCTTGGGTAAGAAATAGTGTTCCAAAAAAGGTTCAAATAGCCTGGTATTTAAAATTTTAAATTTCTTTGACAGAATTATAATTTGTTTATGTAAGTTTTCATCCATTTCTTTATATCCAAGCAGTCCATAACATACTCAAAAGGCTATATCATTTCTATTTCTGCTCATGTTGATCGTCACCTGAATTCTCTCAACCCTTCTCAAATCCAGCTTTGTCCCATTGGGCATCTCACACTGGAAATAACTCATATCTCTAAGACCTCTTTCTCTGATTAATGAGTTTCTTCACAGAGCCTCCATTTGAGGAAGTCCTAATACCAGCCATACTCATTTCAATTTCAGTTAAGCCCCTGACATCCTGAAGTAGTTTTTTTTTTTTCCTTTCCCTCACACAGGTAGCTTCACAGGTAACTTGTTATAACTGTAAGGGACTAAAATTCTAGCTATGATGTCTAAAATCTAATGAGTAGTCACTTTAAATTAGAAGCTTTAGCAAGAGTTTAGACTTTTAAGTATTTATTAAAAGTGCATCAGAAGTTGGTGAGGAGAGAGAGAGGTAAAAATCTAACTATTTCTAAGAGACCCCTGTATCTGACCTGTCAAACCAGGGTCAGGAAGCCAAGAGAGCAACGCTTCACCCACTCCTCCCAGAACCTCCTGTGAAACAGCAAAAAGGGTCATCCACACACACACACACAGCTCCAAGCTAATGGGCTGGTAACTTTGATTGACACAACTAACAGGCAGTTCTATAGATGTAAGTTCCAGATGTTGGGAAACTTCCAGAGGCTAAAGTCACATGGTTTCTAAATCACATGCTTTCTCCTCATGGTGGAGCTTCCCTGCAACATCTCTCTAGCAGGGGGTGTCATTCCAATTCTCACATAACCCTCAAACTTTTCAATTTTCTTTTAAAAAAATAGCTGTCCCTAGGACTACAAATTGTTTTGTTTTCTTCATCAGAAAACTGCCTGCTCAAATGCTTTCACCATATATCAATTGGAGAATAGATGAATGAGTTTGGTATATGATTCTGATGGAATACTACTATGCTATAAGAAATGATGATCTTAATAATCTAAGAAAGAACATGGATAGACTTACAGGAAATAATGAAGAATGAAATGAACAGTACCAAGACAATGTTGCATATAGTAATAGCAATAATATTATAAGAAGAACTTTGCATGAGTAAGTCATTTTGACTATTACAAATCCCCAAATTAACTGCAAAGGACATGTGAAGGAAAATGTGATCTGCATATATGTACTTTTATTTATCACTTCTTTCTTTGGATGCACATTACATTTCCCTTCATATGTATATATGTGTATGTGTATGTGTATATATATATATATATATATATATATATATATATATGTTTATATATGTATATGTACACATATATACAAACACATATGTATATATGTAAATGTGTGTATATATGTGCATGCATATGTGTGTATGTGTGTGTATATATATATATATAATGATTTTACATGTGTGGGGGGGCAGAAGGGAAGAAGAAAAAGGAAAACAAATACATGATAACGTCATTATATATTTAAAAGGAGCCCTAAGTTATACATAATAGATTTAGAGTTCCACATGCAATTGTATTTTTCTTATATTCCTCTTTAGAAATGTTTGTTTTATTCCATAAACTAAAAATAAATAAAACTTTAAAAATAATTACCTTCCCCAATTTGAATGTTAGCTCCTTGAGGGTAGGAGCTATCTTTATTTTTTATTGTATTTTTATTTCCAGTGCTTAGCATAGTTTTTAGTGCATAGTAAATGTTCATCTATCTATCTATCTATCTATCTATCTATCTATCTATCTATCTATCTATCTATCTATCTGTCTGTCTGTCTGTCTGCCTATCTATCAATATACCTATCTATCTATGTCCTTATCATCTATCTAATATGCTTTTTCTCTCTAGACCCTGTACCTTCTCACATACTTATATCTTCTTAATACATATTGGTATTCCATCCCTTTTCTAATTTTTACTTATTCTGTTTTTTTCTATCCAGTCATGGGTCTCATTCTGCCAAGTATCAGTGCTAACTAGGAGATTAAATTTTCTTCTGCTTTTGGAGTTTTAGTTCACCTTTTTATTATTCAGACTTTGTGGATTTGTGTATGCCCACTGGAGACTTTAAGTTTCACTAATGGATCATTTTTTTAAAGTTTGTATACTATGAACTTCAGGGCATTTCTATATCTATTCATCACCCTAATTTTAGCTACTGCCTAGGGTATTCAGCTTAGTGAATATAAATAGATCTACCTTTTACTCTTTCCTTTTTGGTTAGAATTCTTATTTATTAAGTCTGCAAGATTCCAGGAAAATGCATTTTTACTGACATTTTATCTCTAACTAAGAGGTTTTTATTCCTTTATTTTAATCAGTAGTTTGAAAAAATCTCATTGTCAGACAGTATCTCCTTAACAACCTCTTCATTCCAAGATTTACTTTTTTCTTCTGAAGCTCTTGCCTTTAATTGAAAGTGGTGATGAAAATACCTCAAACATTTATCTTCTCACCAAAATATAGTAATTTTTAGGAATATTTTCTAGAATCCCTCTGTCAATTTCGTGCATGCTTAGATGAATCAAGTCAAATCAAGTCAGAAGGCATTCATTAGGTAATTTCTTTGTGCCAAGGACATTATTATGCACTTGGGATACAAGGAAAGGCAAAAATAATCCAAGCCCATAAGGAACTCACATTCAATTGAGGGGAACAATATGCATGCAAATAATATATAGAGAGAGTAAATTGGACATAATCTCAGAGGGAAAGCTTGGAATTGGAAGGGACAAGCCTTCTTGTAGAAAATCAGGGTTTTAATTGAGATTTGAAGGAAGGTAGGAAGCAAAAACAAGGGGACAGAGAATACTAAGCATGAAGGACAGGCAATGAAAATGCTGAATCAAGAACTGGAGTGTCTTCTGGGAGGAACATCAAGGAGGCCAGTGTCATTATATCACAGAATACATAGAAAATGAGAAAGTGTAAGAGGACTGGAAATGTAGCAAGGGTCCAGGCTATAACGGAATTTAAAAGCCCCACAGAGGAATTTATATTTGATCTTAGAGGTAATAGGAGCTACAGAAGTTTGGTGAATAAGGGAAGATGAAATTGTCAGAACTATAGTTCAGGAAGATTACTTTGGCAACTTAATCGATAGAAATCAATAGTGGTTAATATTGATTTTCTCTTCTGCATCTTTAATTTTTGCCCCAGAAATAGAGCAGGTCTCTATTTTTGATATCAAGTAAACAAATTACTGCTTCTATACTCTTTCATATGATGTTACCAATAAGCATTATTTGACTCCTTAATACAGCATACACTAAATAGCATTAAAAATATTTTTATATATGAATAAATGATAAAACTTATTTTTGCATGAATCATTTCAAAAATCAGCTTTCTGAGTATAGTCTAACCACTAACTTAGTAATCACAAAAAATAATATGAAATAATTAAAATGAGAAAGGATACATGATATACTCTAAATCATTCAATCCTAAGCTATTTAAATAAGTTGTATGGATTTTTAAAAAAGAGTATGGATTGATGAAAAAAATATATTAAAGAGTATGATTACTCCATACAGTAATTTCATTGGTATAAATAAATTTTCATCAAAAATGAAATACATAGACAGCTGCAGTAGAACCAGATCTCCTTTTTCCAGCTTTGCTCCTGCGGTGCAGAAACTTAAGTAAACTGAGGCAAGATTTCTCTGAAAGATAACAATTAACAGTGATGAGTATAACTATTAGTAAATGTATCACACTGTTCCTCCCACCTTGGTGGGTGAGCAACTCCAAAGGGATTGAAAAGGTCATATTTATTGAAATCCCCATAGCTGGGTATAGTGTAATAGGAAAGCCTTATGATTTGCTAAAATTGGGGAATGTGAACTAGCCTTCAGGTTTGCCTGATTTTGCCCCTCTCTGACACTTAAATAATGCTAACTGCTCTAGGGGGCCCTGCTTTTCTAACCATCTTGGCTAGAAAAAAAATAAAATTTCTCAAGTCCTGGTTCCCCTGGTTGGAGACCAGATTACTCTTATCTTTAATGAAGAAGAATTAGGATAGGAGAATCATCCCCTGGGGAGGGATTATCCAAACTGGTTCTCCTTTTACCTATAAACAAAGCCAGGGTTCCACTTTAAACTGGTTAGCTAGCAAATGCCCCAGGAATGATCACATTATTCAACCAAGCTTTTTGCTTATACTGGGAGATGGTCTTTTCATCTAAACAGAGAAATGGAGTTTTGACAAAATAAGGAATAGGATTATAGAGTAATACTGACTATTAAATAAGATGCCATATTATTAATTGTCCTCATTCCCTATATTTTCCAGATAGTCTGAAAAGTATTGCAGATTTTCATCTCAGAGTGAAAATTTCCCAACTTTTTGATTTAGGAAAAAAGTTGAGAAAAAGAAGCTCTTGAATAGCCTTCTCAATCACCAGCTTTAAGTGCTACAACTGACAGTTCAAAGTCATCTTAACTCCACACCACTCTTTTGATGTCAGTCTTCTCACCTATTGCACCTACTGTTCTGCACACTTATCTACTCATGTTTTGCTCTCACCACTCCACTTAATTCCTCCAAATATTATGGAAATCCTCTCTTCAAGATCATGTGAGTTCCCAAACAAAAGCTCTGGCATTTCTGAAAATGATTTTACCCAATGATGTCCTCTTATCATTTGAAAATTTTCTTCCAAATCTATGTGATCTTGGATCCTAGAAATGTGAAGGAGATCTCTCTCTCTCTCTCTCCTATCTAGCTACCTATTTTTATGACATTCATATTTGTATTTTTGCACACTAATCTACATATACATCATATATATTATGTGCACACACATGCTCATGTGTGTAACTGTGTATTTTGTTAATATGAATGTATGGATCACCTGGATTTGATGGAGCTGCCAAATTATCCAAATGGATTTTATGATTAATAGGAGCTAAATGCCCTTTGAAAACAACTTCAAACTGAAGCCAGATAGTCCCTATTCACTATACTTCCCCAAGACAATAAAACAAATTTAAATGTCCCTTTAAAGTCCCCATACACTATTTTCTTTCTTCTGGAGAGTAAATAGAATTTATTGTTCTCCCTATCAACTATCTAGGCTTCCTTGGCTTTGATAAAACCTTCCTGTTTACACACAATTTAATCATAGCATTTGCTTTAAGTTGAATGGTTAAATTGATGTGTATTGTTTAGCTGGTTTACATTTGCTTTAAGTTGATTTGTATCATGCTAATGAAACTGATAACACCCTGTAACCAGGAAGAAAAGAAAACCCAATATATCATCAGAAAGAGGGAGTCCTCCAGCCCCTTTGGAAAGGGTCTCTATAACCTCCCCAGATAGACACTTAAATTAAAGATAACAACCTTTCTGCCTAAAATTTTAGATATATAACACCTAATGTAAAGAAACAATTTTAAATGCACATAAAAAAGAATCACAGCCTATACAATCAGTATAGTTTTGTTTGTTTTTTTTGGTGAGGCAATTGGGGTTAAGTGACTTGCCCAGGGTCACACAGCTAGTAAGTATCAAAGGTCTGAGGCCAGATTTGAACTGAGGTCCTCCTGAATCCAGGGCCTCTATCCACTGAGCCATCTAGCTGTCCCAATAAAGTTTTTTTTTTTTTAATGTAAGATAAGTAGATCACAAAAGAATTAGAATTATAATTTGTGAAAACATAAGTGGTTATTCATGCAATCAGATGTGGCTAATTAATACAATATATATTATATTAATTTGCAATTACAATCTGTTTCAAATATTTCATGTGAATTATACTTTTCCCTATATAATAGTTAGTTACTATTGTATATTTGACCAAACAAGACTGAAAAAGTACTGAACAATGAACAAAAATATTTTATTGGTATATGCTTCTAATGTATATATGTAATGTTAGGCACGCATTATTATATATCCATTGATATTGCTCCTGATAATGTTGCATTGCTTATTCCTTCTTTTTATGATTACTGTTTTGACTACTGATTTTATATTATGGATATTCTTTTACTATTGCGATTTCTCAGGGTTGTTGTTGTTTAGTGATTTTCAATTCCGTTGGGGATTTTCTTGGCATAGATATTGTAGTGACTTACCATATTCTTCTCCAGATCATTATATAGATGAAGAAACTATGGCAGATAGGATTAAGTGACTGGCTCAGAGTCACCCAGCTATTAATTATCTAAGGCTGGATTTGAATTCAAGCAATAGTGTTTTCCTGACTCCAGGCCTTGTACTCTATTCACCTGGCTTCCCCCTTTTTAAATCTAGAGATATTATATCATATGTATAATATATTTAGGCATGTGGTCATTGTCATTGCAATATTCTGTAAAATGTTTTGAAATGTGGCAATTATATTATATATAATATTAATCCAGCACCCAAATGAATTATCATGAACTGGACTCATCTCAGTTACATGATAATTTTGTTGCATATTTGAAAGGAATAGCAAGTTGTCAATAATAGATATGCAGGTTCATGTGAAATCATTTTTTTATTGTACTATGTTATGCGACTGCTTATTTTATTCCAAAAGTTAAATTAAATTTTTTAAAAAATTTATTTATTTTTTGTTGAGGCAATGAGGGTTAAGTGACTTGCCCAGGGTCACACAGCTAGTAAGTGTCAAGTGTCTGAAGCCAGATTTGAACTCAGGTACTCATGAATCCAGGGCCAGTGATTTATCCACTGTGCCATCTAGCTGCCCCTAAAATTAAATTTAAAAAGGAAAGAAAAGGAAAAAAAAAAGTACAGGTCTCATTGAGAAAATGTGAACCCAGCTTCCACAGCCCCTCTCACAGAGACTTTGGATATTGTTATTCTTAATTTCAAAAAAAAAAAAAAAAGAAAATTAGGGAGTAACACAAGTGTCTTTCTTGGAATGTAATCTCATTGAGGGCAGGGACCTTCTTTCTTGCTTTCCTTTATGTCCCCAGCACTTAGCTCATTGTCTAACATATAACAAACACATTGGATCAAGTATGGGTTAAAAGAGATGATCTCCGAAATCTCTTCAAAATCTAAGATTCTGTGAAATGATATCATTTGGGGAAGATCAAGGAAAGTTTCTTAGAGAAAGTGGTCCTCAAATTTAGTATTAAAGAATGAATGAGATCTCAAAAGACATGGCTCAAGGCAGAAGGAACACAGAATGGTCTGAGTAAAGGCATTAAAGTAAAAAAGTATAGGAAATGCTTTGGAATGGTGACAAATTCTTTGGTTGAACTGTAGTCCGGAAAATTATTTCTAAACTATTTCTACTCTCATCTTAAACTTTGCTGCTCTTTTCATAAGGTTTCTCCCAATTTTTTTTTTGTCAATTAACAAGCATTTTTTTCCTTTTCCTTTCAGAAAAAAACCTCACAAAAACATACTTTTAAACCAAAAACATTTCCATCAATTGCCTTGTCCAAAAATGTATGTCTCATTCTTGATCTTTCATTTCTTTCTTCTCATTTAACAGCCATTGATTCTCTTAGTTCCCTTTATACTTTTATAGGCATTCACTTTTTTTTTTTTTTAAGAAATCAAGATTTATTTTCCTTCAAGAATCTTTTCCTTCTCTATTAGAGCACCTGGGATAAATTTAGGACCACTCTGTGGTAGTCCCTACCCACTAAGTGGCCTGAGCAGTAGGAGCCGCAGACCAGGCCTCGGTAGCAGGCCGAGCACTCCAGTCTTCAGTAGGGGACTGCTCAATGGGCACAGATGGCACCTACACTACCTCAGACCAATCAGCCACCTCTGGTTGAGCAGCAGTGAATTCTGGGGCAGGGGCAGTCCATTCACCCTGAAATTCGTCCTTTGCCACTGCCTTCTCAGCTGCTGCCTGCTCTTCCTTCTCAATCTCCTCTGGATCCCTGTAGAAGTAAAGATCAGGCATCACTTCCCACGGGTGTTCATGGGAGATGGTACCACGCATACGTAGGACTTCACGGGCCAGCATCCACCACATCAGACCCACAGAGTGAGCTCCCTTGTTGTTGCATGGAATGGCAATGTCCATATAGCGAAATGGAGAATCTGTGTTGCACAATGCAATGGCTGGGAGGTTAACATATGATGCTTCAGTCAGAGGCTGGTGATCTGCCCGAGGATCAGTGACCACCAAGAGGTGAGGTTCCCAGGAAAGCTGCCTGAATCTCCTTAGTGAAGGTGCCCGGGGTGAAACATCCAGCAATAGGTGTAGCGCCAGTGGCAGCAGCAAATTTCAGAACAGCTCGCTGGCCAGTGTTCCTGGATAAGATGACACTAACATCAGCAGGGTTTTCAACGGCAACAATGGCGTGAGCAGTGAGCAGAAGCTTTTCTCAAGTTCTCTTCAAATTAATGATGTAGATGCCATCACTCTTCCTTTTGTAGATGTACTGTTCCACCTGGAAGTCCAAATTAGTGCCACCCAAATGAATTCCTGCAGCAAGGAATTTGAGGTCATCCTTTTCCTTCATCTTCAAGACATCCAGGTCTCCGGACAGTGTGGACGTTTCCCTTTAAAGTTACAACAGAAACCTAGTACAAGGCCGTATGGATCCCTCTTCTGGGTAGCGCAGAAAGGGTGGCATTCATTTTCAAATCTTCTCTAAGAGTTTTGTAGGGTCCCAACTCTTGGGAATCATCAGAGATATAATCAGCTTCACATCACTTTATCCATTTAGAATATTGCTTTCATAGGCTTCCCCCTAATAAGCATTTACATGTTGAAACTAGCTTGCATTACTTTAGATACTTTTCAAACAAATGAAATCCACATTTCTGTTGGAATATTGGTAATTCTGACCTCTTATATGAATTAACTCCCCTCATATGCACAACATTTTGGTGAAAGAAAGGAGAGCATTTTAATATATCAGACATAGGTAAAGCAAAGTTGGAAGTTAAGGAATTATGCCAGAACTATAGACTTTGAAGTTATTGAAAACAAAATGTTCAGCAATTTGTCTTATCTTCATTTTCTAGACACATATTTTAACTCTCCACTTGTGATTGTGCAGACCCAGTTTATTCTTAAGTTACACCCATAAGGCCCTTGTTAGAGCCATAATTTTCAAGACTAATTTTGATTGTTGTACCTTTTGTTACTTGGTTACTACTAATTATATAAAGATTTTCAAGATTCTGCAGACAGCATTATTTCAGTATTCCATGCCAAAACACCTTTAGAAAAGTGTTTGAATGTCTCCTTGCCATAAAGTTCCTTTTCATTAAGATAATAATTGAGTAAGCATAATTTATGAAGCAATGTGGAACAGACATGATTGTTTTTTGCTATTAGAAGGTCACTTCCAGGAATTGTACATATTGACTATTTAACATCCTTTTTTCTAGCAAAATTTTTAAAAAATAGTTTTAATTAAACATTTTTCTCTAAGTACCTCTTCTAAAGGAAAAAAAAAACACACACAGAAATAGAAAGACATTCTTAATTTAATTGCCAAGGCTTCCTGGAAAAATGAATTAGTCAGTCTTTTGCAAGGTGAGATGGTTTACAATGTCCTTTGAAATGAGTCCAAAATATTTTGCTAATTAATTAACTTTTGGACAAATTCTACACAAAGGGCTTTAGATGTGATTTTCATAGGTAAACCAACACATATGAGTTTATCATCACCCACAGGGATTAAAATGACAAGATGTGGATCAACAAATTTCAAGTGAATTAAATCTTACCAAAAAGTATTAAAATGTATAAAGTCACTATAACATTTTGATTGATGATGAAAACCTCATCATCCTTTACGATCCCATCAGTCTTAGAACTCTAAAATCCTCTCTTTAAGGGGGTAACCCAGACTAGATATCTCTTCATTTATTTTACCAGCTGCACTACTCTGGGACTTCTTTTGTTTCTCCAAAGTGCCCTTTGGCACCTTCTCTTCCTTCTTACTCCCACTTTTCAGCTTCCTTGTGTGTATTTCCCCTTAGAATGTAAGCTCTTTGAGGGCAGAGACTGTCTTTTTTGTATTTGTATCTCAAGAATTTAGCACAGTGCCTGGTAAACTGAACGTACTTAATCAAAGTTTATTAATTGACTGTCTGGTTGACTGATAAAAATTATAAGCATTAATGATCTGGATTGAAAATAAAGAAACAAAAAAGTTATTCCTATTGAAAGAATTCTAGTATGTCAAAGGTGAAAGGGACTTTGTAGGTCACCTAAGTTTAATATGTACCTGAACTAAAATGCCTTTTACAGAGAAATTGTGGATTATACATTGGTAATTGTTATGGAGGAAATTGGTGGAAGTTAGGGGTGTGGGGTAGGGGTCCTTAGGAATTCCTCTTTAAATAATTACATTCTCAGGGGCAGCTAGGTGGAGCAGTGGGTAAAGCACCGGACCTGGATTCAGGAGTACCTGAGTTCAAATCCAGCCTCAGACACTTGACACTTACTAGTTGTGTGACCCTGGGCAAGTCACTTAACCCCCATTGCCCCGCAAAAAAAAAAAAAAAGAATTACATTCTCATGCACACCAATCTAATTAGAATAAAATAATGTTTTATTTGGGTGCTAGAAAAAGGAAATCAAGAGAGAAGTCCTTGGACTTCTCATGGGGAGAAGGCATGGCACAGAGACATGGTTCTCTGAGATACCTATGTTCTCAAGCAGGAGACAAATACTTTTATAGGGGACTGATGGCATCAGTGGAGTGATCATATGACTATAGAAAGTTCCCTTATTGGGTGTGATCACCAGAGGGAAGACCATGTGGTGGCTGCGGGAAATTGGGTGAGAGGTGGCTCAGATCTCTCTCAATCCCCTTCATGCCACTCAGGCAGCAGCCTAAAGGCTTCTCTCTCTTGCTTCAAAGTGTGTCTCAAGGAGAAGACCCATATCAGATGGCCAGGTTAAACTTTAGTAGTCAACCCTGTAACAGTTATTATCTTTATCGACAAATTACTGTTCCATTTTTTTTTCTGCTTACTGTGGTAAAATATGAAAGTTTTTAACAGTCGGTTAGGATAACTGAAAGACGCCAGTTTTTTCAAGGACCACCCTTTTGGGGAGGAGATGAACAGTCCGCCTGCTGCGCATGTCAGACTGCCTGCCGGGTACAGTCCGCCTGCTGCGCATGTCAGACTGCCTGCCGGGTACAGTCCGCCTGCTGCGCATGTCAGACTGCCTGCTGGGTTTTTTTTGACTTCCGGGGTGGAGAGAATGAGAGTAGTCTTTTTGCCTGCTTGGCGGGACTCCTGGCGGCGCGGCACAGACGGTCTCCCTCACTCCAAAAGTGGCCTTTTTCGGTTTGGTGAGTTTTTATAAGGAATATAGACTAAGCCTAGATTTGTACTGTATTTCTATTTTCCTATCCTTCTAATCAACAACACCTTATATACAATAAAGGCTCTATCTAGAAAACCAGAAGCTTCTTCCATTTACTAGTCTGGGAGATAAATTAAGGGAAGGGTTAAGTAGGGGAGATTTATGATCTAATATCCAATTTTAAATCTCACAGTTTGGCGACCCCGAAGGGACCTTAAGGACCCTCCCACCCTCCCTAGTTTGGCCATAAGCCGGCTAATTCGGTGGATTTTCCAAATACCCCCCCCCCCACGGACTTTCCCTTTGTCTAATCTCCCTTAAAGACTTTAAGCCTCTAAAAGTCTTGCTTTAAACAGAAAAGCCAGCCCAGTTTAAAGGGCAAGATGCTCGAATATTCTACTATCCCTTTGATTTTTCTCATCGGAATGTATTGGGACAGCATAACATCCCGACTTAGAGGAATAGTTTACTCAATGGTCCTTCATAACATTATTGGTTTTTTCCTCATTCAGGCAGCAAAAAGTTTTTTGTATAATAGTATACGTGAGAATCTTTGGGAAAATACATTTAATATAAGTAGAAATTTTTTGCCTGCAATTGAAATACCTTTTAATACTACATCCATAGTTCATACGACTAAGGATTTTATTTTTTTTTGTTTTTTTTTTTGTTATTATCATTGTTTTTGTTATTATCATTGTTATGATATGGGGGAAACTCTCACATATGGAGAGAGACCTCAAAATGGCTGTTTCTACTAGAGATGATCCAAGTTCAGAATCAGATCAGCAGAAACTACTCCCTCTGCAGGAAGCTATAGAACATAGTAAAAAGGGAGTGCCAATTCAAGTCAGAAAATATAACCCCTTTAGACCAAGTGACTTGAGCGCATGGAAATCAATCATCCCTAGTTTTGAGAAAAATCCAAACACTGTAATTTCACAGTTAAGGACTATATTTAATGCATATCAACCCAGTTGGGCTGATGTTACTTGCCTTTTGGAAACTTTACTGTCCCCAACTGAGATTACAGATATTATCTCAGCAGGAAATGCCCTTGTTGCGAAAGGTAAGGCCGATGTGGAATGGCCTCTAAAGGATCCAGAGTGGAATTATAATGATGATAGGGATTTCCAAAGATTAAAAGATGCTAGAGAAACACTTCTGAAGGGAATGGAATCTTGCTCTAGAAAACCGGAAAACTGGCAGAAATTTTTAAGCCTACCTCAGGAGGCTAATGAAAGACCAAACAGATTTTATGATAGACTTTGTGAGGCCGCTAGACAGTACACCAGATTGGATCCAGTAGATTTAAGAGATTCCTGTATCGTTCTCAACACATTTGTTTATAATTCACTGCCAGAAATACGCAGATACTTTCTGAAACAATGTCCAGACTGGAGAAATCTCACAGTAGATAGAATTAAGGAACTTGCAAATTATGTCTTTGACTCACATGAGGAAGATCCAGATCACCCTAAACAGAGCATTCTGGCACCAGTGATTCCTAGTCAGCCATGTGGACACCGGAGCAAGGACACTAAGGTGTGTTGTTACTGTCGTAAGGAGGGGCATGAATTGAGAGAATGTAGGACTTGGAGAAGAAATTCTAATTCTAATTACAGGCGAAATCAAAATAGAAATAGATCTTTTTGGAGGAATACAGAAAGGCAGTACCAGAATAATGGTAACCAAGATCCCCCTCAGAAGAGGACACAGGAATGATGGTGTCTTGGGGAGGAATGGAACATAGATAATGAAAGCCATATATTCCCAGATCCGGATTTTTTGAATGCACTTGTGCCAGTCCATTCACCTCCCCAGAGTAATGAACCACATGTCACCTTAAAAGTGGGGGAGGCTTATTATGATTGTCTGCTAGACACAGGAGCCTCTAAATCAGTATTAGTAAGCAAACCAGATGCTGGGTGTAGACCTGTAGGATTTTTGAATTTAGTGGGAGTCTCAGGAAAGAACCAGAGAGTGGCAAAATTGAATCCTCGCATATTATTAGTCAGCAAAAGTTATTATATTCTTTTTACTCTTCCATCAAGGAAACATTCCATTTCTTGAGGAAGCAAAGGGGGGAAATGTGGTAAAATATGAAAGTTTTTAACAGTCGGTTAGGATAACTGAAAGACGCCAATTTTTTCAAGGACCACCCTTTTGGGGAGGAGATGAACAGTCCGCCTGCTGCGCATGTCAGACTGCCTGCCGGGTTTTTTTTGACTTCCGGGGTGGGGAGAACGAGAGTAGTCTTTTTGCCTGCTTGGCGGGACTCCTGGCGGCGCGGCACAGACGGTCTCCCTCACTCCAAAGGTGGCCTTTTTCGGTTTGGTGAGTTTTTATAAGGAATATAGACTAAGCCTAGATTTGTACTGTATTTCTATTTTCCTATCCTTCTAATCAACAACACCTTATATACAATAAAGGCTCTATCTAGAAAACCAGAAGCTTCTTCCATTTACTAGTCTGGGAGATAAATTAAGGGAAGGGTTAAGTAGGGGAGATTTATGATCTAATATCCAATTTTAAATCTCACATTACATGACTCTTTGATGGTTCCTTTATAAGTCTTCTCTAAGACAGTACTTAGTTGGCAATATGTTGTAGTTTATATTGTGGTAAAAATTATTAGAGTTTTATCTGACTCATTTGGGAGGGGCCACACCTGGCCCACCCTGAAGTTATGTATGCTTCTGAGGTCAGAAGGAGAACTCTCCATAGGCAGTTTTGAAGGGCCTCCCCTTTTGGGGAAGGGAGATTGGATGCTTTCTAAGGGAAGGAGAGCCTCTTCCTGAACTCTCTCACACTCGCTGGCTAACTCAATTTGTCTTCTCAGTGATGTGAGAAAGCTAGGAAACTTTCCAGGTGTAGTGATTTAAGAGAATTTATCTGTATTTCTTTTTCCTACTTCCTTATCTTTGAATTTTATTAATTTCACCTTTGTTGTTTAATTAATTCCCAACTAATAAAATCTGATCCTTTTGTGGAAAAGAAGCTGTAAGGCTCCTTTCTTATTGGCCTGGGAGAAATATCTAAAAGGGCAGTTCCTAGGGGAGGGAGCTTTGAACCTAAAAGGTTCAATTCAATAACCTCATTATTTCTAGGATCCCAATATTTTTGCAAGTCACCCAATTAATGCTATGTATATTAAATTTCAGCCCTCACAATATCTAACATGTACCTCCCCATTGTTTTATTGATTACCTTCAACTTTAATTATTCAGAACATGGCATTAAATGATTCAGTAATATAGCACAATTGTTAAATATATGTGGTTTGGCTTTAGGAAAAAAGCTTGAGTAATTAAAATCATTTTAAAATTCCCCCAAATAATCTAGTCCATTCTTGTCCTACTAATTTCTGAGGTAAGCTCTATTTATTTTCTATATGTAATATCTATAATGTGACATAATAACCAGTGTATTACCCAGTTTCCTTATTTGTAAAATGAGGATAACAATGCATCTATGCAATGGGGTTGTTAGCTAGTATTATTATAATTGGCTTTAGTTTCATTTTCAAAAGTCCACTGATTTAATAAATAAAAATAAACCAATGGATAGTTATTACCTAATTAAATAGAATTCATTTGAATTTTTATATAGCTTAATTATTCATTTTTATTTCATTGTTTTATCTTGATGGTTATTCATTTTAAAATATAAACTTTTTAGTTAAAATATACACTGAACTATATTATAATTATGTAGCTTGGTTAACTCATATCAACAATTTAAGGTTTATGAAGTACTTTGTATACATTTTAGATATTGTCATTACAATCATCATTATCATCCTTAGGCGAAGAACATGAGGCTCAGAGAAGTTAAATGATTTAGCTAGGATTATAAGAAAGTGAACCTAGACTCACATCTAGGTATCTTTTACTTTAAAACAAGTATAGAACAATTTTCTTTAGGGAAAGAACCATTGTAAATTAGCTAAGTGTTATGCATATTGGCCACAGGTGATAGCCTAAATAGGTCACTGGGTAATAGACTAAAAGGCTTACATATAAGTAATACTAAGGAGTATTTCAATTACATTATCTTTCAAGTTAATTTTTAAAGATACAGTTATCCAAAAATTCTAGGAAATCTAGGGTTTGAAAAGACCTCTGTAACCATTTACAAAGAATTCATGCCTGACAAGCAATCCCAACTACAACATGCAGTGAAAAGTTGCAATTTTGCCTCTGCTTGAAGATATCTGGTGAGAAAACATCGACTATTGCCTGAAGCAACCCATTGTACTTCTAAAAAGCTTTAATTATAAGGATTCCCCTACCCACCCCCTGATTGTTTACCACAATTTATTTCCTTGTAATTTACTTCAAAGATTTGAACTAAAAAGAACCTCAGAGTAAATCAAGTTCAACTTCCTAAAGTCAAAAATGAGCCTATTATGGCAGAGAAAGATGCTCCTGGCCAGACTAAACTGTGGCACAACTAGTAAGTCTTATATGAGATGCTTCATGAATCAAATCCAGTGCCCTTAACATTATACCATAACTACTTCCAATTGCTCTTAGTTCTGTTCTGTGGGGCCAAATAAAACATGTCCAATCTCTTACCCACAATAATTGATGATAGCTGTCATTCTCCTCTTTATCCTCTCCAGGCCAGACATCCCTAGTTCTTTCAACTAATCCACAACTGACATGGACTTAGTGCCTTTCCCTATGTTGGATGTTTTTGTCTAGAAATTGGCCAACTTCTCAATATCTTTCCTGAACTGTAATGTTCAGAATTGAATATTTCAGATATAATCTAACTAGGGCAGAGTACAGATGGACTATCAGGTCTTTATTTTTGGAATCTATGACTTTCAGAGAAGTCCAAAACCACATTGACTGTCACATCATACTTCCAAATCATATTGAGCTTACAATCTACTAATTTAATTGTAACTTACATATATCTTAATCTATTCAGCTGAAACTTGTAGCCTATATAGATCATTTTGAATACTGATTCCTTCAACAGTACATTACCTGCCCTTCCCAGCTTTGTGTCATCTGAAAACTTGATGAGTATACCTCTGATCATTGATAAAAATGTTAAATAGCACAAGCTCACTCTCAGATCTCTGAGAAATTCTATTGAAAGCTTATCAGTATAGCAAACTCACTTTACATCAAACTATTAATGACTGATATTTCAGGCTACTACTAAAGTTCCAAATTCATTTAATTATATTGTCACTTTATCCACAATTTTCTACCTCCATAATGACATGATGGATAAAATTATTGAATGTTTCTTAATCTATATGAACACTATAGGAACATAATTTCTCTGAATTGCTAATTTAATAAGCGTGACAAAAATGAAACAGTTATTGTTGCATTGCCTGTTGTTGATGAAGACATGATGGTTACTTCTGATCCCTGTCTTCCTCTTCCCTAAACACTCATTAGAAATCCAGTTGATATATTTAATAATTTCTCCAGGAATTAAATTCAAAGTAATTTTTATGTTTGTTTATTATATTTTCTCTCTCTCCCTCTCCCCCCCTCTCTCTTTCTCTCTCTCTCTCTCTCGACCTTTGAAATCCCAGAAAAGGTCAGTTCCAGGACATTCAAACCATATGGCCTTTTCTCAGACCAGAGCTCACAAAATGTTCCTCCCAGCAGGGGGCATTATTCCAACTTTCTCACAACTAACGAGTCTCACAGTGGAACATGAGAGAGAGAGAAAAAAAAAAACTTAAATAGCATGATAAAGGAAATAACAAGAAAAAATGCCCAGAACTTTTTCAATAAATGAAAAATAAGTAAAAGTTCAAAGGATCTATAGGTCTTCTCTGGGGCAGTATGTGGATTATTAGAGAGGAGAAACTTAATAAAAATACAAGAAGACACATGGAAGTTATAATTAACAATTCCAATGAGGAAACAAAAATTCTGTAAGTAACCACATAGAAAAACCTTCAAGTATAAAAGAAAAGAAATTTGAATAGCATTATTTTTACATCCAGTAAAAACCAAAGAAGGCAAAAATATAATATATTGTGTAAAGTGAAGGAGCTCAAAATGCAACTGATTAGGGATATGTTTTGCTGAAATCATTAATGAAAACGATAAATAAAGGGGAAACAGGGTGTTTGAAGAGTGAGGAATATGAAGAGAATGTTTGGCTTAAAAATACTTCAAAGAGAAACATAAATCAGATAAAAATATAACTACCACAAAAGGAACATCATGAAATAAATTATCCCTTCTCTTGAGATTTTTAAGAGAAAGAGAGAGACTTACCTATGTGGTAAAATGGAATCATAAATATTTTAATTTCTCAAGCAGATTAAAAAGAAGCCTGAATTAAAAGAATTAGGAAAAACAAAGATGGAAGAGCAGAATAGAAGTACCACAAACTATGCCACCCAACTTCCCTACAGGTGAATCAATGCATTACCTTGAACATATTTGTAGACCATTAGGATGTATAAGTGGGGAAGGAGGAATGGGATGATAGAGGGCTACATGTCATGTATCTTATTAAGTCCATAACTGAACAATGAAGAGATGACTCTAATAGAGCCAAGATGGCACAGTTAAAAAGAATGTCTCAAATTAATTAGAAAGACAGAGCCAACAAAAGTTCAGGGTGAGATTTTTCCATCCTGAGACAACTTAGGAGGACACATGAGAGATCTGTGACACCAGGGTGGTGTTCAGCATGGAGCACATGTAGCAACATCACCAGCAGTAAACCTTGGAGGCAACAATGGCAACAATTTAATAATTTTCAGCCCAATGATGGTAAGGGGGCTGAACAACTGATCAGAAAGAGATTACAGGGGACTCTTTGCTGACACTGGGTACAGGAGGTGGTACTATTTGACAACTATATTGCTTGTATTCAGAAGACTTTGACAAGACTGTTTTTGCCAACTCTGCCCTGCCCATCATGGAAGACAGGGTATTTGTTTCCTCCAATTAATAGAGAGTCCCATACAACTGGCTTTGGGGCCTGGATTTACACAAGTATAAGGGATAGGATGTATAAATGGCTCAAAATAGAAGATGGAGTGTCATTGATGAGGAAGAGCAAGAAGAATCCTTTAATTGAACTACAGAGTGCTAGAAACTGAGCATTGTGCTATGTGTTGGGGAAGATTAAATAAAGCATATTATTTCCTCTCTTGGAACTCACAGTATACTAAAAAAGATATGGCATACAGGACTAAAGGAAAAACAGAAATTGCCAGAGTATATCAGAAAAGTAGCAATGAAAATTGTCCTCCCTAATGTTAAACTGAAAAGTTATCCTGGCCTCTCATATTAACTATAAACTCTTTCCATTTGTAAATTCCTCCAAATACATTCAATATGTTTCCCTGTTGCCGACTCAAGTTAATGTATTTCTTAAAAAAATACTTTTTATTGTGCTATATTTCTTAATTAGATTTGTGTGAAGTAGTTTTCCCTTTTATTTCTGTATCTCTATTGAAATGTAAGGTATTCATTGTTCACATAATTGCCATTCTTGTTAATATTATTAATGTTACTATAAAAGCAATTCATAAAACATTTTTTAAGTACCATCTGTATATAGGACAACATATTGAGTACTGTGGAGGAGACCTTGGGGCCAAAACCTGAACCAAAGGAATTTACAGCTTATATGGGGAGTTAAATAAAATGAAATAAAAATTTAATAATAATTAAAATGGAAAATGGGGACAAAGATATTATACAGTGGGGAGAAATATAACTGGTATTTTGGTAACCATATCTGACTTTACAAAATTTATGAGAGCCAGTCATATAGAGTGGTTGCCTTTGTAATCAAAAAGCTATCTGGGTTGAAGCAGTATTGTAGTAATACATACTAGGTGTGTAAATCACACATGCTAGCTGTATGAATATGAGCAAATTATTTAAACCTTAAATGTCATAATAAATTTTAGATGAATTTTGCATCTACCATGGTGGGGGACTTCAATCATTTTTTTAAAATACAGAATCCTAAGTTTGTACTTAAATCAAAAAAAAAAAGGAAGGAAAAATATCTATTCTCATACATATAAATCTGTACTAATCCTAACAGAGCATACATTGTAGAAAACTTTATGTTAATGTTACTGATGCTGCCAATAGTGAAAACAGTTTTGGACTCCTATTTCTAGAATGATCTTCAAAACCTACAATACAACCTTTTGGATTTTAACCACTGAATTAATTTTCAGAACCCATCCAGAGGCACTTAGAGCTATTTGTGCTAAGTGAATTGGGATTTGTAGTACTGTCTTTGGTTGTTTTATATGTACATAAATGTTTGTATGCAATGCAATGTACATACATGCATATATATTTGTATTACACATATCAATCATAAAGATGTATACATCCACACATTCATGCATACATATATAATACACATTTTTTTTTTTGAGCTAATACAGCATAGTGGGTAGAGAGCAAGCCTTGAAGTCAAGAAAACTTGGAGAAACCTTTTAACTTTTTGGCAATCTTAAAACATCCCTACGACTACAAATTGAAGAAAAGAAAATTATTTGTATTGATAGATTTTCCACACCTGGGAGATCCTTATGCCAATGAAGTAATAGATTCAATCCTTATGCTCTTAATATTGTTTTTGGTGAAAAATAAATTTTGCAACAAAATAATGAGACTAATTTTCATGTATGTGACTCATAAAGCGACTCTGAAAGCTGAGCCTATATATCAAAACATATGTATACACACCTATTTGTATGCACATTTATGAGTGTGTGTATATAAAAAATTTACATAACACAATATGTAGCACATAATATGCATTCATATGGGTATATTTATATAACTTCCAATGAGTTGAGGATTATAACTGACACAAGAACTTTGGTTTTGTTGGGGTCCTGGCTTTTCACCATACTTTCCCTATTGTAAAAAGGAGGATGAGTTCTCACTTTTGACGTTATAGAAACAAGAAAGGAGAAGAACTGGTGATAAAAGGAAGTAATATCTATCAGCTGTAGTAGGAAAAAACAAAAACAAAAAACCTCAGTACTGTTAGTGATGCTGCATGCCCCAAATCAAAGCTGAATAAGTAAACAAATGACTATTTAGAATAAAGTCTAAGGAAGGACTTAATTACTGTATACTCCTGTCCACCCCCCCCGCCCATTTTCTTTTATCAGGATACTTTTTTTAATAAATTAATTTTAGAAGATTAAGGCATGTATATGGGCTTGAGGCTCCTGAGGATTATAAAACCGCAAGTGTGATCTAAAACTGCATTGTAGATTCCAGCATTAGTTTAAGCACTAGACACAAATCTCTGATTTTGAAATTCCCATGGCTCAGCCTGAAGTCAAACTCAGTCCTAAGAAGCTGTGTTTGAAGAAATTCATTTAAATTCAGCTTGCAGCTTTTCTATTTTCTTTCAAACCTCCCATTTCCCTGGGTCACAAGTAACTTCCCACAGCTCCATTGCTCCATAAGGATTTCAAAAATAGACAATACACTTTCCTTTTTGTGATATATCTTTCTTTTGGTATAAAAAAAAAAGAAATGTGAAACTGGAAGTATATGGAGGCACCTTAAATCCACTTAGAGTAAGGATTTAAGTAGCTATAAGAGTAATATTTCATGTTGATATTCCTCTTCATAGCTGAAGTTTACACAAACTGAGAGCTTTATAGAAAACAATATAAGAAATTTGGCTCTCAGTAAAATAAATATCAGTTCAGTGAATCTTATTGTTCCAGTACTATCATTATATTAAAAAAAAATAAAGGATTTAATCCAATGAGGGAGAAAGGACATAGTTCAATGCACTGGAGAAAAAACTTTGACTACATTGTCATAGTAAGTGAACCCTTTGTCAGACTGAGCAGTGAACAGCCACCTAAGTCTGCTGGGTCTTTATAGTCCCTATGTAGCAGTTTCCGTTTATCTTGCATTACTTTATTGACTTAAATACTTGATTTAACTAATTTTCATAAAACTCAACAAATCATTCATTAAATAAGGACCTAGTCTGTGCTGGGCACTACATTAGGCACTGGGTCTCCAAATTCAAGAGAGAGACAGACCATGCCTTCAAGGAACTTACATTCCACTGTAAGAAAATAACACATAAATGAATCAGTAATATGAAATGTTTACCAATTAAATACAAAATAATTTTGAAAAAGGGAATTCTGTGAAGATTGAGAAAGGCATATGGCAGAAGATGGTCCTTGAGTGGAGGCTTGAATATAGGTAGGGATTTCAAGAGGTAGAGACAGAAGTGAGGAGGGAGTGAGTTCTGAAAATAAAAGTTGGAAACAAAATTGTATATAAAGGGAAGAGCAGGTTTGATACAAACTTGTGAAGATGAGCAATATCTACAAATAGTAACTGGGGTCAAATTGTGAAAGATTTTAAATGCCAAACAGAGGGAGTTGTATTTTCACATCTCTACGCCTTTGAAATAGCTGTACCTTAAGGCAAAAATGTTCCCCCCCTCCTTACACCTGGCTCTTATAATTCTTGGCTTCCTTCATGACTCAACTTAAATGCTAATTTTTGGAGAAAACTTTTCCCAGTTCTCCTAACTGCTACTATCATCCCTTCTAAGGTTCCTCTTTAGAATGTAAGCTCTGTAAAGACATTATTTGTTGCTGTTGTTATTTTCTTCTCCTTGTATCTATAGAACTTAGCAAAGTACTTGACACATAAGTGATTGATAAATGATTTATTATTTATTAATTCATTGAAAGTTTTAATATTAAGTGACTATTTATCCTAACATTTAAATGAAGCATAAGACATATATTCTTTAAAACTGTGAATAAATGAATATCATATTAAATACAGAAAAGTTATATATGACAAGTATTTTAAAATAAATTCATTATATAGAATAAAAAAATCAATCAGTTGGACATCTGCTGTCATCACATTTGAGTGAAACACATTAATTGAATTTCATATTTAAACATCTCAACATCTTATAGATTAATTTTACTATATGTAATATCATTCAGCATGTCCAAGGTTGGGCATATTGAGCTCTTTAAGATATATCAGCATCTAGGATCTTTATTCTACATGCTTTCAGAGAAGAAAACATTTCCAATGATAAAAGAACTTTCACATGTTGTAGGAGTGAATTGAAACCAATTGTTTCCATACCAACTTCAGAGAGTTGAATGAGGGTTTCTCAGTGCTCGGGTTGATGGACAAGAATGAAGTTTCCAGCTATGTATGAATTGTTTTCTGGTCATCATAGGTAAATCACATTAAATTTTTGACCAGTCAGGATTATCTCATAGGGAACCTATTATTCTTCATATTGCTAAAAGGAAAAAAAATGGGGCTTAGTCCACCACATAATTTCAAGTACATAAGGAAACATTTACTTTTTACATCTTCATCTTAAAATTTCCCAGGTATCTAGAATTATATTATATTGCTCTGAGAGAATTGTTTGACTCTGGATGAAGATTATTTAGATGTACTTGAGAAGACCTTTTTCTACCTGCTGGCAAAAAGCATTTGGATATATGAAACTATACACTCCCCAGATTGAATCACTGAAGTATTAAGCCAAAATGCCATAATTGTATTTCTCTATGGTACAAGACTACTTAAAATGTTTTTCATTCCTAAATTGGGCATTTGTATTCTAAGTATCCATATATAGATTAACTTTGTGTAGATTCATGAAAAAGTGGAATATAAAGATTCTCCTTTTGAAAGTAACAAGAGTGGGGGTGGAGAAAATAAAAAGTCAGGGGGATTAGAAAGATGAAAAACAATTGACTTGCCCTTCTATGACCTCAATGAATAAAGCCTTCTATGTAATACTTAGGGGACATATAAAATTGCATGCATTTTTATATCTTTAGGTCACTATTGAATAAAGATACATGTACCCTCAATGAAGCTATATTAAGATGATATATGAAAAAAAATTAAAAACAAAAACAAAAACAAAAATGGGGCAGCTAGGTGGCACAGTGGATAGAGCACTGGCCCTGGAGTCAGGAGTACCTGAGTTCAAATCCAGCCTCAGACACTTAACACTTACTAACTGTGTGACCCTGGGCAAGTCACTTAACCCCAATGGCCTCACTTAAAAAAACAAAAACAAAAACAAAAAGAAGATATATGGGAGATTTAAATTAAAACAATTTACCAGGTTCTTGATGTCATAAGCCCTCAATATTTGGAAACATAAAACTTTGAACATATCATACGATAAATACTAATTGAATAAATCACTTTGTAAAGGAAATATAACCAATAATAGTCTATATGAATTCAAAGGATCATAAAAAGCAACAAAATTTATTCTTTTACGATTATCATTGATGACAATGAACAAAAAGAAATATAGATCTGAGAATATGGAGTTATGTTAGTACATAGTAAAACTGCATCACCTTACTCTCAAAGTTTGATCGGTTTCACAAAAAAAAAAAAACAAAACCAAAAAACACAAACCCCATCCAGAAATGCTCATTGATTCATACTCATTACATTGATTCACAGTCATAGGAATGTGGAAAATTATAATGTATAAAGCACTGCCCTATATAGAAAAGAATGATAAAAAGGCTGGGGAGATTCCAAATATCCAGCTTATTATGCAGACTATTTTTAAAGAGAAATTGATCAGATGTCAAAGAAAAAAATCATTGTAACTCCAAAATGAATAAACTGGTCTTCAGATAAACTCACATCTTATTTTGATGTGCTGACATTTGACAGGATCATGGTTAAGTGAGAATAGAAAAGCTGTCATGAACATATTCCATGGTGTCATTTATCTGAAAGATAGACTAAAAGTGAACTTTTGAGCTATGTTTCAGTCAAAGAGGATTATAGTCATAACGGCTTTATCCTAAGTCCATGAATATATAACAAAAAAGAGAACGATGAAGGTAGTCACATATTAATATCACTATGGATGTGGTTAGAAAACAAAGAAGTGAAATAACTAAGATCAAATAGAGAGTCCCTAGGCTTTTTGGTAACATTGGATTGGTGGCCAAATATCTCTATGTAGTATCAGGATAGAAGAGCTCAAAACATTAAGAAAGATCTTATTGACAACCAAGAGGCAACAGAAGCAAAGTGAAGAACATTTTAAATGGAGATGAGTGCTCTGTATTTAAAAGTAAATCAAGCCTACATTGACCTTGGTTTTCTATATCTCTGATGTTTGTATCATATAATATTGGAAGAAGTAGTTATTTGTGTTTTTATCATAATTCTGCTGGGATATACCTTTTAAACATCCCTTTCTCTCCACCCATAAGTCTTCAAGTCACCCCCTCATCAGCTCACACCTAGAACAATGCAATGACCTCCAAACTTATCTCTTGATCTTAAATCTCTCCCCAATAAAATCTACCCCCAATCATCTATCAAAGTGATTTCTTTCTTTTTGTGTTTATTGGATGGAACTTTTCATTTTAGTGCAGCAAGGAATTCAAGAAGGGCATGAGGGAAAACAGAAAGGGAGGAAGAAAAGGAGGAAGGGAGGGAGGGAGGAAATATATAAGCTAGTCTAATTTGCTTATAATAGCATCTTTTCTTTGGGGGGGGGAGGGCAAAGAAGGTTAAGTGACTTGCCTAGGTTCACACACCTAGTAAGTGTCAAGCGTCTGAGGTTGGATTTGAACTCAGGTCCTCCTGAATCCAGGGCCAGTGCTTTATCCACTGCACCACCTAGCTGCCCTATAATAGCATGTTTTAAGAGGAGGAAGAAAAAGTGAAAGAGGGATGGTATCAAGGGAGGAAGGAAAGGAAGAAGAGTTGGACTGATGGAGGAAGGAAAAGAAGGAGTGAAGAAAGAAGGAAGGGAAAAGGGAGAAAAGGAAGAAGAGAGGAAAAGGGAAAGAAAGAAGGGCAGGAGGGAAAGGAAAGAACCTGAGGAAAAGATAAAGAAACATAAAGGAAAAAGAAAGAAAAACAACAAAAAATGGAGACTGCCTGTTTCAATTCAATCCAAAAAATAAGCACACTGTTTTGCTGAACTATTTTATACACCAGGGAAATAGCTGAGGCTGTCTCCCAAAGGAGTCACTAAAGGGTGAACAAAGTTTTCACTTGAATGCAGCAAGACACCTCTTCAAAAATTATGGAGATTTATGCTTCATTCTGAAGGGGAAAAAATGGAAAATGTGAAAGCAGAATAGAATTATACAGCATATTAAGATTTATTCATATGAGGAAAGAAGAAACCAAGAAACATGGTAGAGACCATTTGCATAATGTTCAGCTGAGAGAGAAGTAGAAGTAATATTTCTGTGGTAGACCACCTGGAATGAAAAGATATAATGATTTCTGGAGATCATGTATTAGATATGGGAATATAATATATTGCTGTGGAGGGATTTCAAGTATCAGGATATTTATTTAAAGTATTTTTGCCCCAGAGATTAAGAAGCAGCTGTTATGTTCTTCAACTCACATAAAGATTTTGGCTACAAGAAGTAAAGAAAATGAGAGAGGGAACTACTCTAATTATATTATTCTTTTTTTTTTTTGCAGGGCAATGGGGGTTAAGTGATTATTATATTATTCTAACTAAAGGGAATAATGGATTATAGAAATAGAAATTAGGATTGAGGAGATGAGGGGTGAGATTCTACCTTAGAATTTATGGAAAAGAAAGGAAAAGGAGGCAAAGATGGAAGAGTTCCTTGAATTTCAAAAGGATTGGAAATTGGTGAGAAACAGGATATGTAGAAACAAATGGCCTAAATTCTTACAAGAATATAATTGAAGACAGCATCTAGGTGGTGCAGTGGATAAAGCACTAGCCCTGAATTCAGGAGGACCTGAGTTCAATTCTGTTCTCAGACATTTGACACTTACTAGCTGTGTGACCCTGGGCAAGTCACTTAACCCTCATTGCTCTGCAAAAAAAAAAAAAAAATATATATATATATATATATATGCATATATATATATATACACACACATATATGTATATATACATATATATGTATATATAATTCAAGAAGAGTTGGTAGTTACAAATAAAATAATGCTTGTTTATTTTCAACATTTTATTTAATATTGAATTCGAAGTCTTCTTCTCCCACCCACCCATTGAGAAGGCAAGCAGTATATCAATCATAATAGTAAAGTCATGAAAGACATATTTTCATATTAGCTATGTTGCAAATTGAAACAGGCCTAGTATTAGTATTGCTCTTGTCATCTTCCCCCTCTTTATCAATTTTGCCAGCATAATGGAATTGAAGGTTGTTTGTATTAGTATTATTCTAATTATTAAGTGAGTTGGAGCACATTTAAGTCTATTGATAGCTTGTATTTTTTTCTTTGAAAACTTTTTATTCATATACTCTTAACATTTATAAATTGGGAAATAGTTCTTATTCTTCTCAATTTGAATCAATTTCTTATACATCTTGAACATGACTTGTTAATCAGTAAATCCTGCTACGCAAATATTTCCAAGTTAGCTATTTCCCAAATGATCTTAGCAGTATTGTCTTAGCTTGTATAAAAAATTAAAATTCATATAAATCATTGTAAAATGTTTTGTTTTATTTTCCGTGATGCTCTTTGTACCACAGTTGGTGATATATATATATATATATATATATATATATATATATATATATATATATATATATATATGAGCCCTATGATAACTTGTGTTGTACTATAGGTATTATTTCAGAGAGGGGCTAAATAACTTTCGCATGATCACACAGCAGGCATATGTCAAATGTAGAATTTGAACCCCACCCTTCCTGACTTTACACTCAGCACTCTATTCAGTGTGTCAGGCAACCTCTCTCCTTATCCCTACTTTGTTAGTTTTGTTTTTTGTTCCTTCTTATAAATGACACTGGTCAAAGCATATTAAGCATACTTCACAAACTTACAGATGATAAAATGCTAGAAAATATAGCTAAGACCTTGGAAGAAAATTGGAATCTAAAACAAATAATTCAAATTAAGTGTGGTAGGATAAATCTGATATAATGAAATTTAATAGGGATAAATGTAAAGGCTACCAATAAGGTTAAAGAAAATTCATATCAGAAATGTAGGATTAAGTAGGCATTACTTGAGCAGTCTAGGTTAGCATAAAAAGCAGTAAATTTTAAATCAGAAAACGTGTGTTCAGATTTTTACATCATTGATAAGTAAATGATAATAACATTCACAATGATGATAACATTGCATTATGAAAATAACAGGCAGATATGAAAATGATGTACATAGAAGGATTAATTAAAGTGATAAGTTGCCAGAAGATGTAGAATGGAACAATGGTATAACTTCATTGGAAACTCTTTAAAGATGTATTCAGGGGCAGCTAGGTGGTGCAGTGTATAGAGCACCAGCCCTAAAGCAAGGAGGACCTGAGTTCAAATCTGACCTCAGACACTTGACACTTACTAGCTGTGTGAACCTGGGCAAGTCACTTAACCCCAATTGCATCCAAAAAAAAAAAGATGTATTCATCGGAAGCTAGATAAATTTACCTAAATTTAGAAGCTATGCCTGAGGTAAGGAAGACTCATCTTCCTTAGTTCAAATCTGGCCTTAGATACTTATTGACTGTATGACCCTGGTAAAGTCACTTAACCCTGTTTGCCTCAGTTCTTCATTTGTAAAATGAGCTAGAGAAGGAAATGGCAAACCACTCCAGTACCTTTTCCAAGAAATCATAAATTGCATCACAAAGAATCAACTACAACTAAACAACAATGAGAAAATAAATTTAGTTAAATTCAGAGATGAGTTGGTGGCACACTGAATGGTGTCTGGGCTTAGAGTCAGGAAGACCTGAATTGCAAGCTAGCTTCAGACACTTAGTAGATGTGTACCATTGACAAATCAATTAACTTTTGTTTATCTTAGTTTGCTCAGCAGTAGCACCTACTTAAAAATAGCAGCAAACTCTCAGTGTTGTTGCAAGGATCAAATGAGATTAATTTTGTTTTTAAGAAAGCAAAAAACCAAACCATTTATCACAGTGCCTTGCACAGTGTAGATGATTCAGAAATGCTTGTACCTTCCCCCACCTTCTAATAATAAAATAGTTTTATGGTGATTAGTTTAGACTGTTTTATGGAAGGTGACTATGATGCCTTAGGAAAACTATATCAAATTATCATAGTAATTATATACTACCTGGTTTATGACATACATCTCAGTTGCATCTTAGAGCATCTTCTTAGGAAGATAGTAACCTTATATATTTCTATTACAATGATACATTATAGAAATTAATCAGTACAATATAACCAGCAGAAAGTATTTCGTAGATATAAATGTCTTAGTTTTCAAATATTCCTTTATCTTTCCTGTTTTGAAAAGAATTGGCTTTCAAAGATTTCATATTTGGAAAATTCTACCAACAGGAAACATGCATTTGGAAAGCAGGGTATTTAAGACATTCCACCAGCCTAAGATTAAGAATTCACCCATAAATTTTTAAAAACCTCTGTGAAAAAAAGTTTTAAGCTAGTCAAATAATGTGTGAGATTACTTGATATTCTTTAAATAAGACAGAAAATGTACCAATTATGATAATTACAAATTATGAGGGAATTTTAAAACATTGAAGCTGAATACAAAGTACAGATATTACTCAAACTATTTCTTTTTTTAATAGTTTTTAGAAGTAAAAATAAACATTTATTTCAACAGAAAAAAATAAGAGATAAACCCTCAATAAGAACTAGAATTCATGCAGTTTCATTCAAATCACCTTCCCACACTGTCTTTCCAATTAACATTCATTGAAAATATTTTTGCATGGTCTAATAAAATAATTTTATACAAATTATATTTCCAATGATTGGTCTAGCAGTAGTAATATTTTATTTAATATCCATACATATGTGAGTATCATCAAACCAAACAATCCAGTATCCATTGTTCATAATCAATTTGAATCAAGTTTTCCTATTGTATATTTTCTTTCTGAACACACTATGCTTTCAAAGAAATTACCCAGTTTCTTTTATAGTCAAAGGGAGATTCATTCTTGATTCAGAAATGTATGCCAAAACCCTCTACTTTTGCAGTGATAGTCATGGTTAGAAATCTTTCCCCATAGTCATCTTTGTGGAATTCTAATGAGCTTTTTACCATGGTGTCTGGAGGATAAGAATGAATAAGAAAACTAGAACCACCAAGCTAAAATAAATTAAGGATGCATATTATAGTGATATGTAACTGTTATTTTAAATGCATGGTTTATTTTATTCCTATTATTCTGTGATGAAAAAGTTAACATAAACTACTTCTCCTTTAGTCAGAAACTATTCTTCATATTGAACCTCAACTTCCATCCTATAATTAGCAACATATATTTTAATCATATATGATCATGTCTTGAAGGGTTTTATTACCTCTGGGATAAGAATGGAAAGAATATCTTCCTCCTACTCACTCTGATTCATCCAGGCTTGGATATTTGCCAGTAGTTGCCTGTGGTCCCCATATTTCAGCTTAAAAACTAAAATATATTATAATCCCCACTTGATAAGTGAGCAAATGTCTGTATATCATCTTCCTTTTTTGGGTTATTCAACGCATTCTTCATGTCAGCTTCTTTATCAAATAATTGTTACTGTTTCCTCAGTGACTTATTAAATATAAGCCATTAAATTACATTTAGAGAGCTACAAAATATGGTTTCATACCCCTTTCCAAAATACTTGCTGGTATCTGTTTTTCCTTGAACATTCTATGTTCTTTTATATATTTCCATCTTTACTCAATCTGTTCCTATCATTTAAAATCATTTATGTTATTTCTCCCTATCCAAACCCTACCCACATTTTACTATCAAGTTTCCTGAAGTTTTCACTTATTTCCTCTTGTGGATGGGTTCTTTCATTTCTCTGAATATCAATGATACTCTTCATGATTTTCTTATATACCTTCTAAGGATTAAAGTGATTTCTATGTTTTACTTATGCCTTTCAGTTGCCTGAAGAAAGTAGGAGATGGTTAGTCATTTCAGTCATGCCCAACTCTTTCTGACCTCATTTGGTGTTTTCTTGGCAGAGATACTGGAGTGCTTTGCCATTTCCTTTTCCAGCTCATTTTACAGGAGCAAACAAGGTTAGTGACTTTCCCCATATCACATGGATAGTAAGTATCAGAGGCTTTATTTCAACTAAGGTCTCCATCCACTGAGCCATTTAACTTCCCCTCTGAGGAAAGTAGTCATATTTTTATCTTCAGTTCTGAGGCAGGCCAGCACTCTGTGAATTAAAGGTTGGAGTTAGAAAAAAAAAAAAGAAACATTGATTTAACATTCAACTATTTAAAAAGCTTTACTTATCTATATCAAAGAGAATATTTTCAACAAGAATAATGAAGCATTGGGCTTAGGTTCATTTAATGCATCTCAGCAACATATAGAAATTCATCTAGTTGACAAGAAAGTATGATCTATGAAATCTTGGGACTTCCAACAAGTCTGAAGGGCCCCATTTCCACATTGATGGGCTTACTTTTGCCTTTCCCTGACAAAGAAGCCACATTAATATTTCCAGGAACCACAAAGAAATTTCATCAAGATAAGAGTAACTTAATCCTTAGCCTCTGGACCAAGTAAGTCACAGGGAAAATAATAGTTATTCAGTGAAGAGAGGAAGAACCCTAGTAGGTAATGGTCCTATCATATCTTATCACATTGTAAAGAGATAGTAAAGATCTCACAAAGCATTTTCTACTATTTTAATGTCTTTTGACATTTTATAAGATAATCTTTATATTTAAAATGTGCAAATAATGATCATGGTGGTGGTTGCAATGATGATAACTAACATTTATATAGCACTTTAAGGTTTGTAAAGTGCTATATAATATGGTATTATATGGAATAGGAACACATCAGTAAATTTCTTCCACTGGTCCATTGGTCCCCAAAGGACATAGCCTTTGATTGTACATTTGAGTATTTTCTTGGCTACTCTCCAGGATTCATTATAGATAAAGATCTTCTGATTCCCAAACCTCAAGGTTCTATTGCATATCAAAAATGCAACCTGCAATTGAGGCAATTGGGAAAACTTGCTTGAACCTCCTTTCTCCCATTACTGGGTTAATAGCCACTAATGTGAAGTTGTATATGTATTTCTCATAAAGGATGGAGTCAACCAGGAAAAACAGTGGAAACCCTTTGAGTTATTGAAGAATGCAGGATTCTCTATCCTTGACTGGATGCCTCCTTCTCTGACACAGTCACAACCTGTTTGTGAAGGACACTAAAACTGAAGGGACCAGGTTAAGTGATATTTTGAATGTCATTTAGCTATAGAAGCTGCCTGTGTCTTACTTGTCTGGTTAGGGGGACCATTTGCATTATCCAAATCATAATAGGCAACTTTGGACAAAGGTTGATTACATGACCCTTCTTCAGTATTCCTTAGAGAACAACAGTAGATAAGAAATTGTGCTTTAAAATTTTCATAGCAAGTGGGGGCTATTGCCACTTTTAGTAACTTGCATAAACACAAATTTGGAAATTGTTTATTTTTACCACCTCTTTGCTGCATATCTAAATTCTACTCAGCATGGTATTTATAAACAAAGATCTATAAAACCATGGGCCTCATAGGGTTATAAGGACTCAAATATAGAGACTAGTGGATGATTTATTTTAGGGCTATATTCTATTCAAGGTTCTGTTCAAGGGAGGCAAACTTGATTTAGATCTTACAGGTATGCATCCTGTCCTTGATTCCACTTGAATAGGGCAAACTTTGAGGTGACTTTGTAAATGATGACCATATGTGGAAGGTAAGTTACCCCAAACCCACATTATCCAATATGTAAAACGTGCAGACATATCCACCTTAGATTATAGGGATTATGGGGATTATTTTGGATTGTGCTGAGAATGCTCTGTTTTCTTACCCAATTAATGCCCCTAACTTTGACAGATTGGATCCTGGATTTAACTCAGGATGGTTGTTTATCCTTTGTTCTTTATATGAGCCATTATCTCATCTGGAGGCTCTGTCACAATTGGTCTTCCAGCCTACTCAGGATTAAACCAACAATGTGTAGTGTATCTCAGTGCCTTAAACAAAAGAATCCTCTTTGGGGTCTCTAACCCTTAGAATGTGGCAATATGAGAAGACTGTCTTTAGCCGTGAGAAAGACTGGCAAAAGCAAATTGTTCCTGGCTATTCTCAGTCACACGAAGAGAGAAAAAATAAATCATTTATAAGGTACACAATGCCACATTAGTCAGCCTGGACTTGGGCTATCTGGTCTACCAAGCTGGTGAGGTCAAAGAAATGAAGTGGTGAGCATGTTGTTGTTTAATCCTCCATACTTCAGGTGAGCTGCTAGGTACCATTCACCTTCCCCATAGACCATGCATGAATGTTATAAGGCAAGGGGGTAGAAAGAATTACTCTGACTTCCACATCTCTTCCACTACCAGATAAGAAATACCTTTCACATAAACCCTAAGAATCCAATATTATCTGGTATTAATTATCTGCTCAGAGGTTCCATAAAGCGCTTTCAGAGATATTGGCTCAGAATTCCTGATACCCCTTCCTTCTACAATCTGGGCCCTGTAATCCCTTGTGGATGATTCAAATTAGACAGAGGCTTTAGGGCATGATTTAGGTTTGAATAGACTGAAAGGCCTCTACTTCCCAATTCAGGATTTTATAGTAGTTTTACAAGTACAACTGTAAAGTGGCCATTAATTATTTTCTTGTCAACCTGCTATTTCAGAAGACCTAAAGCTCCCTCCAGAAGAGTGTGTTATTTTCTTTTTACCAAGCAGGCAGAGGGGAGTGGAGGGAGAAATGAGGAACTCTCTGTACCTTCTCTTCTCATACAAGAATACTTATTTGAACTAATAGTAGTATTAGCCCAGGACACTGATTCCCCCAATATCCTGCTCAAATTTAAGTTTTATCCCCCCTATTTCTTTGAATCTAAGCTGGGTTTGTTGAAGTAGGTAATTTGGTAGCACTTAGAAAAATAGCATTTCCTAGAATTTTTTCTTCTCCTACTTAATTTCTAGTTGCTCATTGACCAAAGAATTCATTATGGTATTTGGGGGAATATTTATCTTAGGGAAAGTAGTTACTCTAAAAAGTACATTGAAAAGACTCTCCAAAAATCTAAGACCATCTATAGCCATCACAAATACTCTCCAAAAATCTAAGACCATTTAGAGCAATCACATGTGAGTAAAAACAGGTAGCTTCAACTGGTAATTTGTACAGGCAAAAATAGCACTCCCTCACGTCAGCAAATCTATATGGGGACAATGAAGGAAATACATTTTGTGAATTATTTCAATCCATAATGGTAATCGGCCTTTATAAAATATTTCACATCACATCAAGGAGAAGAAAGGGATGGTTATATCACCTGTCTATATTAATAACTATAAAATATTTTTCAGTCCATTGAAAATGTATTATGTTTTAATCATGTGGGAAATTTTCCTCCATTAATGTATATTTGTGACTGGCTTCAATATACACACTTAAGAAAGTGGCAAGGATCTCTTGTGGTTGAAATACTCATGTAGGCATCATAAAATTCTGTCACAGGTTAAGACTTGAATTCAGGTCTTTCAAATTAGAAAACTGAAATTTGAAAGAAGCAAAAAAAGCCTTTGTCCAATATTCTCTCATAGAATATATATATATATATATATATATATATATATGTGTGTGTGTGTGTGTGTGTGTGTGTTACATACATATATATACACATATATACATATAATTAAATACATACATATATGTATATATGAAATTTGATTAGATATTCACACCAATCCTGTGAATTGAATAAAACAAATATTACCCTCATGTAAATGAAGAAACTGTAGCCCAGATAAGAGAAATTAAGCTCCCCAAACTAAGTAGTCAGAAAGGGTGCAAAATTGGGAATTAAACTAATATTTTCAGATTTTTGCCTAGGGCTCTTCTTTCTGCAATGTAAATTTATTATGACACTTAAATTTGAGATGAGCTATTCATCATAGAATGTTCTTAAGTTATCCAAAACCTTATCATTTCACCTCTCATTCTTTAGGTAGAAAATTCAGTTGAAAGAGGATTGCACATTAATGAATTAAGATTGAGCATGATATTGTTGAAGCATTTCATTTTTAGTTTTTATTTAAAGGGCTTTTAAATTTTTTTTTATTTTTATGTTATTTTGAGATCCTGTGCCAGCCAATTCCTTGCCATTATGACAGTATAGAGTATTCTATCATTGAATTTTATCCATTTTCAACATGAACTGAACAAATGTTATTTGTTAGAAAACCCTGAGATATAACTCTTAGTGGAAAAGAGGACCAGCTTTCTTCAAGCAAAGGGAATTTTAAAGATGGCAATTTTGTATATTTCTTTCCAGTTCATAAGACTTCATTGGGTTCTAACTCTATCATCATTCAAATGAATTGGGATACTACTGTCCAAGTTACAAATAATTTATGGAGTCACAGAAAATAAAAGATTTTCTGTTTCTTTTTACCCAGGAGCAAACCTGAGTTATGCTCCTTTACTTAAAATATTACGTGGATAATTTTTGAAAAGGATGTGCTGTGGCAAATTCACATGGATAGGAATATGGCTCATAAAAGCAGTCTAACCCAGGAACCGCATTAGAACAATGAGCATTTTAATTTCAGGTTAGAGCAGCAACAAAAGAAAAATTTTTAAAAGGAAGTTTCACTGAAAAATAATGGCAAACAAGGAGAAAACATAACTGCCCATAAATTATAATCCATTTCCCCTTCAAAATAAAAATATAAGACTGTACATCAAGGCAATGCAATAATAAAATGAGGACAATAAATATAATGAAAAATTTCCTTCCTGAATCCTAATATTTAATTAAATATTGGATGTTGTATGCTGGACTTTATGATTAAAATTTAAGCAAATTGAATTTTGTTTCTTGAATTTCATTATGGTTCCTAGTAGGAATACTAGTTATAAATAGTATTTTTCTCATTAAAAAGCTATTTTTATTTGGCATGAAGCAAACAAAAGGCACCTCAAAAATATAACCGAATATTGTTTAGGTTGCATTGTCATAGTCAAATATGATTCATCCATTTATTTCAGCATTTGATTAAAATGATAAAAATTAAACTGAACTACTTCTCTGAACTTAAATACTATAAATATATTGTGTGCCTCAAAGCTAACTTTTAATACATTTTGTAATAACTGTTTTATTATGGTTTAGTCTAATTTTAAGGTAGTAAAGGGGTAAAAATCATTTTATGTTCAATGACTTTAATATTTTTTTAAAAAAATACTCCTTTTTTATCTTTCTTTATGTATTGCATAGCTACCAGAATAATGTCTTCTTTGAATTAATTTGGATAAAATAGTAATGATGACCATGTAACTGACAGTTAATTATTTATTCATCATTCTCTAAATGGCAAATAAACATTTCACAGTAGTGAAATAAGTTAAAAAATTTAGGAAAGGGGCAGCTATATGGCGCAGTGGATAGAGCACTGGACTTGGAGTCAGGAGTACCTGAGTTCAAATCCAGCCTCAGACACCTAACACTTACTAGCTGTGTGACCCTGGGCAAGTCACTTAACCCCTATTGCCTCACACACACACAAAAAAAGGTTTAGGAAAAAAGTTTAAAAAAAAGGTAATTTATTGACTTTTCAGAAACAATCTGGCTATTTCTTGAGAAAATTTTCACTGTCATAACTAAATCACCACCGGCTGGGAGAAAAACACTACATTTGAGTTTCTTCATCACATTTTAAAAGAAATAATGCTATTTTCTTTTTATCCAACATTGAACTTTGGGCATAATAGCTGGAGAGAAATGCCCTCCTCTCCTCCAATTATTAGGTAGAATTGTATATACTTATCCATTTACATGACATACCTTCCCAGGACAATGCATCCTCCCTGTGGCAGGCATATAATTAGTGTATCTCTAATATCTAGCAAAATGATTATTTTATGGATGTTATATAAATGGGTAATTCTGAATTTGATTGGTTGGGATTATTTTGATTGTAATTATCTGCCACTAATTTTTTTAAAAGTACCTAAGTCTCCTAAAAGCTTTTAAGGAAAAAGATCAATTGTTATGCTACTAGCCCAAGCACCTATGTGAGAATTTAGAGGGAAGCAGGTAAAAGAGCCACCAGTTCATATACACTGTAATATATTCATAAAGCTCTCAAAAAGGAAGTAAGCTGTCTCCTTGAGTACTCTTTATTACCTCACTTCTTATCATAACATTTTTGTAGTTATATGGCTAGGATTAATCTTAGGACAAGATTTCATTCAGAAAGAAAGCTAAAAGGTGACACTGAAAAGATCCACCATATTTTCCCATCATTTCTTTTTCCAAATTAAGGAGGATAGAAATGCATTTCATTATCTTTAATAATTATTTAATATTAAAAGATAAAAAGGATATGGCAAGAAAAAATGAAAAGAAAAAAATAGTGGAGAGGAAGCAGTAAGACAGGAAGATGGTATTGAAAAATCACTTTGTAATTCTGTTTAAAAAAAAACTAATTGAATTAAGTCCAACAATATTTTTATGTATTGTGAAGTATGGAGAAAGATACTAAAAAGTTTGTTACACGTTTTCTTATAAGTATTTTCCCTGTGTATCTGTCTCTGTTCTCTTTCTGTTTCTCTGTATCTCTCCCTCTGTCTCTCTCTCTATCTGTCTCTGTCTCTGTCTCCCTCTGACTTCTGTAATTCCAAAGGTACTAGCACATCTCCATACTTCAAGAGATTTTTTTTTTAATTTTACAAGGGAAGTGGAAAGAAAAAATAAAATAATGCCATTTAACAGAAGGCAGGATAGTTATTTTTGTTACTTATCTAAACTCAGTGTACTAGAGGGCTCTTTTCCCTTCATCTCTACATTTAATTGTACTCATCAAATACCTAATGAAATAAAATAAGAGACATGTATCTGTGAAAAATGAAAACAATAACAAAAATTTTAAATAGGCTGGTTTAAAGAGACACTTATAATGGAGGAACAAAGAATCATATATATTCATCACTGGAAGGAAACTTTGAGTTCATCAAGTCCAACTTCCTAAAGTGAGAGAACAAATGCAAAATTGTAGCTCAGAGAGTTTAAGTGACATCTCCAAAGTCACACAGCTATTTATTGAGATGGGACTATTTTATGGTGAAAATTTAAAATGAATAAATGGGACTAAATTCTTCTTTGTGTATCACAAAATCATTTTGGTGATTTTAAATAATAGCAGATGGAAATAAAGGAAATTCTCCACTAGTAGGAAGTAATGTATTCAAATTGACATTGAAACTGCTCTGTCAATATCCATGAATACCTGTGTACTTCATGTGATTAATCACTGACTTTGCATGGAAACTTTAGAGAAACTGTAAGGAAAATCACAACTTTATAACAGAAATAAGGTTTTTCTTTTCTATTTTTAATTTTTGATGGATTTTTTCCATTAATGAGACAAAAAATCTTGTCTGGAAGTGTTGTTTTATGCCAAATCCAGGTAAATATGTTAGGAAAAAAAGTATTTATAGTGTCTATTTTTTTTTTGTAGTGGCAAAGAACTTTAAACTGAAAGAAGAAGGAGGAGAAGGAAGAAGGAAGAAGAGGACAAAAAGGAGGAGGAAGACCACCAGTAATGAAATTTAATTTCAAAATCTGATGAAAGAATGCAATAACCAACAGAGATGTCAGAAGCACTCTGGTAATTCATGCTATCCACCTCCAGACAGAAATGATGCTTCAGAGATTCTGAAACAGAAATACTTGTTTTAGATGAAACCTTTGTGGGTATTGGTTTTGCTTTACTATACCAATTTGTTACAACATTTTTGTTTTCCTTTTACCTTGGTTTCATTTTTTAAATTTGTGATAGGAGATGGTAGAAGGAGAGAAAATAAATTCTTATTAAATGAAAGAAAGAGGAAATTACAAAATAAAAGAGATTCATACTACTAGTTTTTTTTCTTTTGGTGGAATATTAACCAAAAATAATTCTTAAAATGTTTAGCACACTGAAGCTATCAAAAAAGGGGACGCTTGGGGCAGCTAGGTGGCACAGTGGATAAAGCACCAGCCCTGGAGTCAAGAGTACCTGAGTTCAAATCTGGCTTCAGATGCTTGACACTTACTAGTTGTGCAACCCTGGGCACTTAACCCCAATTGCCTGACCAAAAAAAAAAAAAAAAAAAGAGGCGACCCTCTTCAAAGAATTCAAGCTTTGCATTTGTCGTTTTTTTTTCCATTCTTAAATCCATTCTCTCAATCAATCATAAAATGACATGTGACTATTATTCCTAACAGAGAATATATAACCCATAATTCCGATGTATTAACTACCCTTTGGCGATTGATAATCACAGTGTTTCACATAAAACATAGGCATTTGCTCATAAATGTAGGGAAATCCTAAGAGAAAGAAGAGTTAAAAGGAGAGTTGAGGAAATCTTTGTATTTATATATGCTGACATAGTAGGATAGTTTCCTAATGTCTGAAGTAGAGAACAACTATGAAAAACTAGACAGTTAAGAAAATATTTTGATATTTATATAGACAAAAACCTTATAAATAGCTTGGCAAGATGCTAATTCAATATAAGAATCCATAGACATGAGAATTTCAAATTGGGAAGGAATTGTTTATTTAGTCCAATATATATGTGAAGAGTAAGAAAATGAAATTGATTCTAATTTGTAATTGATTCTATTCTGTATAGCTGCTGACATTTTGTATAACCACCTAAATCATGTTTCTTTGTCTCTAAGTTCAGAAGTTCAGTTTTTCTTTCTGAGTTAAGTTTAAAATTTCAGTTTCCTTATAAGTTATTTTAATCAAAAGAAAATGCATTATCTCTATGCCAATACCTGGCTCTGTACATTTGAAAGAAACCTGTTGACATCAAGAAAGTCTGGTTTGTTATCCATATACCTATAATTAATCTTGCAGGTGGGCACAGTCAGCAACAAGTTGGAAGGAGTAATAGCCCGGCATATCTGATTTCCAGCCAATCATATTATTTCCACATACCTGTGATGCTTCAGACTTTGTAACAAATAATACTGTTTTCCCCATCTATCATTTTCTAGTTTTTGGATGTTCCTTCTTTTGTCTATAAAAATTATGTCTGCCCTCAATAGGGGTCTTTTGGCAGAGAGACCCCTTTCATTGGTAATTGCTAGCCTTGCCAATACATTGATTGTGCTCAGAACTTTATGCCTCCATTTATCTTAATTTCAATCACAAGAGGGCTCCTCCCTACAGTATTATTTCTATCTAGTCACGTATCCTTAATTTGAATAACTCCATGAAAATTAAGGAGGATGTGTTCTATGCAATCCAGGTAGGATAGATAAAACTAGAGTTAGATTAAGTGGTAATTGAAAAAAAAAGTTAAGTATCAATAAAAATACAAGAAATTATACATTGGGTTTTATTTCTTTATGTATCAATATAAAAACAATGATTATCAGTTAAAACTAGCAAATTTTTCCATGCATATGTTGTGATGAAGAATTATGTGTATATATATTTTAAGGCACCTAGTGGAAAAGTATGCTGATGCTGCTAAATAATAATTATTTTGCCAACGTCTTAGAACTAAATAAGATAATACTGCTTCATAAAACTTAAAGCATTATTTAAATGGCACATATTGTGGTGGTAATGACAGTGGTTGTGATGCAATAAATATTCTTGGCTATTCAGTTCATAAATCCATAAATGAACTATTACTTTAACCCTGGTGGCTACATATTACATAAATATAGTTCTTGGTGCTGGTTTTGCAAACCACATTATATTACATAGCACTAAAAATCACACATGCACTATAGCTTCAGAAAGAATGATGGGAGTAAGACAACTTTTCAACAGGACCTACCTCAAGCAATGATCTGATTTAGATTCTGTATCATTTACAGTTCTACTAATGCCAAAACTCCCATTAAGATGTAATACCTTTGATGACGTGTTCAAATACAGTATTAGTTTAAGATTGTTATATTTCAGCAAGTTTTGACGTCTCCCTTGATATTGTACATTTTGTTCAATGGCCTCTGCTAAAATTATACTGTGCAATGTCTTTCCCAACCTTATCAATTACCTTATTTAAAAAAGAGTTATTAAGCTATTTTGGCACTATTTAATATATGGATGCTGATAACCACTCATTGAATTCCTCTTTGGCTTTTTTTCAACAGATTACTTTATTATATTTTCTCCTCAGTTGTCTAGAAATAATAAAGGTAACAGAATAATTTTTAAACTTGTACTTTCTTATTGTTAACTTGATAAATTGATAAATTCACTTCAAGATATATCTATTTAAAATATATTCAATATTGTCATCACAGAAGAGAAGGCACCTCTGGTAACACAATATAAATTACATAGATTTTATACATTTTCATGGCCACTGAAAAATTACAGTGAAAATTATATGATATCATCATGGTATCATAATTAACTTTTCTTCTGCATAATATTCCAGACTGTTATTTTTTCTCAGCATCGTTGATTCTCTCTCTCTCTCTCTCTCTCTCTCTCTCTCTCTGTCTCTGTCTCTCTTTCTCTCTCTTTCTTTCATTCAATTAAATTCAGCAAGTATTTTTAAATACTTATTATATGAAAAGTATTATACTAGGTTTTAGGGATAAAAAAAACAAAGAAAAGAAAAAGAAAAAGAGAAATTGTCCCAATATTCAAGGAGCTTAGAGTCTATTATTTCTGTCCTCTAGACCTACTTCCTAAGAAATTTGGATAATGAGGGCCACACAAATTTGCTATTTAAGATATCAAACAACCCAGCTAGTCTTTTCTGGGGCCTATATCTCTAATCTAAATCTAGGGCTGTGGATTTATATTTTCACGTATCAGATGACTATTGCCTGCTAAAGAAGTGCCTTCAAAGCCGAAAGTCACAAAGGGCACTGAAGTAAGCTATAAGATGATGTTTTAGTATTGTTCTTATAATAAATCCTGAAAAGAAATTTCTAAAATATTCCAATTGGGCATGCTAACAACTGGGGGACAATGCAGCCCTGACTTCCTAATACAATGATAGTCTTTATGAAGTCCTTATTCTACACATGTAAAGCTTTGGCCTTAGCACAATGACTTTGAATTAAAGGCACTTGAAAAACGTATAGGGCAAAAAGTAAATATATTCAGTCATTCAAAAATCACTTATTAAATGCCAACTATATGTAAAGTAATGTGCTAGGAATAGAGGAACTAAATTATTATTGATATACAAATAAGTTTATATTGTAGCAGGATGGTACAATTCATTCATCCATTAAAACATATGTATTGACTCTCTACTACATGCTAGGAATTGATTTCTTTTTTTGATCAGAGATATAAGTATAATGATATTGTTCCCTATTAATAGGAAACACCATTTATTGAAGATGATCAGCACCTGCCCTAAAATTTATGGTATAAGAGAAACAGCTATAATTTCTGAAAGTTAATTAATTTGTCCAGTCACACAATGGCCAGTATGTGTCAGAGAACAACAAAAAAAAAGAAAACAGGTCCTGTTCTCAAGGAGCTGATATTATGCAAATGAATATAACACAGAGAAGATGAATTTATAAACCAAATAGATAAAGAGTATATGCTAAGTAACTGCAACATAATATTTGGACAGAGAAAAACATTAACATCTTGGAGTTCAAGAAAAGGCTTTCTGTAAGATATGCATGGGAATTGTCCTTTTTAGAAAGCTAAGTGAAATGAGGTACAGGTGGTGAACATATTTAAGGAATCCATTCATTTGTCAAATACTTATTGTTGTTATTTGCTGAATATTTTAAGTGTTATCTGAACAGGTGGGGCTCGTTAGCCTTGGCAGGCAACCCACCTAGGGGAAGGAAACCCTGATTTTAAACCTCCTCTGCCTTGCGGCTATACCCATATATGGGAAAGGCTTCAGGAATTAACTCTGAGGAAAAATCAGGAGTCAGAGTCCCTTAGGCAGTTGGATGTTGGACATCACATCCCTCTGGCAACTCTTGCAGTGGCACAAGTGCCAAACTGTATTGGCTCTACCTCTCCTTTGGATCCACCAATGTCGTGGAGAGGGAAAACCTGCTGCATGGGCAACAGCTTGTTTTCCATATTGATCTGCCCAGTCCAGCGCCCTGGAGAGGACACTCCAGCTACTCCTCATGGGGTAGATACAACACAGGATGTGGCAGTTACTGGTTACAAGTCACTCAGGAGCTTCGGCTCCCATATTGGACTGCACAGCCAAACTGTGGCCTGTGGCTCTTCAAGCTGCTGATCCATTGATCCATTGTCGTCCGTGCCTGGTGGAGGCCTATAACTCTCAGAGATTAAAATACAAGAGTACAATAGAGCACAAACCAATCCATGTAATATTATATGATATTTAAATATAATTTTAAAATGCCAGACTTATAACTTAAAACAATTGGAATAAGGAATTCCTACTGAGGAAACTCACTTTAGCAACAGAGGTTAGCACTTGCTCTGCAAATTTAATGTTAAAGAATTATGTGGAAATACAAGAAGCTAAGTGATTAGCTTGGGGATGAACAACCAATGTGTCAGAAGTAATTTCCAATGTGATATGAACATAAGATTTATACAAAATGTGATGCCCATTAAAAATGTTTTATTGTTGGGGGCTAGGTGGTGTAGTGGATAAAGCACTGGCCCTGGATTCAGGAGTACCTGAGTTCAAATCCGGCCTCAGACATTTGACACTTTACTAGCTGTGTGACCCTGGGCAAGTCACTTAACCCCCATTGCCCTGCAAAAAACAAAACAAAACAAAAAAAACAAACAAACAAAAAAATGTTTTATTGTTCCTGATTGGAAGATGTCATATTGCACAACACAAAACTTAGCAGACCAAGTGAAGGGAGGAGGAAGGATGCTGGAGGGAATTGAAGCAAAAATATATAAATAAGAAGATTCTAGAAGTAGATGAGACATGGGGAGTATTACAGTTTGATTGGGATGTAATACCTGTAGAGAGTTGTGATTGGAGGAAAGATAACAAGATACAGGACTATGGAAAATGTCAAGTTCCAGACTAAAGAGCTTGGTAGGCCATCACTTTTAAAATGAACAGCACAAAGTAGAGTAGACTGTTTAATATACTAGAGATAAAGACAGATTTGATATCAAAAGAACTGAGTTGGAATCCTGACTTTGTGATTGAAAATCTATGATACCCTACAGTCATTAAAACTTCCGGAGTCTCCTTCTAGTCCTTTTTAGGATTACTGATCTAGGGGGCTTCTAATGTCCCTTTAATATTCATATTTTTGAAACCACAATGACATGTTAAACAAAACATTGAATGTAGTATTCAAAAGGCTCTTATCTTTTAAATCCCTATGACTACTTAAAAGAGTATATATGTTAGATACTTGTCTAAAAAACATTAAACAACTTCTCAAATGCATAACAGTAAATGCTAGTTATAATGAAAACATTTGTGATGTGTCTTTTTTAAATGCAACAAACATTTATTTTATTATTTCCAGTTATATGAAAGGGTAGTATTCAACATTCATTTTCATAAGATTTAGAGTTCCAAATTTTTCTCCCTCCCTCCCTCCCTTTCCTCCCCTCTTGACAAGACAACAATCTGATATATGTTATATATGTACAATTCACAAGTGCTTTTTTTTATCAGTTCTTTAAATGGGGGTGGATAGTATGCTTCCTCATTAGTCCCTTGGGATTGTTTTGGATCTTTGCATTGCTGAAAGTAGTTGTCATTCACAATTACTCATTGAACAATACTGCTGTCACTATGCACAATGTCCTTCCATTTCTGCTCACTTCACTATACATCAGTTCATATGAGTCTTTCTGGTTTTTCTGGGATCATCCTGTTTGTCATTTTCTATAGCACAATACCATTTCACCACAATCTTATACCATAGTTTCTTAATCATTCCTCAATTGATGGATATTCCCTTGATTCCCAATTCCTAGCCACCAGAAAGAGTTGCTATAAATATTTTTGTACAATTTTTGCCCTATTCTCTTTTTCACAATTACTATTGTTAACTGTTTCCCTTCATCCTATTCCCTTCCCCATGATATTTACTCTATTATCTATCTTCTTTCACCCTATTCCTCTTCAAAAGGGATTTCCTTCTGTCTGTCCCTTTCCTTAATCTGCCCTCCCTTCTTTTGCCCCTCTCTCTTTATCCCCTTCCCCTTCTATTTCCCTGCAGGGTTAGATAGATTACTCCACCCAATTGAGTGTATATGTTTTTCCCTCCTTAAGCCAATTCTGATGAGTGTTAGGCTCATTTACTGCCCAGATTGAATAGATTCCTCTACCTAATTGGGTGTGTGAGTTCATCCCTCTTTGAACCAACTCTGATGAGCTTAAGGTCTTTAAGTCTATTCTGATGAGGGTAAAGTTAATTTACTGCCCTGCTCCTCCCCCATCTCTTTCCCCACTCCATAAGCCCTTTCCTGTTTCTTTCATGTGGGATTTCACCCCATGCTACCTTTGCCTTTACCCCTTCCCCAGTGCATTCCTCTCACCCCTCAATTTTACCCTAAAGATGTCATCATGGAACAGTTAGGTGACACAGTGGACAAAGCATCCACCCTGGACCCAGGGGGACTCCAGCCAAAACCTGGCCTCAGACACAAGACAGTCACCCTCTCTACTTCCCCAGGTATGTCCCCCAACTCCAATTTTTTATGGTTCTCTAGGGTCTTGTATTTGAAAGTTAAATGTTCCATCAGTTGAGGTCTTTTCATCAAAAATACCTGCAAGTCATCTTTTTCATTGAAGTCCCATTTTTCCTCTGAAAGATTACACTCAGTTTTGATGGATATGTGATTCTTTGTTATAATCTCAATTCCTTTGACCTCTGGAATATCATATTCCATACCCTCCAGTCCTTTAATGCAGAAGATGCTAGATCTTGTGCTATCCTGATTGGGACTCCACAGTACTTGAATTATTTCTTTTTGGCAGTTTGCAATATTTTCTCTTTCACCTGAGATCACTGGAATTTAGCTATAATATTCCTGCGAGTTTTCCTTCTTGGATCTCTTTCAGGAGTTGATTGGTGGATTCTTTCAATTTCTATTTTACCTTCTGCTTCTAGAATATCAAGGAAATTTTCCCTGATAATTTTTTGGTAGATGATGTCTAAGAACTTTCCTTGATCATGGTTTTCAGGTAGACCAATAATTTTCAAATACACTCTCCTTGCTCTATTTTCCAGGTCAACAGTTTTTCCCACAAGCTATTTCACATTGCCCTCTATTTTTAAAATTAATTTGGATTTGCTTTATTGAGTCTTTGTTTCTCATAATGTCACTAGGTTCCATTTGTTCAATCCTAATTTAGGCAATTAATATTGTCAGAGAGTTTTTCCATTTTGCTTTTCAAGTTATTGACTTTTTTCTTATGTCTTTCCAGCATCTCCCTCATTTCTCTTTCCATTTTTTCCTCTACCTCTCTAACTTTATCTTCAAAGTCTTTTGTGAATACCAATTCATATTTTTATTGGAAGCTTTAGATATAGGGGCCCTGATATTGGCATCTTCCTCTTAGGGTGCACTTTGATCTTCCTAGTCACTAAAGAAACTTACTATGGCCCTCCCCTTTTTCTGTCTGCTCATCTTACCTTTCTTTTACTTGACTTTTAGCTCCTTAAAGTGGGGCATTTTTTCCAGCTCACACTATCCCAAGCTTCATGAGGTCCAGGTGCTTTTATTTAAGGAGGATCAGTTTCTTCACTCACTTGGCCTGTTGTCTGGTCTGTAGATGACCCTAGACCAACTTTCTAATCAATCAGCTTTGTGTGCTGTGGTTGTCAGCTCCAATGAACCTGTGCCCCTCCCCCAACCTGGACCACTCCTACTCAAGCCTACCTCCTGGTTCCCAGCAGGGGTGAAAAACCAAAGTTCTGCCTCGGCACCAGCAGAGACCCCTGTAATCTCCCCTCTGCCAAGGGCTCAGCCCTCTCAGTAGATTATGAGGTTAGTTCCAGAAGACACAGGCACTGCAGCTGATTCAGAGGCTCTGGGCATCTCTTTCTCTGGCAAGACCTTCCTGGGACTGGATCTGTGTCAGCATGATTGTGGGTTTGGGCTTCACTCCTCTCTCAGCACAGCAGCTCCCTCCTTCCAACCTTCCAAGCTGTCCTTGGTTGGAAAATGATCTCAGCACATTCTTCTGTGGATTTTGCTGCTCCAGGAATTGTCTTATGGCATTATTTGGATGTTTTTTAGACAAATTGTGTCATGAGTTTGAGAGCTCACTGCTTTTCCTCCCTGTGATGTGTCTTAAGATATATGGTTCGTGGGACCAGTAAGTATATGGGACAGGATCAGAACACTGATCTTCCTGAGTCCAGCACAATAAACTATCTAGCTGAATTTGTCTCATAATAAGCCTAAACTTAAGTTACTTGTTTAAGGTCAGACAACAAGTTATTTTTTAGATTCAAATACATTAACTTAGTCTATTTTCCCTCCATATAGCATGTTACCTCTGATAAAATCATAATTCTTTTATTTTTTTTCCTAATTCAAGAACTCCATTGACAAAGGCATTGTTGGCATTATCCTCTAATCATTACTCTCATGCCTTGTCAGCTGCCAAATCTTGTTTCTATCTTTTCAACCTCCTTCACGTGTGCCATCTTCTCTCCACTCACACCGCTACCATACTAGATCATATCTTTATTAACTTTCATCTGGGACAACCATTAACCACTCTCTGTGCCTTGTATCTCTCTCCATTCAAAACCAACTTCCATATAACTACCAAAGTGATTTTCCTAAACTGCTCATCTGACCATGTTGAACCTTATCACTTCAAAAACTCCAGTGATTATCTATTTATTATATTTAGGCTCAAAGATATACTCATCTGTATAGCATTCAGAGTTCTTTACACTTTATACACTTTTTTGTTCTCCAGAGTCCTCTTCTTTCATTATATGATACATTCATACAGGTCTAATTAATGTTTTTGCAATATATTCTTTCAGTATCCATCTCTATAGAACCTTTGTATAGGCTATCTTCCATTCCTCTCATATTAACCTCTTGGGACACCTCCAAGGAAGATTCAATGTAAGTTTAATCATTGGAAGGGGTCCTTTCCTCCTGGTGCTAATGTTTTCCCATTCAATGTTGTCTTGTATATGTTTTTAAAGGCCTTATACATACTTATATTTTCACATGCTGTTCTCCAGGATAGAATGTAAATGTTAGGGACTGTTTTATTTTAGTCTTTTTATCACCAGTCCCTAGGGAGTTCCTTGCCCAAAGTACTCACTTACTAAATATTTTTTTTTGTTAGTTAGCTAAAAGAATTTTATGCCATTCTTTTAATTGTCATAGTGAACATAATTTGTCTCACCGTGAAAAAAGGAATTATGACCAAGTAGAGTAATTTATCCATGTAAAATGGTTATCTTTGCATTTTGACACCAAAAACAGTTCTACAACAAACATTCAACAACATTTTTTTTAATATTTTAAATTAAGAGAATGGTCAAAATGCTTTAGTTAAAGAAAAGAAAAAACATTGTCACTAAATGATTTTGACTAGTTTATTTTCATCTTCTGAAAAAATTCACATTTCATACCTTATTCCATATCTTCCAGACACGATCAAATTTGTGGCCTAAAAGAAAAAAAAAGGCATATCTGATAAAAGCAAGGTAAAACCCAAATGCAAAATGTTTGCATTAAGGATAAAAAAGTGAAAAGTGTGCATTAATTGCTCCTCTAACCTAGCATGTATTCTATCAAGCACAGGGTACTCTTGTTTTTATTCCATGTCTTTTGGAAGGTAGAAGCATCAAAGATTTACAAACAGGGCACAAACATAAAGTTTTACTCTCTTCTAAGAGGTACCTCTCCAAGATTATGAAAATTAGATTTAGGAAAAAAATACCCTATCATGATGTATGAGGACTTCCTCTGCACCATCTGTGCTCCTGAAATGTCAGCACTATAAGCATCAGATACTGAGAACATGCAACAAGAACTAACAGAAATAGGACAAAAAACTTAAACCATAATCAGCCCACTACTTGCCATATAGGGAAACAGAGCTGCAATCTCTACCTTTATAAAAGAGGGTCTTTGCTAAAAAAAAAAAAAAAAAACCCTGGAGAAAGATCTTTTAAAGCTAAGAAGTTGGAAGAAGGGACCATAGCAATCTTAAGAAAGGTTTTTGATAGGTGCTGATTAAGAATCAGAATGCAGATTTGAACTTCACAAATTATCATTAGAACTTTGTTGTTATATGCCTGGAAGAGAGGTATGTTTAACTTAAACATAGTTGCATAAATAGTAATGATTAAAACCTTTATATTCTGACCATAGATGACAATGCCTTGTCCATATTATTTATGTCAGAAACATGGCTGTAATTTCAAAGTTCTAAAAGTTACATTAGTGAATTCAGTATATTCCAGCACACAAAGTTCCTTAAAGCAATTGATATAAAAATACCAAAATGAATAGTACAACATAGCCTAATGTTTGAAGGTAGTTTGAAAGACTATCTTTTGATCATGATCTAAAGGAATACAATTACTAAATGCATCTTAGTCCTACAATTTCCAACTTGTAAGTTTTTACAACTGGATCTTGGAATTCTTAGGCACCATTTAGCCCAAAGTCTTGATTTCATAGGTAATAAAACAACAATAAAAAAATAATGAAAAAAACAAACTATGGCTCAGGGAGTTCAAGTGATTTGTCCAAGGTCATACAGACTGTAAGCAGCAGAGATGACATTTGAACATGGGTCCTGGGACTTCAAGTTCAGTGTTCTTTCTAATATGGTATATATTAAACATTCTAGCTATATGCTGGGATTCAATTTTCAAAACACTTCTTTTATCACTCTCTTCCAACGTGTAAAGAGTATACCTGAACAACATTCTAAATTTTGGAGGGAACTATTCTGGGAGATCACAACATGGGAGGTAGTATTTTATAGTAGAAAATTCTGTACCTGGGACACTGGGGACCTGAGATAATCTCAATGAATTTTTAAAAAATAGATTAACATTCAGGGATACTTTTTTGGAAAAATTGAAGTAATTACACTACATGATCTTTTAAAATTATTCTATATTTGAAATAATAGAATTAATATGTATCTATGTTTGGTGGTAAGGGTTAATTCAAGTAAAGACAACAAAGGCTTACTAAGATTCTATTTTGTATACCTCTAGGTACTAAAAATATGAAAGTGAAAAGCAAAACAAGACAAAAAGACATCACCATTAAATAATGGTATTATGAAGAGTATGGAGGCATGATGGGCTACAATTATACATATAAATAAAAATAAAATATTTTAAAAGTAATAAAATGCAATTTGGAACTAAGGAGAGACCTGGTAGCAAGTGTTGAGGAATAACAAAGTGGTCTATTGAATGACATCTGTCAATATGGAGTCTGCTCCATGCAGTTAGCAACATCTATTATAGTTTTGTTTTGTTTTGTTTTCTGGTCCTCTACAGCAGAACTACAATCAATGGGCCAACTATATTTGGAGGAAGTATTAGGCCCAATATAAAAATCAGTTTCTTTACAATTAAAGCTGTTCAAAAGTAGACTAGGATAAACTGAGATATACTTCTTTGGAAGAGGGCTAGACATTAGTGTTTCAGAAATATCTCCAAATACCTTCAAAAGTGCTTAAGCAATTTAATGCACAGGATGAAATATCTGAAGAACTGTTAGGTTATTATAAAGTAGGCTAAAGAATCAATGACAAAATCTTAACAATTTCTTTTTCCATTGAATCTAGTTTACTGGAGCTCCTTAACACAAATTTATGTCAAACAGAAGTCACTTTGTCCAATCCATATTTCATATTTCAATTCAGTTACATTTCAAGAAATTCAAAAATTTGAATATGACCTTACCTTAATGGATTATAAAATGATACATTTAAGGGTAATAACTTGCATGGCATTGAGATCTTACCAATACCTAATCAGTTACTAGGCAAGAAACAAGTTAGCTGCAGTAACAGCAGAAGCATTTCTCTGCTGTAGTAATCAAGTTATGATCCAGGTTTCAAACCTGTCAACCTTTCCTAAGTGGCTTTACCTGCTGCATTAACCAATTTGGGGAATTTTCAGTAATTTCATTTTTAGCTTTTGTTGTTTTTGAAGTTTTAGAACATGAATTAAAAGCTATCTTCAATGATAGGAATTATCTTAATTTATTCTATGTAAGATAATTTTGAGTGTGTTTTGAAACCAAGATAAAACAAACTCACTTTAGAATTTACATTTGAATTGTATATACCTTGAAATTGAAACTAAATTTCATGGATAACAATAAAATAAATATTGATTATGAAGTGACATGCCATTTATAAATTAATAAACTTTTTATTTTATCATAAGTGTAATACACAGAAATTTCTAATAACAAAACTTATGACAATAAATATTTATAGGAATATTTATAGGAAATTAGAATGTCAATGTAACAGGCCCAGAGGAAAATAACTCCTGAATCAGTGAAAATGGTAGTTACAATGACCTTGGCTAAAATACTACCATTAGTTAATTTCTATTTTACTTAACATTGTTATTTTCTTTTTAGTTCTACTATTAACAATTTTTTAAGGAAAGTTTTGCAAACTATTAAAACATACTTCATGCTTAAGATACTCAATTTTAAGTAGAGAAGCATAACTACAGGAGTGAGGTATACAAAATTAGAATGTGGGATTCCTATACATCATAAAGATAAAACAATTGCTTTACCATATCAACTTTTTGTTTGTTTTCTATAAGTAAGATTTTTGAAATGATTTAACTCTAGATTCTACATGCTCAAATTCTTTGAATTCTTGAGAAAATCATTGGCTGTGAGTGGAGCTAAGATGGAAAAAGAGAAGACAGGAAGTTGCCTGAGCTCTCCTGAGTTTCCCTCAAAAACAAGAAACATTAAATCAAGCCTCTAAATGGATTCTGAAAATACAGAACCTACAAGAAGACAGAGAGACACAATCTTCCAACCTTAGGTAATTTAGAAGACTTCAGGAAAGGTGGGTCTCATTTGGGCAAAAGGGGAGAGCACTACAGATGAGTACAGTGAAGTAAAGAGGGGGTCTGGGAAAGTTAGCAGGAGGCTTGAATCCACAGCCCAGCCACTGAGACCCCTTGTTCCTCTCTCAGCAGGCTGCTGGCATAGCAGGCCAGTTGTAAGATACACTAACACCAGCTGAGAGGGCAAACTGCCAGCTAGAGAACCATCAACAGGATAGGAGCAACTTGTCCAAGCCATCCCAGCACAGGGAAAAAGCCCAAGGTGGTGAGAAATCCAAAAGCTACAGAGATCTCAGAGCAAAATGGCATTCACCAGGCCCCTATCCCCCAGCACAAGAAGCATGCAACAGTACTCCCTGTGCCCCAGGAGCAAACTTCAATTTTATAATTATAAAAATGGGCTATAGTATGAGTAAGAAACAGAAAAGGACCCTCAACATTGATAGCTTCTATGGTGATAGGAAAGACCAAAACACAAACTCAGATGAGGACAATACTGTCAAAATGCCTAGATGTGAAGCCTCAAGGGAGAAGATGAATTGGTCTCAAGACCAAAAAGCCTCCTTAGAAGAGATCAAAAAGCCTCTTTTTTCGGTGGGTTAATGAGGGTTAAGTGACTTGCCCAGGATCACACTAGTGTCAAGTGTTTGAGGCTAGGTTTGAACCCAGGTCCTCCTGAATTCAGGGCTGGTGCTTTATTGACTGTGCCACCTAGCTGCCCTCAAAAAGGCCTTTAAAAATAAAATGAGAGAGGTAGAAGAAAAATGGGAAAGGAAATGAGAGAAATAAAAGTTACACAAGAAAATAATGAAAAAAGTCAACAGCTTGGAAAAGGACTCAGAAAAATTGACTTAAGAAAATAATTACTTAAAAATACAATTGACAAAATGGGGGAAAAATTGGTCAAATGGAAAAGGAGATCCAAAAGTTTATTAAAGAAAACAGTGCCTCAAAAATTAGAATTGGGCAGATGGAAGCTAATGAATTCATGAGACACCAGGAATCAATAAAGCAGAATCGAAAGATTGAAAAAATAGAAGAAAATGTGAAAGACTTCATCAGAAATACAACTGACCTGGAAAATGGATCCAGGAGAGATAATTTGGGAATTACTGAAATGCCTGAAATACATGATGAGAAAAATAGTCTAGACACCATATTCCAGGAAATTATCAAGAATTGCCCTTAATTAGTAGAATCAGAGGATAAAATAGTCATTGAAAGAATACACTGATCACCTCCTGAAACAACACCAAAAGGAAAACTCCGAAGAATATAGTAGCCAAATTCCAGAATTATCAGGTGACGGAGAAAATACTGTAAGCAGCCAGAAAGAAACAATTCAAATATCATGGAGCCACAGTACCTGGCAGCTTCAATGTTGGTTCACAAGGCTTGGAATATAATATTCTGGAGGGCAAATGAGCTTGGATTACAACCAACAATCAACTACCCATCAAAACTGAGCATACTGTTTCAGGGGATATTCAATGAAATAGGGTACTTCCAAGGTTTCCTGAAGAAAAGACCAGAACTGAACAGAAAATTTTTTCTTCTAATACAAGACTCAGGAGAAGTATGAGAAGGTAAACAGGGAAAGTTATTCAATAAGATTAAACTATTTAAATATCTATGAGGGAAGATAATTTTAACTCTTTAGATCTGTATCTCTATTACAATATAGTTACTAAGTAGACTTTGATGTGGTGATATAAAGAAACTTAAATGGCAAAATAAAATGAGAATACAGGGAAAAAAAGAAAGGGGAGTGGAAATGGGGTTAATTACATCAAATTAATAGGCTCAAAAAACCTATTACCATAGATGAAAAGAAGGGAGAAGTGAGCATTATTTCAACCTTGCTCTTATCATATTTGGTTTAAAGAGGAAATAAGATATATACCCATTGGCATAAAAAAATTTGGCTTACTCTGCAAGGAAGTAAAACAGTAAGGGGAAAAGGATGGTACTAATAGAAGGGAGGGCAGAAGCAGGGGAGGAAAGGGGAAAGAAAAGGAAAGGTCGCTGATAAAAGGGAAGGCAGATTGAGGGAGGCAGTGGTCAGAATATATTATGCTTCAGCTGAAGTCAAAAAAGCAGGGGTAGCAATCCTTATTTCAGCCAAAGCAAAATCAAAATATATCTAATTAAAAGAGATAAAGACAGAAACTTACATCTTTCTAAAAGGTACCATAGATAATGAAGTAATATCAATACTAAACATATTTGCACCAAGTGGAAGAGGATCCAAATTCTTAGAGAATTTAAATGAGTTGCCAGAGTAAATAGACAGCAATACTATACTACTGTGGGATCTTAACCTTCCCCTTTCAGAACTAGATAAATCCAACCAAAAATAAATAAGAAAGACATTAAAATGAAAAATAAATTTTTTTAAAGTTATATATGATAGACATCTGGAGAAAATTGAATGGGGATAGGAAATAATATACCATTTTTTCAGTGGTACATGGCACATGCATAAACATTGATCATATATTAGGACACAAAAACCTCACAGTCAAATATAGAAAGTCAGAAATAGTAAACACATTCTTAGAGCATGATGCAATTAACATTATAAGCAATAAAGAGCCACGGGAAGATAGACTGAAAATTAATTGGAAACCAAGTGTCTTCATTCTAAAAATGAGTGGATCAAACAACAAATCATAGAAACTATCAACAAGTTCATCTAAGAGAATGACAGCAGTAAGACAACAAAACAAAACTTATGGGATTCAACCGAAGCATTCTTATGGGAAATTTTATATCTCTAAATGCTTACATGAATAAAGAGATCAATGAATTGGGCATGCAACTAAAAAAGCTAGGAAAAAAAACAAATTAAAAGTCACCAAGTAAATACTAAATTAGATCTCCTGAAATTCAAAGGAGAGATTAGTTAGAAAACTATAGAATTAATAAATAAAATTAAGAGCTGATTTTATAAAAGTAATCAATAAAATAGATAAATCTTTGGTTAATTTGATTGAAAAAAAAGAAGAAAATCAAATTAACAGTATCAAAAATGAAAGGTGTCAATATATAGGGAATAAAATCAAATTTATAAGAATTCAAGTCATTCCCCAATTGAGAAATGGTGAAAACATGTGAACAGATAGTTTTCAGATGAAGAACTCAAAGCTATCCATTGCAATATGAAAATATGCTCTAAACCAAGATTGATTAGAGAAATGAAAATTAAAACATCTCTGAAGAATGACTTCACACATATTATATTGGTTAATACAACAAAAGTGAAAATAATAAATGTTGCAGAAGCTATAGAAAAATTGGAACACTGATGCATTGTTGTTTGAGTTGTGAACTGATTCAACCATTCTGGAGAGCAATTTGGAACTATGCCCAAAGGATTACAAAACTGTGCATGCCCTTTAATCCAATAATACAACTAATAGGTCTGTATCACAAAGAGATCACAAAAAAGGAAACAATACCCACACATACAAAAATATTTATAGCAGCTCTCTTTGTGGTGGCAAAGAACTGGAAATCTAGGGAATGCCTATCAATTGGGGAATAGCTGAACAAGTTGTGGTATATGAATGTAATGGTATTCTATTGTGCTGTAAAAAATGATGAGCTGGCAGATTTCAGAAAACTTGTAAAGACTAAAGTGGACTAATGCTGAGTGAAGTGAGCAGAAACTGGAGAACATTCTACATAGTAACAGCAACATTGTGTGATCATCAAATGTGATAGACTAGGCTCTTCTTAACAGTACAATGATCCAAGACAATTACAAAGAACTGGTGATGGAAAATATACTCCACATCCAGAAAAAAGAACTGCTAATTCTGATTGCAGATTGAACCATGCATTTTCTTCTTTTGTTTTTCTTTTGTGAGGTTTTTACCTTTTCTTCTGATACTTCTTTCATATCCTGACTAATGCAGATATGTGTTTAATGTGATAGTACATATATAACCTATATCAGATTGTTTTCTGTCTTGGGGAAGGGGGAGGGAAGTGAGGGAAGGAGAAAAATTTGAAACTAGAGATCTTACGAACACAAATGTTGAAAACTATCTTTTCATATACTTGGAGAATAGTAGAATACTTTTATGATTAAAAATACATAAAAAAATTTAAAAGAATATATAAAAAGACAAAAAGAAAATCACTCAATGTATTATTTCATTCTCTCTTCTGCACTTTTAATTTAAAACAGATTGTTTGAAAATTCACAGTGTAGCTAAACTAACAACTTCTAGGTTAAGCTATTAAAGCTTAAAACTGCACTAAAATTATTGGGGAACATTGTATTGTCATAGAGTTTACTGCCTATATTTCTATGTATGCTTATATGTGTTTGTGTTTGTGTATGTGTGTATCCATCCATATAACTATTATATTTTTTTCTGTGTATGCTCTATTACGTGTATAGATGTGTATCCCTTACCACTGACTTATCCAGATACTTTTAAATTGGGAAGAAGTTTGAAAAGATATATAATTGTATCCATTATTTTGCAAGTTTAGATCTCCAAACATGGACAGGATGTTTTTTTTCCAGGACAATGAGTGTTATGTGATTTGCCAAGGGTCACACAGCTAGTAAGTGTCAAGTGTTTGAGATCATATTTGAACTCAAGTCCTTCTGAATCCAGGTCTGGTGATTTCTCCACTGCACCATCTAACTGCCCCCTGGATAGGATTTTAAAAAAATACCACTATATTAAATGTAATACTAGGATGTATCCCCTTTGGGAATGCCTTCCACTCTCTAAGTCTAATGCTTTGCTTTCCAGGTTCTTTTTCTCCACCAAATACTCTTCTTCTTATTATTGTGTCAGGAGTTGTGCTCCTCTTCCAGTCTCCCTATAGGACAAAGTGAACTTACTTAACCTGTCATTCTTCTTCCCATCATGTTACTCCTTTTTTGATTCATTATTTAATACTTCCTTATATGGTTATTTTCTGTGTTTATGTCATTGAAAGGTCAACTCCCTGACACCTAGTTTTTAGCTTTATTTCCTCAACTTTTCTATAATTTCTCAATGATTTGATATAGACATAACTGACATTAAGTTTTGTACATATTTTGTAAAGGCAACCTGACTGTTGTGGTTTAATTTAAATGATTGCCGCTTTCAAGAACTCTTCCTTTATTATCTAAAATGATGTGCTATCTCTTCTCCTACAACCCTCAATGGACTTTGTCTTACATTTATACCATGTCAATAATCATAATTTTCTTTTTCAAATTTGCCTACCTGTTTTATCCCCCTACCAGATTATATGCTACCTGAGTATTAGTTTTATATCACTAATATATCATACATATATTCTAGAGCTTATATTATACTTCTTTGAGCAGAGTATATACCTAATTGTTAAGTGGACACATTGAAGGAAACAACAAGAATGAATTCTGGATGAAAGCCAACTAAAATCTATTTGTGACCTACTCCTTAGGAGGGAATATAGAGCATCTATACAGCATCCTATAAATGACCATGTACAAGCATTTTTCTGGAGAATAAAATTTCTTCCACTTTATCATTCTAATGAGTTTCCTTTCTTTTCTTTCTTGACACTTCCCATGAGGCTGAGCCAGATGTTGAGTCTCACAGCTTTGGGCTGTGCATTTATTTTTAAATTCTTGAATATTTCAAATAATATATGCATATATCTAAATAAAACCTATTGTGGGTCTGTAACCTAATAGTTACAATGCCCTTCTTAAACATCTCTGACCCTGAAGAGTGATTTTAATGTCTTAGAGGATATCCTTGTTTCCTATAAAAACACATTTCTTATTTCATAATCTTACACAGGAGAGGATGTTGTGGATAGAAACCTAGAGTTGGACTTGAATTCTTTTTTGGCCTCTGAATCATAGGTGCTATGAGATTCTGAAAAATTCACTTAAATATCCACTGTGCCAGAAAATCTGAAAGAGGGTAAGTTGCAGAAAAGATGCAACTCTGTTTTTTTAAGAGTTTCTTCTCTGGGAGTTTGCTATACCAAAGAAACAAGAACAGAAAAAGAATTGAGTTAAGTAATCTTAGCTAAAGAAATAATAAATGTAATATACAAAGATATTTTGAATACCAAATTTTTCCAGGAATGCATCAATTTCATATATTAATGACTGTCTATATTTATATTAAATGCAAGTTTTTGTGTGTCTTTATTGAAAGACCCATTAGCACAAAAGAAACTTTTGAAGATATTATCGCCAGAATAGGTCTCTATGATTAGATCACTGTATCTTCCTCCCACAATGCTATGAAACTTCTTATTTGACTTCTGGGAGTGATGAAACAACTCTGTCAAAGATCTTAAAACTGATGACAGGGGCTCACTAAGTCACTGACTTCCTTTGGAATGGTTTCTTTTTAAAACTGAATTTATTGTGTAAAATCCACTTGAATCTGGATTAACAAGAACAATAATTTATATACAATACATACTGCAATACATGACAGGAACATTTGGTAGATACAGCAATAGATAAGAAGAATATTTGGAAGCTAAAGAAATTGAAAAACAGTTGTCACCAATCCAGATGACCAAAGAAAAACAAACAAAAAAAAAAACAAAATCACCTTGCCACAAATCCAAAACCATTTTCTTGGTGAAACATGGGGTGTTTCCTTGATGAAACATTACATTCTTTTCTTTAAAAAACTGACTGCTTTTTTGGTGTTTGTTTTTGAGGTTGTGACTCCCTTTCTCCTCAAGTCTTGGGTAGCAGCAGCTCTGCCAAGCCAGCATGGAATTTTTTAACTACTCCATGTCACATAGGCAGATTCATTTCTCCAGATTTGTGTGTGGATCTTTCCTTCACATGCCACTCAACTCTCTATTCCTCACTCTTTAGGGCTTCCCATATGGCTGATACTCAATCAACTTTTCTCCTATTGCAACTCAGAGCACACAAGTTCAAACTATCCACAAGCCTCAGTTTCTCAACAGTAGAAATTATAAGTATGAAACTCTATGCTTTATCAAAAATTCTTTAAATAGTTTGGTCAGACATTGAATTAATAAATTCATGTAGGAATATCATCAATAATAAAAGCTGATAGAATTTAAATGTATTTAATCAAACATAGCCTACATGTGTATAGCTATGAAAACTACAGTTTCATATGGCTATATCTTATAATAACACAAGAAAATATGAACTTCACAGCATGAAGCTCTTGATTTTAATACAGAAAGTAGCAATGTTTGTTATAAGAATAATTATGCAATATACTTACTAACATAAGTAGAATGTCTTTGAAAGTTCAGTATCATATTATCATTCTAGGTTCTGAACAATGTATCTATGCTACTTTTGTGTGGCTGAGAAATAAGATGGAAAAATTAACTTGAAAAGAGCCAATTTGGGAGAAGATTAATCATGGGAAATATTTAAATGTCTTTATTCAGATTTCATAATGCATAATATATGATTTTGGAATGTGCAATGAAAGGAAAGATAATAAAATATTATTTGCATTGGTGTGTAATGATTCTGTTAGGTGGCATGAAATTGCAAGTAGAGTTGTGACAAAATCATTGATTAGACAGCATTTCTGTGTTTTAATGAATTTAACTATAGAGACATGCACAAAAAAGAATTATGGCACTGACTTAATCGTAGAAATGCTTAAGATAAAGCTTCTTCCTTTTACATTTCCTGAAGGCATGACATTATTGAAGACCTGTTAAAATTGATGGATTCTATACCAAACTAAATGTTGAGTCTACTTTTCACATAGGGTACTTTACTAAGGCCACTGTCACAGAAGTATCATTATTATTATTATTATTACTATTTGGCAATTGTTCTCTATCCAGAGTATTTGTATCCAGATTATTCTATCCAGAGTACTAGCATTTTTTACAGCATTCCTGTCTAGCATGTTATCATTTTCATTTTCATTAGCAACAATGTATTCATTCTGGCTACTCATTCTGAATTATTTATTACATCATTTGTCTTACTCCACACCACTTGTATAATAATAATTTCAACTTTCCTCATTGCCAGCATCTCTTCTACAATGTCCTATGAAGCTTAAGATCCCATCTATATTGACAAGTTCCAGAGATGGAGATCTCATTACTTTCTGCATAGTATTTCCTCCCTTGTCACTGGTAATGACATCGTAAGATTATAACCCCAGCTTCTCATGAACATGGGATTTGGAGAGCTACAACTTCCAGAATATCATAAAGATATCTTTATTTCCTCTATCACTACAATTCTACTAAAGTCTTTCCTTTAATTTATTAAGTACTTACTACATGCTAGGCATTGTGCTAAGTGCTTTACAAATATTATCTCTCATTTCCTATTCATAATTACCCTGGGAGGTAGATGCTTTTATAATCACCACTTTATAGTTGAGGAAACTGAGTCAAACAGAGGTTGTGACTTGGCCAGGGTTACATAGCTAATAAGTATCTAAGGACAGATTTAAATTCAGGTCTTCCTAAGTCTAGTGTTCTATCCACTGAGTTCCCTAGCTGCCTTGCCTTATCACAGAGTGCCTAAGGACTTAATTTGGAAACTAGAACATGAGTTCCATATGGAATAATGACCCACTTTATTCTTCATTAAACCATCAGAAAAATAACATCTAAGTCAAATGTAATCACTGAGTGTTTAGGTACCAGATCTTCTTGCTACTAGACCCTGATAGAGCTTAAAACAATAGTCCTGTCACTTCTAGAACCCTTTCAAGGACCAAAAATTATATTTTAGGAATGTTGCCAACAAAAAACATACCAAAATAGGAACTCAATCACCAGACCAAACTAAGAACGAAATAAACATTTTATATGGAGTATATCTTCTGACTCTATATCATTCTCTGATGTCTGAGTAGAAGGCAAATGATGACACTATTAGAGAACAAGTCAACAAATATGTGTTGATCCAGATGCTCCACAATTCTGTTGTTGTTGTTTTTTTTTCTTAGGTGGATGAGAGAAAATAAATTTGTACTACCAAACTCATCATGGGATTTTTGAGGGAGAGATCCTCAGGAAAAGATTTCTCCAAAATACTACTAGCTATCACCTTCTCTCTAAATCTCCGTGCTTTAGTTACCAACTACCTAGTAGAAAATCTCTTTCAGATTCAGCCATGTCCCCTGTTTTCTTCCTTATCCACCTCAACCTTCTCCTTCCTAAGTTCTTTTTTTTGTTGTTGTTGTTTTGTTTTGGTGACACAATTGGGGTTAAGTGACTTGGCCAGGGTCACGCAGCTTGTAAGTGTCAAGTGTCTGAGGCTGGATTTGAACTCAGGTCCTCCTGACCCCAGGGCTGGTGCTCTATCCACTGCACCACCCAGCTGTACCCCAAGTTCTTCTCTACCTCAGCTAGCCATTATCTTCCCTTTCATCAATTAGAACCCATTACTCGTCCTTTCAATTTTTGAGTTTTTTAGATTTATCAAGGATTTTTTAAAATATTTATAGTACAGTCATGGGACATATTATTCAAGCAAATACTTTGAAGTATATCTTGATCCACTAAAACAAAATTTTTAAAATTTCCATCAAATGATTAAAAAAATGTGATCTTGTATTCACCATACCTCTAAGTATAATATGTGATTATAAATGGAATCTGCTGAATAAGGTCATTTCAAAAAGCATGTTTATAAATTAATCAAATGTATATTTATTGATTCCATGAATTATCTTAATAAAGATTTATAGGGGAGGCAGAGCCAAGATGGCGGAGAGAATTCAGCAAATCACCTGAGCTCACCTGTGGTTCTCTCAAAAAGAACATTAAATCAAGCCTCAAAACAGATTCTGAAAGTACAGAACCTACAAAAAGACAGAAAGACACTATCTTCCAACTTGAGATAATTTATATGACTTCAGGAAAGGTCGGTCTCACTCCGGCAAAAGGGGACCACAATCCAGTTCCGACAGCTCAGGACAGCTTGGAGGGGGTCTGGGAAAGTCAGCAAGAAGCTCTTAGCCAAACTGGAGTAACTAAGATCCCTTGATCCTTGATCAGCAAGCTGGTGGCACAGCAGACCAGTTGTGAGATCTGCCAGCACCAACTGAAAGGGCAGGCTACCAGCTAGAGGGTCACGCACAGGACAGGTGCAACTGAAACTAGCCAACCACACCTGGAGCAAGCCCAGGTACCAAGTCCAGGGCAGTGAGGAATCCACAAGTTATTGAGGCCTCAGAGTAGAAAGCCAGTGACATAGCCCCTATCCCCCATTAAAGATTAAAGAGAAGTTTAAAAGGTAAAAAAAGGGCAAAAAAAAAAAGTTATTCAATAAGGTTGAACTATTTACATCCTTACAGGGGAAGATAATATTTATAACTTTTTTAATTAATAAAGTATTTTATTTTTTTCCTGTTGCATGTAAAGATAGTTCTCAACTTTTGTTTATACAAGGTTTCCAATTTCAGATGTTTCTCCCTCCCTCCCCCTCCCCTAGACATCAGGTCATGTGATATAGGTTATATATATACACACACGCACACACACACACATATATATATATACACATATATACACATAATAACAATAAACATATTTATGCATTAGTCATGTTATAAGAGAACAATCAGAGCAATGACGACAAACTCAAAATAGAAAAACATCAGCACCCAAAACAAAAGAGATAGTATGGATCATTCAGCATCTACTCCACAGTTCCTTTTCTTTTTTTCCTGGATTTGGAGATCCTCTTCTATCATGAGTTTCCTGGAACTCTTCTGTACCACTGCACTGGTGAGAAGAATATAGTCCATCACAGTAGATCAACACTCAATGTTGATGATACTGTGTACAATGATCTTCTGGTTCTGCTCATCTCACTCATCATCAGCCCACGCAAAACCCTCCAGGTTTCTCTGAACTCCTCTTGCTCATTGTTTCTTACAGCACAATACTATTCCATTGTATTCATATACTACAAGTTGTCCAGCCATTCCCCAATTGATGGGCACCCCCTCAACTTCCAATTCCTTACCACCACATAAATAGCAGCTATAAATATTTTTGTACATGTGGGTCCCTTTCCACTTTCCATGATTTCTTTGGGCAAAAGACCCAAAAGTGGTATTGCTGGATCAAAGGGTATGCACAGCTTTATAGCCCTTTGGGCATAATTCCAAATTGCTCTCTAGAATGGTTGGATCACTTCACAGCTCCACCAACAATGCATTAGTGTTCCAATTTTTCCACAGCTTCTCCAACATTTATTATTTTCCTTTTTTGTCATTTTAGGCAATCTGATAGGTGTCAGGTAGTACGTCAGAGTTGTTCTAATTGGCATCTCTCTAATCATTAGAGATTTAGAGCATTTTTTCATATGGGAATAGATAGCTTTGGTTTCTTCATCAGAAAACTGCCTGTTCATATCCTTTGACCATTTCTCAATTGGGGAATGACTTGGATTCTTATAAATTTGATTTAGTTCCCTATATATTTTAGAAATGAGGCCTTTATCAGAAGTACTCGCCATAAAAATTGTTTCCCAGCTTTCTGCCTCCCTTCTAATTTTGGATGCATTGTTTCTGTACAAAATTTTTTTTTAATTTAATGTAATCAAAATCATCCATTTTACATTTTATAATATATTCTATCTCTTGATTGGTCAAAAACTGTTTTCCTTTCCAAAGATCTGATAGGTATACTATTCCTTTCTCTCCTATTTTACCTATGGTATCACCTCTTATGTCTAAATCATGTATCCATTTTGACCTTATTTTAGTATAAGGTGTAAGATGTTGGTCTATGCCTAATTTCTGCCATACTATCTTCCAGTTTTCCCAGCAGTTTTTGTCAAATACTGATTTCCTGTCCCAGAAGCTGGAGTCTTTGGGTTTATCAAACACTACATTACTAGTGTCATTTACTACCACATTTCCTGTGCCTAGCCTATTCCATTGATCCTCCACTCTATTTCTTAGCCAGTACCAGATAGTTTTGATGACTGCCGCTTTATAGTAAAGCTCCAGGTTTGGAACTGCTAACCCCCCTTCCTGTGAATTTTTTTTCATTATTTCCGTGGTTATTCTTGATTTTTTGTTTTTCCAGATGAATTTTGTTATTATTTTTTCTACCTCTATAAAATAATTTTTAGGTAGTCTGATTGGTATGGCACTGAATAAGTACATTAATTTAGGCAGTATTGTCATTTTTACTATATTAGCTCTGCCTATCCATGAGCAATTGATATCTTTCCAATTATTTAGATCTGATTTGATTTGTGTGAAGAGTGTTTGGTAGTTGTGTTCATAGAGTTCCTGCGTTTGTCTTGGTAAGTAAACTCCCAAGTATTTTATATTATCGAACGTCACTTTAAATGGAATTTCTCTTTCTATCTCTTGCTGCTGGACTTTGTTGGTCATGTATAGAAATGCTGATGATTTATGTGGATTTATTTTATATCCTGCTACTTTGCTAAAGTTGTTAATTGTTTCAAGTAATTTTTGAGTTGATTCTCTAGGATTCTTTAAGTATACCATCATATCATCTGCAAAGAATGATAGTTTTGTTTCCTCCTTGCCTATTCTAATTCCTTTAATTCCTTTCTCTTCTCTGATTGCTAAAGCTAACATTTCTAGGACAATATTAAATAACAGGGGTGATAATGGACATCCCTGTTTCACCCCGATCTTATTGGGAAGGCCTCTAATTTATCTCCATTGCATATAATACTTGCTGATGGCTTTAGGTAGATACTGTTTATTATTTTAAGGAAAGCTCCCCCTATTCCTAAACTCTCTACTGTTTTTTTATTAGGAATGGGTGTTGTATTTTGTCAAAAGCTTTCTCTGCATCTATTGAGATAATCATATGATTTTGGTTGGTTTTCTTATTGATGTGGTTGATTATGTTTATAGTTTTCCTAATGTTGAACCAGCCCTGTATTCCTGGTATAAATCCCACCTGGTCATAGTGTATTATCCTGGTGATCACTTGCTGTAATCTGCTTGCTAATATCTTATTTAAGATTTTAGCATCAATATTCATTAGGGAAATCAGTCTATAATTTTCTTTCTCTCTTTTTGCTTTGCCTGGTTTTGGTATCACCACCATATTTGTGTCATAAAACGAATTTGATAGAACTCCTTCTTCACCTATTTTTCCAAATAATTTGTATAATATTGGAATTAATTATTCTTTAAATGTTTGGTAAAATTCACCTGTAAACCCATCTGGCCCTGGGGATTTTTTCTTAGGGAGTTAATTAATGGCTTGTTCAATTTCTTTTTCTAATATGGGTTTATTTAAGGATTTTATTTCCTCTTCAGTTAACCTGGGCAGTTTTTATTTTTGTAAATATTCATCCATTTCATTTAGATTGTCAAATTCATTGGCATACAGTTGGGCAAAATAATTTCTAATTATTGATTTAATTTCCAGTTCATTGGTGGTAACATCACACTTTTCATTTTTGATACTGGTAATTTGTTTTTCTTCTTTTTTTTAAACAAATTAACCGATATTTTATCTATTTTATTGGTTTTTTCATAAAACCAGCTCTTAGTTTTATTGATTAATTCTATAATTTTTTTGCTTTCAATCTTATTAATTTCTCCTTTAATTTTCAGGACCTCTAATTTAGTATCTAAGTGGGGATTTCTAATTTGTTCTTTTTCTAGCTTTTTTAGCTGCATGTCCAATTCATTAATCTCCTCTTTCTCTTTTTTATTCATGTAAGCATTTAGAGCTATAAATTTTCCCCTAAGCACTGCTTTAGCTGCATCCCATAGATTTCTGTATGTTGTCTCATTATTGTCATTCTCTTGGATATAGTTATTGATTGTTTCTTTGATTTGTTGTTTGGCCCATTCATTCTTTAGAATGAAATTATTTTGTTTCCAATTGATTTTCATTCTACTTTTTCCTGGCTCTTTCTTACATGTAATTTTTATTGCATCATGATCTGAGAAGGATGCATTTACTATTTCTGCCTTTCTGCATTTGACTATGTTTTTGTGCCCTAATACATGGTCAATTTTTGAAAATGTGCCATGTACTGCTGAGAAAAAGGTGTATTCCTTTCTATCCCCATTCAATTTTCTCCAGATATCTATCATGTCTAACTTTTCTAGTAATCTATTTACCTCTTTCACTTCTTTCTTATTTATTTAGTAAATAGGATGCAGGGAAATAGATGTTTAGTAATAATAACTTTGAATGTGAATGGGATGGACTCTGCCATAAAAAGGAAGCAAATAATAGAGTGAATTAAAAACTGGAATCCAACAATATGCTGTTTACAAGAAACACATTTGATGCAGGGAGATACAAGCAGAGTAAAGGTAAAATGTTGTAGCAGAATATATTATGCTTCAGCTGAAATAAAAAAAAAAAAGCAGGACAGCAATCCTTATCTCAGACAAAGCAAAGACAAAATTAGATCTAATTAAAAGAGATAAGGAAGGAAACTACATCTTGCTAAAAGCTACAATAGATAATGAAGTAATATCAATGCTAAACATGTATGTTCCAAGTAGTGTAGCATCCAAATTCTCAGAGGAGAAGTCATATGAGTTACAAGAGGAAATAGACAGGAAAACTACACAGATGGGGGATCTGAACCTTTCTCTCTCAGAATTAGATAAATGTAACCACAAAATAAATAAGAAATATGTTAAAAAGGTGAATAGAATGTTAGAAAAGTTAGATATGATAGATGTCTGGAGAAAATTGAATGGGGATAGAAAGGAACATACCTTTTTCTCAGTGGTACATAGCACATTGACCATGTATTAGGGCACAAAAGCCTCATAGTCAAATGTGGAAAGGCAGAAATAGTAAATGCATTTTTCTCAGGTCAGGATGCAATAAAAATTACATGTAAAAAAGAACCATGGAAATGTATATTGAAAATTTATTGGAAACTAAACAATCTCATCCTAAAGAATGAATGGGTCAAACAACAAATCATAGAAACAATTGATAACTTCATCCAAGGGAATGAAAATAATGAGACAACATACCAAAATCTATGGGATGCTGCCAAATCAGTGGTTCGGGGAAATTTTATATCTCTAAATGTTTACATGAAGAAGAAAGAGAAAGAGGAAATCAATGAATTGGGTATGCAAGTAAAAAAGCTAGAAAAAGAACAAATTAAAAATCACTAATTAAATACTAAATTAGATATCCTGAAATTCAAAGGAGAAATTAATAAAATTAAAGTAAGAAAACTATAGAGATAATCAATAAAACTAAGAGCTAGTTTTATGAAAAAAAAGTCAATAAAATAGATAGACCTTTGGTTAATTTGATTTAAAAAAAGAAAGAAGAAAACCAAATTAACTGTATAAAAATGAAAGGTGTGAATATACCACCAATGGAGGAGAAATTAAAGCTATAATTAGGAAGTATTTTGCACAACTGTATGCTGATAAATTTGACAGTCTAGATGAAATGGATAAATATTTACAAAAATACAAATTGCCCAGGTTAACTGAAGAGTAAATAATATCCTTACATAAGACCATATTAGAAAAAGAAATTGAACAAGCCATTAATGAACTCCCTAAGAAAAAATCTCTTTGGCCAGATGGGTTTACAAGTGAATTCTGCCAAACATTTAAAGAACAATTAATTTCAATATTATACAAATTATTTGGAAAAATAGGTGAAAGAGTTCTACCAAATTCCTTTTATGATGAAAATATTGTGTTGATACCAAAACCAGGCAAAGTCAAAATAAGAAAGAAAATTGTAGACCAATTTCCCCAATGAATATTGATGCAAAAATCTTAAATGAGATATTAGCAAGGAGATTACAGGATAATACACTATGAATAGGTGTGATTTATACCAGGAGTGCACGGCAGGCTGAATATTAGTAAAAACATCAACATAATCAACCACCTCAATAAGAAAACTAACCAAAACCATATGATTATTTCATTAGATGCAGAGAAAGCTTTTGACAAAATACAGAACTCATTCCTAATAAAAACACTAGAAAGCATAGGAATAAGTGGAGCTTTCCATAAAATAATAAGCAGTATCTACCTAAAACTATCAGCCAACATTTTATGTTATGGGGATAATTTAGAGGTCTTTCCAATAAGAACAGGGGTGAAACAGGGATGTCCATTATCACCTCTATTATTTAATATTGTACTAGAAATGTTAGATTTAGCAATCAGAGATGGAAAAGGAAGGAATCAGAATAGGCAAGGAGGAAACAAAACTATCACTCTTTGGAGATGATATGATGGTATACTTAGAGAACCCTAGAGAATCAACTAAAAAACTAATTGAAATAATTAAAAACTTTAGCAAAGTTGCAGCATATAAAATTAATCCACATAATTCATCAACATTTCTATACATGACCAAGAATGTCCAGCAGTAAAAGATAAATAGAGAAATTCCATTTATAATAACTGCAGACAATTTAAAATACTTCCTAGTTTCCTTGCCAAGACAAACCCAGGAAGTGTATGAACATCATTACATAACACTTTTCACACAAATAAAATCGGACCAATGTAATTGGAAGAATATCAGTTGCTCATGGATAAACCTAGCTAATATTATTAAAATGACAATTCTATCTAAATAAATGTACTTATTCAGTGCCATGCCAATCAGACTAGCTGAAATTATTTTCTAGAGCTAGAAAATATAATCACAAAATTCATCTGGAAGAACAAAAAGTCAAGAATATTAAGGAAACTATTGAAAAAAATGCATAGGAATGTAAGTTAGCTGTATTAATCTGAAGCTATACTATAACGTGGCAGTCATCAAAACTATTTGGAACTTGTTAAGAAAGAGTGGTGGATCAATGGAATAGGTTAGATACCGGAGACAGAACAGTAAATGACTATAGTAATCTACTGTTTGGTAAATTCAAAGACTCTAGCTTCTGGGATAGGAACTCAGTATTTGACAAAAACTGCAGGGAAAACTGGAAGATAACATGGTAGAACCTAGACAAAGACAGATGTCTTACACCTTATACTAAAATAAGGTCAAAATGGTTACATGATTTAGACTTAAAAGGTGAGACCTTAGGTAAATTATGAGAAGGAATAGTTTACCTCTCAGATCTATAAAGGAGAACAGTTTATGACCAAACAAGAGATACATAATATTATGAAATGCAAAATGTATGATTTTGATTACATTAAATTAAAAAGGTTTTGAACAAGGAGAAGCAATGCAGCCAAAATTAGAAGGGAAGCAGAAACCTGTTAAACAATTTTTATGGCCAGTACTTCTGATAAAGCCTCATCTCTAAAATATATAGGGAACTAAATCAAATATATAAGAATCCAAATCATTCCCCATTTGAGAAATGGTGAAAGGATATGAACAGATAGTTTTCAGATGAAGAAATCAAAGCTATTTATTGCCATATGAAAAAATGCTCTACATCACTATTGATTAGAGAGATGCAAATTAAAACAACTGTGAGGTACTACCTGACACCTATCAGATTAGCTAGTGTGACAAAAAAGAAAAATAATAAATGTTGTTGAAGCTGTGGAAAAATTGGAACACTTATGCATTGTTAGTGTAGTTGTGAACTGATCCGACCATTCTGGAAATCAGTTTGGAACTATGGCCAAATGTCCATAAAGCTTTGCATACCTTTTCACCCAGGAATACCACTATTAGGTCTTTTTCTCAAAAAGACCTTAAAAAGGGAAAAAGACCCACATGTATAGAAATACTTAGAGCTGCTCTTTTTGTGGTGGCAAAGAATTGGAAATTGAGGAGATGCCCATCAATTGGGGAATGGTTGAAGAAGTTGTGGTATATGAATGTAATAGAATACTAGTGTGCTATAAGAAACAAGATTTAAAAAAAAAAAACCTGGAGGGACTTACATGAACTGAAGCCTAGTGAGATGAACAGAACCAGGAGAACCTTGTACACAGTATCAACAACATTGTGTGTTGATCAACTGTGACAGACTTGGCTCTTCTCAGCAATACAATGGTCAAAGATAGTTCCAAAGGACTCATGATGGAAAATGCTCTCCAAATTCAGAAAAAAGAAAAGTACTGAACTACTGAACAAGCAGAAGCAATGCAGCCAAAATTAGAAGGTAAGCAGAAACCATACTATTTCTATTTTTTTTTTTACTTTTTCCTTTTTGAGTTTTTTCCCTTTTGCTCTGATCCTTCTTTCATGGCATGATTAATGCAGAAATATGTTTAATGTGATTGTACATGTATAACATATCAGATTGCTTGCTGTCTTGGGGAGGGGGGAAGGAGGGGAGGGAGGGAGAAAAATTTGAAACTAGAAATCTTATAAAAACAAATGTTGAAAACTATCTCTATATGTAACTATAAAATATTAACATACTGTTTTGATTAAAAATATTTGTAGATGTGGGAAAATAAGTATATAAGCCAATAGTTGTTGATTTTATTCTTTTTCCACTTATTTTTACTTTCATTGCTACTCATTGTATCATGAGATGATGGTTACAATACTTTTTTTTTTCACTTCCTATGGTAAAACTTATACAAATTAGTTTACATTATAAATCAGAACTATCTTTGCCTGAATTTTATTCTCCTTGGCAAGTGAATCCATATTTTTTTGGCTGAAATGGTTTCTAGGCTATTTTTCCTCCTTATCGTGGTAAGTATAATAACCATCTTCACAAATGGAACAAATAAATCTCAATGTTTCCCTGAGGCATAAAGAACTATGAACAAGGTAGAAATATTTGGGGGTGGGATTGAAGCTAAGGTAAGTATATAGTATCACAAACAAGTATCTTAGAAAAAAAGGTCAAGGAGACATTGCGGTCACATGATCAATAAAATGAAGCATTCAACATCTTCTCTCATCCATTTAAACTTTTGAAATAGAAAACCCAATTATATACATACACAAAATTATATATATTTACATATATAAATGAAAAGTATTAGCTTATTTCTATAACTAGCATTTGTGAATGTATGGCAAATAATGAGATAGAATTTGGGAAGGTAGAAACAAAACTGACCTTACAGCCAACAATAGTGTTTTTTATATATCACCTCTGACATACTTCTTGGCTTTGTTTTACTTCTTGTCTCCTAATTTTCTTTTCTTTCTTTTTTTTTTTCAAAAGGCAATGAGAGTTAAGTGACCTGCACACAGTCACACATCTAGTAAGTCTCAAGTGTCTGAGGCTGCATTTGAACTCAGGTCCTCCTGAATCCAGGAGCAATGCTTTACACACTGTACCACCTAGCTTCCCCTCATCTCCACATTTTCAGGATTATCTCTTTTCTCCTAATTTTGGGTTTGTATTTTTCTATTTTTAATTCATAAGTCAGTTTGTCAATATACTTTTTTCCTACTTTTCTATGTATGTTTTCTAAGGTATACTTTTTTTTAAAACCTTCAACAATTGTTTTGAATCACATTGTACAAATGGTGATCTGTTGCTGTGTAATTTAAGATTCTAAATGTGGATTCTAATGTGTTTCCCCAGTTTGGGGGAAACTGACTAAAAATCACTGATAAAACGAGTTTAGGTTTTTAAGGGTTTATTGGAAAATAGAAAGAAAAAGATTGAGAACAGAATTCTAACAGCCTGGCATTCCTATCTTTCCTACAAATCTCCTGTGAAGTCCTCTGCCGCCACCACCATCAAGTCCGGAAGCCAAAAAGGCCAGTGCTCTCTGCGCAGGCTCCCTTTCCTCCTTCCTGTCTCCTCCCAGACCATAGGAGGCTCCTCCAGTTGATTGGCTGGTAGACTTGATAGACAGCACCCATGAGCAAACATCATTTCCTGACGCCAAGGAAAAGCCACAATGCCTCTGAGGCATTTTCCTCATGGTGGAGCTCTCTACAGCAAGTCTCCAGTAGGTGGCGTCATTCCAATCATTACATTGCCTAACAATTTGCATTATTTTTCCTATAGTTATTAATTGTTTTTATTTATTCCCTTATTTGCTCATTACAAAAATCCAAGACATTAAGAGTTGAAAAGGACCTCTGTAGCTATGTGGTTCAAAGAATTCCTGAAAAGGAATTTCCTTTGTTATAGACTCAATTAGTATTCATGGATACAATGCTGGAAGATTTCTAATAACAAAAAATCCCATTACCTCCATAGGAAGCCCATTTCTTTTTTAAATAGCTCTAATTTTAGGAAGTTTTTTCTTAATATAAAACATAAATCTTATTTAATAGATAAATAAATATTTGTATTCAGATATATCACTCTTTGTCCTTCTACAAATTTATATTGTCACAACATAGTCATAGAAACATAAAATAATTCCCCTCTAGAAATCAATAAAAAACTTAGTAGGCACTTAATGAATATTCATCTCAAGTGAACAAAATGTTACAGGATCATCTTATTGTGATTTTATTTAGTACACATTCTCAAATATATACCTCAGACCATATTTTCAGATAAACTAAAATGCTTTTCCTGGAGGTCTAAGATATTTTGTGGTGTCATTTTCACATCTGCAACACTGAGCAAGATGAGAAAAAGTTCCATACAAAGAAAACACATATTTGAAATACAGATTTTAATTGAATTCATTAGTGGTTCCAAACAAACCATTTCATTTGAAAGATTATTACAATTGCTTTGGCACTCAGCAGCTGATACAGCAGGAAACAATTCAGTGAGAAAATAGCAAAATACTTAATCTCCCAGAAAGTATTTAATTATTCTATTTTAATGGTGGAGCTGAGTACTGTCCACCTCTGCCACCCCTATTATAAAAGATATGGCCTGCCTATTTTCCCATGGAACAAAACTGAACTATATCAGTGTGCTTAAAGCATTTCATTTGAAATTATCAGCAAAAAAATGTTATAGGAAGAAGAGCTGTAGATTATATAGGTTCTACATAAGACATGATACTGACTTCAAGTCTATTTACCTTTAAATTCTGAGACAATCCTCAAAACCATTGAAAAGCTACTCTGAGAAGCATTTTATAACAGAACAGACATTTTGGCCCAAATAAATTGACTCCAATCTTTTGGTAATTAGAGGGGAAAATAAAACAGATATAAGGAAAGTATATTTTGAATGAAATATTACCCTAAGATTGAGAAATATATACCTTGTTTTTATGGGCTAAAATCACCATTTCCTCCCCACCCCACCCCCACTTCAGATAAATATACAGAGAGATAGGAAAGCAGATGATAGGCAAGTACATAGGTGGATAGAAAGTTAAGTGATAGATAGATAGATAGATAGATGATATATTGAGCAAACCATTGTTCCAGTGCTTGTGAAAGATATATAAAGTTCATTTCAAAGACAAAATAAGAATGAATGTTCCTGAGAAGAAAACTTAAAATGCTGCTACATTCCAAGAAAGATTTTCAAAGCAAATTTAGCAATTTAAAAAAAAAATAGATTGCACTGAATTCATTATGTATGAAGCATTTTATTTTTGTTTCTGTTTTATCTTTGGAAAAAATATTTTTTGTACTCAATTGTTCATAGCATGTTTTTATTTAGCTATTGAACAAAAGCACGACAACACTCACCCCATTAGTTATAGCCAATCTGGGTTTTTAGTCAAGAAACTGCATTTAGTGTTAAGTGAAAATAATTTTCCAAGATTCAGATACTAATTTAATGTTTTTTACTGTTTTTTAATAGAAATAGAAACATGACTCATATGTAAATAGTATTTTTGATATCCAATCTTATTAAGACTTCTTAATTTGGTTCTGCTTGAGTACTTCCATGTTAAATATTATGCAAAACCCACTCATACAGAAGCTATGTGCTTCTCAGACTTTTTTTTTTTTTAAAACAATATGGTGTCATTTACTGTCTCACATGCTTTGAATGTTTATCTACCAGGTGGTTGTTCTATTCTCATGTTTATCACCTATCAAAGCTGGAATTGCTTTTCTCCTGCATTGAAGAAATGAGATAAAACTTAATATAATGATTTTAAAAGATGCTCTCCAGAATACTAAAAGATGACTGGAGTTTTATTAATTGAGAATAAAACCAGTGATAAAATTTAGCATAGTGATTGATATATGGAATTGGCATAAGATAAAATGAAAGCTGTTGCCATTTGGACTAACCATTATGTACACAATTTAAAAAAAATATTGATGGATACTTTCAATAAAATAGATAAGAAAAAATAAATTGAAATCTTTTTAAAGAAATGTATATATCAGTAGGTCTGAAAATATTAGAACATCTTATTGTATAAGCTGCTAAAAATGTAGTCACAGTTCTTAATGAATAGTCTCATGCCTAGAGTGCTGAGAGCCTACTGACAGACAGCATCATAAGAAGTTGTCCATTCAGTCTCTATACTAGTACCAGCCACTAAACCAGCAGGGCCAGACGGAGCCACTGTGATATGATCAAACAGCTAAAGCATGTGACTTTATCCTCCAGGAACTTCATGGTGAATGATATTAAATTTCTCTGTTTGTGGATGTAAACATTTGTTATAATGGTCTATGCTGTCACAAAAATCCTGTACTTGAGCCAAATGAAAATAAAAAAGATAATATTTCCTTTATCCATCTTCCTCCTATTTTTCTTAAAAATAATAAGTTATTATGCCAATCATAACTAATATCTCCCATTCTTTCATGATTACAAAATAAATTGCCTTTGTGGAACAATCTTCCATGAAAATTATTTTTACAATTTAATGCAAGCATGGATATTTCACATAATTTTCAAATTGGCTTTATGTAATATTTATAACCATTCCCTCCTGTGGGAATTTTTTAAAATTGTTAAAAAAATAAAATTTACAAAAAAAATTCTTACTTCTTTTTAGGAAACAAAAAAATCTCATTTTAAAGGTGTTCCCTGAGGCAGATTTTATTGGCATTTTACTGAAGAAAATAATAGCAAGTGTTTTCTCCAAGTTTACATTTTTACATTTGCACAAATCTAAGAACATTTTAGTGCATATGTTATATGCAGCTAAAATACAATGGTAGAAAACATATGTTTTATCTTGGCTTTCTGTGTAGAAAACACTAATATTAATGACGTGAAATTCATATTTTCCTCTGGATGCATATATCTATATCTGTCTATCCATCTCTATGTATGTATGCATGTATGTACATGTGCATTCTTTGTTTTTTTCAAGAGGGGCAATGGGGGTTAAGTGACTAGTAAGTTCCATGTGTCTGAGGCTGGATTTGAACTCAGGTCCTCCTGAATCCAGGGCTGGTGTTTTATCCACTGTGCCATCTAGCTGTGCCCCCAGTGAATTCTTAAAATTGAATGCTTAGGTGATCAAACTCTCCTATCCATACTGATTACTACCTTTGGCATAAAATGCTCTCCAAATGAATAATTTTGTGAGAGATTATTATTCTGTTTAGGGAAAGGGTGGGAGAGATATCATAGGCATGCTCCAATAAACACATATGACATTTATTGGAGTGTATTCTCTAGTATTGAACAAGATCTCAGGAGTGCTTCATATGGGAACCACTAATAGTTCTCAAATCTACATTTCAATAGGCCTCTGTTAGTTTTCTAGGCAAGTTAAGTGTCAGATCATTTCTTGGGATAAAGTAGTGAAGGGAATGGGAGCAATGGGTTATAAAGGCAGTAAAAATAGCTTAAGAGATCTTTTTTCAGATAAGAAAAGTCCCATCTCTAAAGTGCATCACTTATGTTTCATTAATTTTCCTTATTTTGCAGGAATTATAGGGCATAATTTATTAAAGGTACATGGAGTTATTTCCTAATCTCACACCCAGGTCTTTGCTTTAATTCCCTTCAGCACATAACTTAGTTGAAAGAAAAAACAGAAAAGGAAAGAGGAAAACAAACTGACTGATAGTTACACTGACTTTTGGACTCTCATCATAGAGATAATGCTTGTTATTATGACATTGATTTTGGAGAAAATTTCCCAACACCCAGAGGCCCACTTCTATAATCAGGTAATCCTGATCTTATTAAGGACCAAATGGATAAAAGGAGAGAAGAGAAGAAGAGAGGAGAGCAGAGGAGAGGAGAGGAGAGGAAAGGAGGGGAGAGCAGGGGAGGGGACAGGAGGGGAGGGGACAGGAACAAAAAATGGTTATTTATTCCTGGCCTGAATTCCTGACTTAACTCACTCATTTCCTGAGGAAGCCTCCAGACTCTATAGCATCAGAGGTACAGGTTAACATGCATTCAGGGCCCTTGGCTTAGAATTTCAAATTTTGGGATATCTTGTATTGATTAATTATTTCTTAATAATGATTTATGTTCCAGCACTGGGGATATAAAACCAAAACAGAACTAGTTGTAAATCTCATTTCTTTTCTGAAGGATATGGGAAACATTCAGGTGAGTAAATGGGGCAAATTGATCTAATATCGTATTATATTTGGTGGAGAAAAGGAAAAGGAAAATAATTGAAAGTTGTGAGGAATGCTAAGGACAAGTGGAGAAAATTAAAATCTTGCCAAGAAAGACAATATTCTGGTTTTAGAAGGTCAGGTTGACATGCAGAGAAACTCTAATCAGGCAACATATGTCCCAGAATATTGGCCAGGATGGCACTAGACAAAATTTCTATGTAAACCATTTGTGTTTGCCTCTACTCACACCATCTGTCATAGAATCACAGAATTGAAAGAGATCTCAGAGGGCACCTATTCTAAAACATACTGAACATAAACCTGATCTATAACATCTCTAATAAACAGCCTTTCCTTGAAGATCTTAACTGATGAGAAATCTCCTTCTTACTGAAATAGTCACTTTTGAACAGCTGTAATAGGATCATATATTTCCTTACACGGAATCAAAATCTTCCTTCTTATAACATTCACCCTTTGGATCTCGACCTGTTGTTTGAGGTAAAGCAGAAGTAGAATCTTCCCTTTTAAATACTTGAAGATAAATATTGGTAAGTAATACATTTCTCATCAATCAAGGTCTTTAAGAGAAACTCAATAGATAGGGTTTCTCTATGAGTATGCTTTGGACTAGGAGACCTCTGATGTCTCTTTCAACTCTGGGAATTCTGTGATAATTATGGAATGTTTGGTGAGATTATACAACTGTCCGTTCAGTGATAATTTTCTTCTCTTTGGATTTAGGCTTATAGGAGATTTCTGTTGAAATAGCAATATTCACAAGTATGACTAACAACATTAAAGAATTTCCTGTATCATCTTAACTCCTTCATTAACATTTTACTCAGATGTTTCTATCTGATATAGAGGCACAGCAGATAGTATGAAACCCCAAAGAGTTCAGGTTAGGCATAGTTACAAAAAAGTAACCAAAGAATCAAAGCATGAATCCATACTTGACTACACAATATCCATTTGATCCTGAGCTAGTGATTCTACACTGTGTCTCAGTCTCTACTTTGAAAAAACAAGAAGTCTGGACTATATTATCTTCAAGGCTTACTCTAAAGCCAAATCTATTTGCCTAAGAATCTTTTAACTACATGCTCCTCTTAACCCCTTCCCTTCTTAAGGACATTGATGATTCTGCTTATGGTCTTTGTTCATGAAGCTGCCTAGAAAAAATGAGGTCTCAAAAAGAATGTGAACTTGTTTCATTCTTTGCCTACTTTTTTATGAGTCTATTTCAGTATTCTACTTTCTTTTCTCACTTCTCACATTGATAAATATTTTCTGATTTGTTCTCTTTCCCCTTGATATGTGTTTATTTAATTTTGAAGTCCTACAAGCTGATTACTACATTGCATTTTTAAAAATCCCTTTACAGAGAGGATTTCTCTCCCCTGCCCACTTCATTCTATGCCTTTGCTTTCATCTACTCAAGAACATTATTCTCTGTTTCATGGCCCTTTATTTATGTAATCATTTTCAATTTCTCATGGAATCAAAACTTTCACAGTACTCATTCTGAGCTCTCCCTTCTACACACTGCTGTCACTGCTCCACAGTCCACCAAAATGGCAATTTTTACAGGTGACAAAGCATACTGATTCATGGCAGGATTACCCTTCAGCACCTATGTTCCTGAATAAGCAATCCACCACTGATGTAAAGCTTCTTCCTCCTTATTTTCTTTTAATTTCCTTCAAAATCTCTTCCCTTAATCCATTTCCTCCCAAATCCCCCAGAAGTGTGTTGACAGACAAAACTTCAATTCCACCCCTCCATCTGAAGCAGGTCTTTTGAAGTATCAAATCCTCATGAACAACAGCCAGCAAAATGTCCACATATTCCTGCACAGAATATCTCTCCTCATTCATAGGAACTTTCTTCAGTGAAATCTCTTTCTACCACCAAAAAGATCCCCCCTTATCCTTCCCACCTTTTCAATCCTTTCCCTCAACCTCTCACCTACTCCGCTGTAGGGTCTTCTCTTCCTGAGAGACTATAGGAGTCACTTTACACTCATTGCTAGCCCTTCACTTGACCTTGAGGACACATTACATATGTCCTTCTTTCCGTCTCTCCCCTTTCCATGCAGCCTCCTATTTTGTCATTTAGTTTCCCCACAAAAAAGTCATTCACTTGTAGTTGGAGTGCCATGAAGTTTTGTTCATAATGATAGAGACCTATCTCTCTAGCATTATCTTCACCTAGTTTGTGCCTTTACCCTTTATTCATGTGTACATTTAGAAAGAAGTCTCTTACTTATCTCTCCATAATCACCATAATTTCATTTGTAGCCTTTGGCTACTATGCTTCCTGTTCTACAGCTAATGCCTATCCTGTATTTCTGTTGTCTGAGATCTTTGAAAAGCAAACAATGTCTTCAGACCTCATTAAAAAAAAAAAAAAAACCTTTAAATTGCCTATTTATTATCGAGCAGTCATATATATGTATATATGTATGTTATGTATACATATATTCTCACACACAAATACACACACATGGGATCATCATATATATAATTTATGGCTAATTTGCAGGGTAGAGCACCCTGGGTTACACCATGGGCTCCACTGATCTTTGAAATACATTATCCCATTTTTTCCTGTGTGTTTGAAATAATCTTGTGTTATTCAAATTTCCTTTCTTTTTCACTTGATGATTTTTCTGATTTCTTCCAGAATCTGTTGTTTCTGAATTGAATTATTAAATTTAACTATTATATTTCTTGGAGTTTAAAGCCTTTCTTTGTTGTTGTTTAGGGATTTTTTTCGGAGGTGTCCCATGGATTCTTTCAATTGGTATTTTGATTTCTGTGTTTATATGTTCTGGAAAGTATCCCTGTATTATTTATTATGTTATAATGTTCAAATTTTCTGACTTTATGTTCTTTTGGGAGATCTATAGTCCTTAGGTGGTCCTTAATTATCTTGTCTTTGAGATAATTTTGTTTTGGTTAGTGATTTTTTTCACTTAATGTTATCCCTTTTTTCCTTCTCTTCTACACTGTCTATCATTTCTATGTTTTTGTATTCCCAATCAGTTATCTTTTGTTTCTTTGGTAAGACTTCACTTCACAGATTAAAGATTTTTCTAATACACCAGTAATTCCTTCTGTGTAGGGCATAAATTCTGCTCTACTAATTCTCATTTCTCTTTCAAACCATTCAGAATCTAGTGTTGTGGTTCCATGTTCTCCTTAAAATTCACAGGATACTCTGTATCATCAAGTATTGAATCATTTCTCTTTTTTGTAGTATTTATTTATAGATGTCTGGATCTAACAGCCCTTTAGGATATAATTTCTACATCTATTGATATTTTTGTTCTTCCTGCATCATCACCATCATCATCATTGTTGTCATCATCATCATAATTTACATAACCTTTACATAGTGCTTACTATGTTTGAGGTACTGTGCAAAGTATTTTACATCATTAATTCAGTTAGTCCACATAACAACTTTGAGAGTTAAATGCTGGTAAGTAGGGTGGAGCCAAGATGGTGGAGGAAAGACAGTGAGCTATTGAACTCATGACACAATTGCTTCAAAAAACTTCCAAATAACACCATAGGAAAAATAACTAGAGCAGCAAAACTCACAGAAGAATGTGCTGAAATCATCTTCTAACCAAGAACGGCTCAGAAGGTCAGAAGGAAGGAACTGCTATGCTGATACAGGCATTGATCCCAACCCCACAGTCACCCTGACATAGATGCAGTCCCAGGAATTCCTCACCAGAGAAGGAGACCCCTAGAGCCTCTGAATCAGCTGAAGTGCCAGTGTCATCTGGAATTAAGTTCACAGTCTGGTGAGAGGGCTGAGCTCTGGGAGACTAAAGGGGTCTATGCTGGTGCTGAGGAAGAACTTTTCACCCCTGCTGGGAACCAGGGGGTAGTTTTGAGTAGCAGTGGCCCAGGTGGGGGAGGGGGACAGGCTCATTGGAGCTGAAAACCACAAAACACAAAGCTGGTTGATTAGCAAGTTGGCCTGGGGTCATCTACAGACCAGGGAACAGGCCAGGTGAGTGAAGAAACTGATCCTCCTTAAATCATACCACCTGGAACTTCTTAAGCTTGGGATACTGCAGCCTGGAAACAGTACCCCACTTTAAGGAGCTAAAAGTCAAGTAAAAAAAGGAAAGATGAGCAGACAGAGAAAGAAGAGGACCATAGAAAGTTTCTTCCGTAACAAGGAAGACCAAGGTGAACCTTCAGAGGGAGATGTCAAAATTAGGACCCCTATATCTAAAGCTTCCAAGAAAAATATTAATTGGTCTCAGGCCATAGAGGTCAAAAAGTATTTTGAAGATAAAGTTAGAGAGGTAGAGGAAAAAATGCAAAGAGAAATGAGGGTGATGCAGGAAAGACATGAGAAAAAAGTCAGCAGCTTGAAAAGCCAAATGAAAAAGCTCTCTGATGAAAATAATTGCCTAAGAATTAGGAGAGTTAAATTCTACTATCATTTCCTATATGAGGAAGCAGAAGCAAACCAAGGTTAAGTGATTTTCCCAGTCACACAGCTAGTAAGTATTTATGGCTGGGTTTGAACTTAGGTCTTTCTGCCTCCAAATCTGGCAATATATCCACTGTGCCACATAACTTCATATGCTCATTATATTTTAGTTTTCTTCCTCCTGACATAATTTGGTAATTTTTCCTTTCTTCCCCACTTATTTTACCCCATTCCTCACTTTCTGACTCATTCCCCTCACAGTAACAAGGGCTCCCATGATGAAGCCATTTTACCTTGGGGTGATTTTTTTTTTCATTTTAAGTTTATCTCTCTGAGACTTTAAGAAGAGGGGATGTTGGATGGAGCTCTACTCTAAGCAAAGCCACATATCCTTCCCCTTTCTGTTCTTCCATTCTACTTTCAGATTTTTTTTAGCACAGAAGGTTGTTGTGGTGTTAGTTGCCAAGACCTCAGAAAAAATTTGAAGTTTAGAGCATGGATCTTGAGAGCACTTGAAAGAGGGAAGAGAGGAGACCAGAGTAGTGGATTACATTTTATTGCAAATTTGCAGGTTGAGTTTGCTAGTTCAGTGTTGTTGTTGATAGAGTACGAAAGGGGATCTTGCATAACCTTTAATTAAGCATTATTTTATGAAGGGTTTGGGTTTTGTTTTTGTTTTTGTTTGGTTTGAGAGGTCAAGAGGAAAAGAGAAAAATTTTTACTCCTCTGTCTTTTTCACGTGATGCAGGATTTCCCAAGTCTTCTCTTAATAGAAAGGCCACTGAATAAGAGTGGAGATTATGGTATATATTATAAAATTTGTTCACTAAATTGATTATTTTTGGCTAATTTTCTAAATAAATATATTATACAGATGTTATGAGAGAGGTTTTTAACCAGGATACACTGGGAAGTGACTATGGTATACAAATCATTAACACTTTTTTTTTTGTTTTACAACAAACTATGAAAAAAAAAAGGGAATATTATGCTTCCAATCCATTATATAATACAAACATTATTTCTTCTCTATGCCCACTTATTTGTTTCTTTGAAATTGCTATTAAGCCTTTTAAGAATTGTAGCTAGCACAGGCCATGGAGTCAGGAGTACCTGAGTTGAAATCCAGCCTCAGACACTTAACACTTACTAGCTGTGTGACCCTGGGCAAGTCACTTAACCCCAATTGCCTCACTTAAAAAAAAAAAAAAAGAATTGTAGCTAAAATATGTATATTTCCAATTTCATTCATATTCAAAAAAGCAAGATTTGTGCATATGTTTCACAATAGTGTTACTAATATTGTATTTCAATACACTATAATGGGAAAAACAACTACATATTTTCTTTTGCCACAAGAGGATTTGTGTGTGCAAGAGAGGAATCTGTCATATTCTTATTTAATTATAATAAAACCTGATATAATACTATTCAAATGACAGATTAATTTACTATATATTGTGGATATTTAATAATTACTTAAATGATATGTTGAAGTAAAATATTTTGGGAAATATTTTTACTAAAAGTGTGTATCTCAGAAATATTTTAAACTGCCTTAGAACTAGCCTTTTGGAACTATTAAAGTCATATTTGGATTCATAAACTGTCGGACTATTTCAGTATCAATTGGTGATAGTTAAACACTAAGAGTAAAGAAGATGAGACAGTCTTTGATCTTCATTTTGAATCTTCACTATTTTTATAAGCAAACAAAAGCTTGGAAGACATTTGTCAGCTTAAGATAAATGGTAGGTCAACCATGGCAAAAAGACAATGTAAATTTTAAGAGAAAAACTATTTATTGCATAATATACTTGTCATTTTAGCACCATGTTTGCTGCATTTAGTAGCTATCATCTATCTATCTAGTTTTGCATCTATCTTTGCATATATGTGCATATCTATACACATATATGCATTAAAGTAGAAAAAACATGTATAAGGTGGAGAGAATGAGGGGAAGGGCATAGGCTTTAGATAAATTAGCTTGATTTTTATTCCTAGCAAAATTCTAAAACCTACAATTAAAGTGATGGTTAGTAAAAACCAGAATGAGAGAGTAATAACAGACACTATTATTTTTATCAAGAACAGATGACATCAGAAAACCTTATTCACCTTTTTTTGATTGTTACTAGATGAAAAAATAAAGAGAATACTGTTACACAATTCACCCCAATTCTTTCAAAAATTTTTCTAATGTCTCTCATGGTACTCTCATGGAAAAGATAAGTGGATTTAGAATGTGGTGGATGAATGGACTAAATAGGTATTCATTAGTAGTTGAACTTTAACTTGGAAAGAATTTTCTAGTGGGATGTAATTTTAGCTTAATATAAGTAAAATTTTCTTAATAATTCATTCTAACTAAAAGTGAATTAAAGTTTCAAAGAAAGTAGCAAATACAAAAGTACAGAAAATTATTGACAATTTGTAAGAAGGGGTACTGTTGGGCAGCTAGGTGGTGCAGTGGATAATGCACAGGCACCGGATTCAGGAGGACCTGAGTTCAAATCCGACCTCAGACACTTGACATTAGCTGTGTCACTCTGGGCAAGTCACTTAACCCCCATTGCCCCACCAAAAAAAAAAATAAGAAGGGGTACTGTTCAAATATAAAATGGATTAATTTATTTCTGAGATCACTTGTATCTATGAAATTTTTAGGTTATGTAGGATAGATAGATGGATGGGAAGATGGATAGATAATATAAATACACACATGTATATGTTTCTAATTAAAAGCCTATAGGCATATCTATGTGTGTGTGTATATATATATATGTATATATAATTATTATTTAAAACTTAATTAAGTCTCATTATGGTGAAAATCTTCTTTTACTCTCATGTTTCATAATGGTATGGGAATAATTTTATACATTCAAACTCTATACTGATTGAGCAAAACTTCTGGCTATTCTTGACAAAATGACACAGACTAGACTATGGTTTTGCCTTTATTCCCAATATAGGCTTTAATTCAAGGATTTTACGTAGGTTGAAATCTAGCTTTAACAAGAAAGTTAATTTCTAGGGTTGATTGCAAGGATTATCACCATCCATTTGTAGAAAGAAACAAATAGATAGGAGTTGGGTTTCTTCCTAGCCTAATTCTCTTATCAGTCTTTCTAACGTGTACAATCCCTTGAAAGAATAAGTTTACTAATATTCTTCTTACACCTCCTTTTCTGAGACTTCTTTTCTCCTCTTCTTCCAACTAATTCCTCATTTCTAAAACACATTAATTTTTTTAATATTTTTAATTCATTATGTATTTTATACAGTAAATGACAATTTCTCCTTAATGGTGTCCTCCTTTCCACAATTTTAAAAATAAATCCTATCAATTCATCAAATAGAACAATTTCCACTGATTGAAACATTTCACACTCAGTTTATTACCTCTCAGCAATGAAAAGAATTCATTCATTTGTCATCTGAAACCAACGTCTGTCATCTCATTTTATATTAATTCTGTTTTATTTCAAAGTTTTTATGATTAAATTATTGTAATCAGTTCATTAAAATGTCCTATTTTTATGAATTCTACAAATTTGCCAATATTTACCATAAAAGAACTATTCATTTAGCCACTTCTATGTTAATTTCCAGATTTAAGAAAATATGAGTTTTTATGTCTTTAATTGGCCACTTTCAAGTATATGGCCAATAGTTGGATAACTGACTGAAAAGATATTTTTCTTGAATGTTCTTTAAAAGAATCCATTCTTTCTTTCTGTCTTTGTTTCTATCTCTCTGTCTGTGTTTCTGTGTGTGCGTATCCACTCCCCTCCTTTACTCCCCACTTTCTTTCCTTTTTTTCCCTTCCCAGGCAATTAGTGGGCCTTCAGTCTCTTAAATTTAAATTGAACTCATTTGCAGTGACCCTTTTCAAGGAATGTTAATTTAATTGACCTCATTTTTTACTCTTTCCTCCTTCTAATATTCTAGAATCTATTCTTAAAAATGATAATTAAATGTTCTTAATTCTTATTTTCCTATGGCATTTATTTAAAGCAGATAATTTTGAAAGAATAAAAACATTTTTTACATCATCCACCTCACCAAACTCTTAATATGTATATATATATATATGTATGTATATGTATATGTATATATATATGTATATGTATATATATGTGTGTATATATATATATATATATATATCCCATTCTTTTCTCCCTCACTTTTTTCCTTTGCTTCTTGTTTTAATTTAGTGCCTTCTTCTCTACCCCCAAACAAGCACATCATTTTTCTACTTCTTGTCGTTTTCTAACAGCAATCATGCAAGATAATCTACTATCATCTGGCTTTACCCACAATTTCTAAAACTGCCTAAACAAAAACTAGCTGGTCGTGATTCCCATCTAATTGTTGCATCCATGTTTTAGAATATAAGCTATTTGAAACCAAAGACAGTATTGTTTTTGCATTTTGAAGCCCAAAAAGTAGCACTTAGATGGTAGTCAGTATTTGCTTATTAATTGGCTGATTGGGCCAGTGTAGTAAAAGCTTCTCTTCATCCAGAATCAAAGGACCTTGTGTGATTCTGTTCTTCTCTCACCACTCTCACCTGAATTCAGTAGCCCATGCCCTTCTATTTAATCATCTCTTATGTCAAATATCTTCCAGTCACCCAAAAGCTTTTTTCTATAAGGTAGAAAAAAATCTTGAGAAAAACAAAACAAAGAAAAAAAACTCTCCTAAGAATTTCTCCATAGGCACCACCTCCCCAAACTGGATCCCATTACACACCTATTCTTATAGACCTAAGCTGTATAAGAGAAGTAACTGAGGTATGCCCTGGGAACCTTCCATTAACAGTGAAAAACAACACCTCTTGTGCCTAATATATTACTTCCAAAAGTTTTTTCCCCCCTCATCTTTCAAAAGCACCTAGGCAGTCTATAAGACAGAAAAATTATTATTCCCATCCCCAAATATCCTACTTTCATATTGAGGCCATGTCAGTTAGCCAAGATGTTTCACGTCTCTATCTGTGTCTTTACTTACTATTTCCTCACCAAAAAGATGTTCCTTTTGTTTTATGACCCCCTCATAGTCAAATATATTAATTTACAATTTAGTTCTATAAAAACCAAATTATTTCAATTCTTTCTGCTTCTCAGCATGTTACCTTTTTAAATTCCAATGACCCTTAAATAATGGAAGATTTAAGACAAAATAACATTTTTAGACTTTTACTATGAAAGCATTAGTATCATCTGATTTTTTTCTTGCTAACTATCCTTGTTCATTTTTCTTTGGCTCATCAAATACTCTGCTCACTTCTGAGTTATTTAAAGAGATGGAAAATACCTTAGAGTTCAACCCCCACATTCTATATATGAGGAAATTGAGGCTAAAAGTTGCTAAGTAATTTGCCTAAGGTCCTATCAGTAGCAACTGTCTTAATTAGGATTTGAACTCAGGTCTTCCTAAATCCCTGTCTAGTGCTCTATCCACTATACCATCTGGCTGCTGGAGTGTAATCTGTCAAACTTACTTTCATTAAAACCTATATTTCATGTTATTTGTTGCACTTTTGTGCACATGTTCATAAACATTGATGGTTATAGGCTTTACTACTTTCTCCTTTTCTATATTTTTCTCCTATGAACTTTTGCTTAGCTTTAATGCTATTTTTTTCTATAATTTCCCTACTTTCTGTCAGGAGTTGTTAACTTTTTTGTTTGTTTGTTTTCATGGATCCCTTTATCAATTGACAACATTCTAAAGTGACTTTTAAATGTATTAAATAAATTAAATAAATATAAACTGATTATTCTGAAATGCAGTGAACAAGATATCAAGATGTTCAGAGATCCAAGGTTAAGAATTCCTGTTTTACAGAATGTAAATTGCTGAATAAACCATAGAAAAATTTACCCATTCTTTTTCTTTATTTAAAATCCTAAAAGTATTTTATCATCATACTTTTACATTTTCACCTAAAAGTGTTATTGATTACATTTGAAACCCTCAACAAAAATATTTTTTAACTGGGACATATTTTTTGTATTGCATCTATAGCCAGGAATTTGTCATTTTTATATTTTAAGCAATGTTTCAGAAATCCCAATCCCATACTTAAAAACCATCTTTTTCAAATAGCTATTGTTTCTCTTTACCAGCCTCCCTCCCCTCCCATTAAAAAGTAAGAAAGTACAAAATCCAAAATGTGTGAATGTTTCCAGACATCCTGCCAAATGTCCAAAATGTACATGCTTTGTAAGATAATTTACTAGCATTTACAATGAATGAACAGATAGTATAGATAGATCCTAGTATAATGTATTGAACCTAGTAGGAAGTTAATAGTGTTGAATTGAATTTTCTTGGTAAGAAGGGTATCAAGCAAATGTGAATTTTTGTGATCTGTTTTTGTAATAATATTATTATAGAAAATTAGTTTCTCCCACTTAAAAAATTCTCCAAGACAATTTAAGTAACTAAAGATGAATTTTGTTGGCATAAAATAATAAAAATTTAGATTTGTATGATTCTTTAGAAATAACAGAGGCCTTTATACTAGGGCATAAAATCTAGTGTTCAATATTTCTTGCATGATCAAAGAAACAAACAAATATTGGAATCAGGTAGAAGGAGATAATTTCTCAGTTGTTGGTTTGTTTTAGGACCAAATAATATTGGTAATGAGTTTTAAGTAACCTAAAGCAAATAAAAGATAGTAATTTAAGAGTTTTAGATAATTTTATGTTAGTGTAATTTCATATAGCTATTACAAATCAATTTGGCTTTTTTTCTTTTAGAGGATGTAAGAAGAAATAATCTGTTTTCTGTATTTTGACTGATTGCATTTTTAAAAGATACATGTATCAGATAAATCTAATAATTGCAAATAAATGTGAAAATCTGTGAAATACCATACATTTAATTTTATTCATTGATGAACTTGAATTTATTGAGTTAAGTACTGTTGATTTGAGAATTGGTAGGACAGTTAATTCCTCAACCAAAATTATTTACCTATAGGCTAAATTTTAAATTCTAATGAAAAACAATAGTATTGTATAATTATTTTTAAAAGTTAATTATTTTGTTTTAATGATTATCTACGTAAAAAAGTATTTCAATTCCCTGACAATTAATGTATGGAATCATTAGTCTAGAATAGATCTAAACCATTCTTTGGCCATGAAGATGACTACATTTAAGTCATCCCACAAACAAAGGTATATTTGCTGTACTCTTTAAAGACTATGGCAGAGGAAGGAATATACAACTTCCCTTTAAAAATTCAGAATATAGGGGGCAGCTAGGTGGCACAATGGATAAGGCACTAGCCTTGGATTCAGGAGGACCTGAGTTCAAACCCAGCCTCAGACACTTACTAGCTGTGTGACCCTGGGCAAGTCACTTAAACCCCATTGCCCTGCAAAAAAAAAAAATTCAGAATATTTACATGTGAATATAATTCTATTCATTTGTCCTATTAAGCTATTATTTAATTCTGCTCTCTAACCATATGGTAGAAATTATTGCTCATATGCCCATTGATATTTCATGTACACATACATAAATACATAATCAACTAGCATTTATTAACTTGTTATTATGTACCTACCTAGAAAAACTGAGTATAATCTTTCAGGGTGTGGGCATTGAAATTAGCCTTAGTCTCCAGAAGCAGAGCGTCCCCTCCCCCTTCGTGGCCATGCACACAGTGGGGAGGCACACAAAAACCCTTAGAAATGGTGGGGTTTGCTTCACCCAGCCTCCAGCTCCATCCAGGAGCATGGGCTCGGCCAGCCTTAGGGGTGGCCAGCCCCAAATTTCACCTGAGAGTAGGTTAAAAAAAGGGGGGCTGACAAGAGACAAAGGGGGGACGGTACAAGGAGGTTGGAGAAGACAGTAAGAGAGGAGACAGAGAGAGGAAGGAGCAGTACAGAGTAAGGTGCTTTTCAGGGGTTCTTCACTACGGTAGTGGGAGAGAAGTTAAAGAGTGAAGCAGGGGGCTATTCAGTGAGGTGTTCAGCACAGAGGAGTTGGAGAAAGGGCTTTCCAGTTAGAAGGTAGAGAGCAGAGAACAGACAGAAGAAAGATGGAGAAAAAGCTAAGAAAGAGAAAGTGGGAGCATACCCTAAGGCAAGAGGCCCTTATTATATTATATTAAAAGCAGACAGGTTATATAATTTGCATTTCTTAACCCTTATCATTTACATTGATTTTTATAAATAAATTCTGCTTTGATTATTTAATTAAGATGCTTCTTAATCTTTTGCTTATCAATTTGGGAGCAGAGCAGTGGGGGAAATTTTGTAAACAGCCCATATTAAATTAATAGCAGTCAGACAGTCAAACATCCACAGATTAGTCGAGTCCCCAGATTAGTCCTCCAGTAAGATTAGGCCCCCCAACAGTCAGATTAGGCCCTAGCTAGTTAAAATATTCTTACAAGGGGAAAAATGGGATGTCAGTGAAAAAGAGGATTTTCAGGTATTCCTGATTGAAAAGACCTGAACTGAATAGAAAATTTGACTTTCAAATACAAGCTCCTAGAAAAGCATAAAATTTAATCAGGAAAAAAATCATGAGGGATGTTAAAAGGTTAAACTGTTTACATTCCTACATGGGAAGATATGTCTAAATCATAAGAACTTTCTCAATATTAGGTCATGTGATCAGAATAAATTTAGTCAGAGAGTACAAGGATGATATCCGTAAAGCAATTATTTTTTGTTTAGAATTTTTTGTGGGGTAGTCAGTTTGGGGTGGCATGCCTGGGGTCACAGAGTTGGTGAATGTCTTGTGTCTGAGGCCAGATTTGGGCTCAGGTCTTCCGGGGTCCAGGGTGGGTACTTTGTCCACTGTCTCACCTAGCTGACCCATGATGACATCTTTTGCATAAAATTGAGGAGAGAGAAGATTGATCTGGGGTAGGGAGAAGCAGAGAGGTAGAATGCGGTGAAATCTCATATGAAAAAGCATGAAAAGACTTATGGAGTGGGGGAAGATATAGGGGAGAAGTAGGGCAGTAAAAGAGCCTTATAGTCATCAGAATTGACTCAAAGACTTTACTCTCATCAGAGTTGAATCAAGGAGGGAATAATATACAAACTCAATTAGGTGGAGTAATCTGTCTAACCCTGAAGGAAAGTGGGACAGAAAAGGGATAAGGAAGGTGAAAGAAAGGAGGGCAGAGAGGGGGCGGGGTCAATCAGAAGCAAAACACTTTTGAGGAGGGATAGGGTAAAAGAGGATAAAAATCGAGTAAATATCATGGGGAGGGAATAGGATTGTGGGAAATAGTTAACAGCAGAGGCAAGAGTAATGTAAGATGATGATGATGGTGATTATGATGATGATTATTAATGAATTGAAGAACAACACTTGGACCTAGGTGTCATCAATTTTTTCTATAAAAATAATATAAAAATACATTATGGGGCCTCAGTTATTTCTTGTTTTTTGTTTTTTGTTTTGCTGGGCAATGAGAGTTAAGTGACTTGCCCAAGGTCACACAGATAGTAAGTGACAAGTGTCTAAAGCTGGATTTGAACTCAGGTACTCCTCAATCCAGGGCCAGTGCTTTATCCACTGCGCCACCTAGCTGCCCCCTCAGTTATTTCTAATAATGTCTTGTGAGATCACACTTAAATGACACCTCTTTAGTCCCCCTTATAGGACACAACTATCTTCTCCCTCAATTAGAGATACTTCCCTTCACTTGTCTTACTATGGCTCTTTAGAATAGTTCATTATGTACTATCCTTCTAGATTCATGATTCTATTATAATGAGGCCTTTCTGGGTTAGGGAGGTCCTTCTGTTTCCTTTTCTGAGGATCTAGTTATATTTTTGAAGAATTGTTCATTTATTCTGTTTTCTACTGGCATTATTATTTCTCTTTTATAGCATCTAGTGTGGCAGTCAGGGAGGAGAAGGGTCATAGATTAAGAGACAACATGTATTGGCCTTAGAAGAGGTGAATGGTGGCAGCAAGATCAGGGGATAAGATGACTTTATGACTCAGAAAACAGAAAGAAAATATATCCATAGTAGATCTTTTTTGATGGTAACAAAAACAAAGGGAAAACTACAATAAATGCTATAAAATATTTGAACATTATTACACCAACAGAAATGATAAATATGAGCAATTCATATGAAAGGAAATAAATAGAACCAAGAAATTATATTGTATGTTGAATTAAATAATGTAATTGAAAATAACATTAAAATGAAGCCAAACTTGTTCTGAGAAAAGATATGAGAAATTGTAATTATATTGGTACTAAGTATAAAAGGATAATTATGAGAGTTAGTGAAGTTATCGGTCTTTCTCATTGATTCCCCAACATTTAGCAACACATAAATACTTTAAAAATAGTTATGTTGTAAATATTGCCACCATACTACTGAGAGATGAGAGCAGAATCTAACATATCACATGTATATTTAAGCATAGTTTATTCAAGACAGCAAAACTGCCTGGATCTCAGATGGATAGCAAGTACATGAAATGAAAAGGTTGCTAGGGTCCTTTTGAGTTCTCACAGGTAAGGAATGTAGGCATCATAAGGGATATAGGATTGGATTTGGAATCAAGAAAATGTAAGTTCAAATTTTCTTTTAAGGTACTTTACTAACTTAGTAACCTGGACAATTTATCCTTTATTCTCATCCTCAATTTTCTCATCTGTTAAATTGGGTTGATAATAGAACCTAATGAACAGGGGTGTTATGAGGATCAAATATGTGCACTTGGTAGACCTAGAAGCACTACATAAATGCCAGGTATGATTAGTATCATTATTATTAAGACCTGCTTATTTTGGCCTTTAAATGACCTAGTTCCATACAAGATTTTAAAATGTTCATAAACTAACCAACATTTACATGAGGTAGAGAAATTTTGGACAACAAAACAATTTTAGGCTGGTTTTGTTCTGTTTATAGAGAAAGGGTAACATTTTATAATAGTTATCACAGAACTAGGTCTAGAAGGCACTAAATACAGTCCAAGCCTAGTCCAAGCCCCTCATTTTACAGATGAAAAAATTGAATTCTAGACAGATTAGGTAACTTGCTTAAGTTCACAAAAATAGTAACCCACAGAGGTGAGATTTCAACCCAGGTTCTTTGTTTCTAAGTTCAGTCCTTTTTCTACTGTCACACTGCCTCAGTAAGGTCTCAATTTCCAAAATGATTGCAAAGGTTTGGAAAATGTTGATAGGCCAAGGCATATGCAGTTGAGCTTACAGATATTTTTAGTCTTTTGGAAAACCCAGCTTTAGCATATATTCAACAACCATAGAGACCTTAGACATAAGTGACTTATACAGATGGCAAGCCAGGAGATTTTTTTTTAATAATTAGAGTAATAATGATACAAGGTCAAAAGCCTTAAGAGAAAGAAGCCTTTTATGTCAGAGTAGAAAGCCTACATACATGAGAATGATGATGATAAGAATGATGTTGGAAGAACTTTTAGCCAGAGCAGCAAAAAACAGTGATTATGTCCTGTAGATATTAAAAAAGAGGGGAAAATGCTTTGAAATTTAAGCATACAAATTATGAAGATGCCAATGATTATAATTCAAAGTAATTAGCTTAATAGAGTCAGTGCTTTGGTTTGGATCAAAAGTATGAAGAGGGAGACACTCGGGAAACAAATAGTTCTAGAGAGATGTGACATGTATTTCTAGGACATACAGGCAGTTTTCAAGCCCCAAATCCTTAGTTACAGAGTAGCCCTGGACCAGTTGTAGCACTCAAAGATACATATCATTATATCCTCTAAATTTCTGAATAATTGGGAGGGGAGGGGAAATATTATGGGAATGGTGAATTACCAAAGGAAATACATAGTTGTAGTTAGGGCCAGTGCTCCGGCACTGGGTTACTAAAAACTTCTTCATGGGCAGAGTATTTTATAACCAGTAGGACAACTGAAATGAAAAGTGCTTTCATCACTCTGGTTATCACCATCATTACTATTTTACATTCTGATATATAAGATCACTTGAAGCAGGGTCTCTTTGGGGCAAGAGAGATATAGGAAGATGATTCCAGGGAACCAAAAACTATAGGATAAAATAAAAACTTACAATGCAACAACTTTATCTCTGAATGGCATATGAATAGAAAACTGATCATTATTAAATCAGCACAGGATGTAGACCCCTTGTGCTGAATTTTGGGCCAGTAAGGTACTTCTGCCCTCCAAGGTGCCATTTTGGAAAATAAATTCCCTCATTAAATCATAGTCTTGCTGAACAATTTGGCACAGTCTTTCCATATTTCTTATTTCTTTACTAGGAAGAAATCATAGAAAGACATAAAATTTATAGCTGTTTGAATACTTTTGTACTTTGTTTATAATATTTTTGTTGCTATTACGGGAAGATCAAGAGGAATTTTCCTCTTGAAAATCTGTGGTGGGGACATGGGCAAATGTAATATAGCTTAGAAGAGTTTTGGAAGTTATTGATAGAGGGAGTAAGCTCTAATATAATCACAGATTCACTGAAGTTGTTCCTATAAAGGGGCATAAACTTTAACACATTTTATTTATTTTTTTCTTTCTTTTTTTTTTTTTTTTAGTGAGGCAATTGGGGTTAAGTGACTTGCCCAGGGTCACACAGCTAGTAAGTGTTAAGTGTCTGAGGCCAGATTTGAACTCCAGTTCTCCTGACTCCAGGGCCAGTGCTCTATCCACTGCATGACCTAGCTGCCCCTAACACATTTTAATAGATGCTTCACACTATGTTATAAAGTTCCTAATATCAAGAGAATTAATTCATTAAAACAATACTGCTATTGTTTTCTCAAACTTGGCTCTTGACAGAGATTTTTGGTACACACTGGCACAAGCTATGAAGCTAAAGCTGCTCAGGGAAGAGGGTACAAAAAATTGTACTGTGAACTATGTGCACTGAAGGTTGAAATGAACCAATTTTAGGACAGGGTGAGATAAAAACTTTTGTGGCAGATGGTTTCACAAATTCACTATCTTCCATTTCTTGGTGTGTTTTTCAGAGTCAGTATCTTTGCAATTATTTTCAATAGACTAGAATTTGAATCTTGATGCCTGCACAAAATTCAGGTGTTGTAACAAGTTTTATATTTTATTTTCCCCCCTCTTCTGTCTGATTGCTATAGCAGAAATCCTAGAATTTCATCTTGGAAAGGACTTCAGAGATCCAGTCCATCCTCAGTGACACACAGCTTCACTGTATGACATCCAAACAAATGATCAGGAAATATTATAAATAACATAAATTAATCAATCAATGTATAATTTATTAAGAGTCTTCTATGTGCCAGGTACTGGGATAAACACATCAGTATTTGTCGGGTTTTTTTTTTTTTAGTGTATCAGAAAAGAAGGCTACTTAAACAAAATATTAAACTCAGGGACTTATTTTAAGTGTTCATCAGTCATATCTTTAGTTTCATTTTTTTTTGGCACATTATTTGTTTAACTGTCTAGTAGAAAAGGGCATGAAGTAGTCAGCCTGGACTGGTATACATCATAAGTGAATCAATCAATATTCAGTTGGTAGAAACACTAACTATATGGCAGGTACTGTGCTAAGCACTAGAATTTCAAAGAAAGATAAAAAAACAAGTTCCTTGTCCTCAAGGATCTCACATTCTAATTGAGGAGTAAAACATGAAAATAACTATTTATGTATAAGACATTTACAGTGTAAACAGATGATATTCTCAGAGGCAAGGCACATAGCTTGACAGTCACTGAATGAAAATTCTGGTGGTGATTACATGAGCTATATTGGGCAACTCAGAAGAAATAAACTACTGATGATTTTAAAATTAGCCCACTGTCATACAGAAGCAACAGAGAATAAATGTGAAGGTTTTGTACACAGCAATCTTGGGAAACCTTGTTTCCTAAATGTTTGACTATTTTTTGTGGCTCTCTAGAGGATTTAGTCAATTTTATTATAGGTTGAGTTATTAGAGTCTGTGTTATCATATGGAGAGTAGCATACAGGGAAAGTCCTTGGTCATGTCTGTCTGGAAACATAGAAGCAATTGGTGAAGGAGACTGATATCACTAAAGAAGCATTCAACTGAAAATACAGAGACAAAGCCAAGGGTGATTTATTTGACATATCCTTACTAAGGTACACCTGTCCTCCTCCCTCAGAGCAGCAGCTACATGAGAAGTCCCAAAACCCTTGGCAACTTTAATTTTTAAGTAAGAATATGTACAAACTAGTCATGAGAAAAATGAAGTTTGCACAATTTAACTCCTTTTCCAAATAAAAATTATAACAGATTTTCCTTTATAAGCTACAACTTTCATACTGTTAATATAGGCCCCCATCTCATTTCTAGATATGTATTCCCAATATGATTTTCAGTTTTCTGTCTTCATATTTATTTACAAATGATATGGTTTCATTCTGTCTTCTTGTACTGAAACAATTTGTTTCACTTTTTGGAGGACACAAAGAATTGAGGACATGATTATTTTTTGGAGGGTAAAAAGTATCAATGGCAGCAATATACATAGTTATAACATAGCATTTAAAATTCTGATTTAATATGTGATTAAAATTACATTATCTTTCCCATACATACAAATAAATATAGGCACATTCTGGTAAACATGTCCAAAAAGTTATTTTGGTTTTATGTTGATAAGGAAGGAAAAAAAATCTGAAGAGATTGTTTCAGAAGCTGAAAAATTAGCAAATTTCCATAGAAAGTTATTTAAAAGCAAATGTGATATGTGGAACATGAATTTCTAAGAAGGGGGAAATGTGCAGGCTTTGGGGAGAACTGACAATTTCAGTATTATCATAAATCAATATCTGTCCCCTAATGCTCAAAGAAATGAATGAAGAATGAAGAAGTTGAGCAATACATTTTAGGTTTTTTTATTGCTTTGTTCTTTTTTCTAAATAAAATGTTTGGTGATATTTTTTTTTGTTTTGTTTTGTTTTTTGTGTGCATGTTTGTATGCGTATGTGTGTGTAGACAGATTAGATAGATGGATGAATTTGTGTGTACATGTCACATGTTTATTTGACATATGTGCATGTTTTATATGTACATATGTAATATGTCCTCATTGCATATAATTGTCATGTTAAGTCTAGATGACTTATTCACATGTTTTCCTCCCCTAAAACATTAACTCCAAAATGAAGGAAGAGAATTGAAATGAAGTGATTGATCCCTGTTAGCATTGCTATCATTTTGGAATGATGACTTTATTTTATACCAGGTTGTAATTTTGAACTAAGTGGGAGGTAACAATACTACCATTCAGTGCCTCATAGGGTAGATAAGAGTTGAAGAGATTTGGATAGTGATTAAGCAATCAACAATTTTTTAGCCAATGAATAGGATGTAACACATCCTTCCTCTTAAATTGCTATTGCAAAATTTCCAGAGGACCAGGATTCCAGCTGGAGAAAACTACTTTCCATAAAAGCAAAAAAGTGTCTATCTTCTTTTAAATGGAGTTAGGGGGTGTAGAGCAACATAAGAGGAGGAAATATATAAGTTAACAATGCTAGTCCTTTCAAGTGAAAATACAAATAAGACATGTTTTATGAAAAGAATGCTATGCTTTTGAAAGTGAAGGCATATTTTTTCTAATTGTGTTACATAAACATAAAATATTTTCTAGTCTCACATCCTTAGACATTTATGAATCTACAGCTGCTCCTGGAGTCTCATTTGGTTTTAAAAAATATATCAATTTCCTTCTGTATATTTTACAAATATTGGGATTGCATACAAACTTCATCTAGGCTGTTAGATATTAGGAGAATGATAACTGCAGTATACTTTGTTAGAGGATGAAAGCTTTGGTAGGTGAGCTTGATGCTTCCAGGAATAAAAGTTATGAATTAATCTTCTTTAGGGTGTCAACTTCAAATAGCACATTAATGCCATTATCCTATCAGAACATTATCCAGAGATTCCATCAGCACCACCATTATTACATCAGCATCAGTATCATCACCAACAACATAATGGATCATTTAAAAACTATATGACAGATATGTCATCAGGGGATACTCTTATAGGTGAAACTTGGTCTTAATGGTGATTTGCTTTATTTTATTTTAATTTTAATTTTTACATCCTATCAGAGAAAGTTGTACATTAAATGAAGCAGTGTTCTAATCATCTTAAAGGTGATTTTGCCTCCTTGTATAAGACACTTTTATAACATTCTGGTGTATTATAAAACATTTAAATATGTTATAATATTATGAAATTCAGGCATCATGATGCTTGTAGTGTAGTAGACAACAAAGTACAAATAGATTTAATAATAATGCACAACATTACATGGGAAGTGTTTGAGGAGGAAACAAACACAATTTCTTAAGTACCTACTATGTGCCAGGAACTATATGCTCTATAAATATCATCTTCTTTCATTCTTACTATAAACCTTGGAGGTAGGTGCTATTATTATCTGCATTTATAGGGGAAGAAAATGAGACAGAAATAGGTTATAAATAGGTTTTATGGCCCAAAGCCATAAAACTAGAAAGCGTCTGAAGGTGGATTTGAATAATTCAGGTTTTCCTGATTTCAAGCCCAATTTTCTATGTACCCTTGGGAGGCAGAAGGGAGGAGAAAGTACTACTTAACTGTCAGATTTAAGAAGGGGGAAGTTATTGCCACCTGTGTGGTCTGGAGTTAGCAGCAATTAATTAGGTGGGACTTCTGTTTGGGCACCAATGTTATCTGAAATAACTGTACCTTTCTTAACCAAGTTTATTCCTTGTGTTTATATTTTCATTCTTCTATAAGATCATCACGATATGATAGAATCACTCCTTTGCCTTCTTTCTAATTAAAATAGCTCTATAACCTCTGATGAAGCTAGGGTTCAGAGGGGAGACATATATCAATCATTTTATCCATGCTTAATTACTTAGGACTGTTTTTCAGGTTTGCTTGTATATTTTTCCCTTGACCCTTGTGTTTGCACTTATAGAGTTCTCACCTATTCATCAGAAATGCTTGTAAGTCCTCTATTTAATTAAAGATCCCTTTTGTCTTCAGTAGAATTAAACTTAGTTTTGCTGAGTAAGTTATTCTTAGTTGAAAGCTGTTACCTTCAGAAATATCAGTTCTAAGATCTCTGTTCTTTCTTTTTGATGGTTGCTAAGTCATCTTGATTTTTTTTTGGATCACTTATAATAATTTTTCTTTGATTTGGATCCTATAGAATTTGGCTATCATATACCTAGGAGTTTTCATATAGTGACTTCTTTCAAGAAGCGAGTGGTAGTTTCTTTTTGTTTCTATTATGTCTTTTTTTAAAAGAATAATATGTTATTTTCCCAATTATACAAAAAACAAATTTAATATTCATTTTTCTAAATTTTGAATTCCAAATTCTCACCCTACCCCTATCCCCAAACCCCTCCTAAAGATGATAAAAAATATGATACGGGTTATATATGTGCAATCATGCTAAACATATCTCCACAATAGTCATATTTTGAAAGAAATCACAGACCAAAAAAAGAGGAAAAAATAAAGAAAAGTGAAAAAAAAAAGTATGGTGCAATTTCTGTTCAGACTTCGTCAATTCTTTCTCTGGACATGGATAGCATTTTTTAATCATGAATCCTTTGAAATTGTCTTGGATCATTGAATTGCAAAGAGTAAGTAAGTTATGCACAGGTGATCATCATCCAACAGTGTTTTTAGTCTGTACAATGTTCTCCTGGCTCTGAGCATTCCATTTTAAACCAGTTCATATAACTCTTTCTAAGATTTTCTGAAATCATACAGCTCATCCTTTCTTAAAGCACAATAGTGCTACAATTTACTACAACTTGTTCGGCCATTCACCAATTGATGGACATCTCCATAGTTTCCAATTCTTTACTACCACAAAAAGAGCCATTATAAATATTTTCTCCAAATAGATCCCTTCCCCTTTTCTTTGAATTCTTTGGGATACAGACATTATAGTGATGTTGCTGGGTCAAAGAATATGCACAGTTTTATAATCCTTTGACCATAGGTCCAAATTACTCTCAAGAATGTTTGCATTATTTCACAACTCCATCAACAATGTTTTAGTAACCCAATTTTCCAACACTTTCTCCAACATTTATCATTTCTGTTTCTGTCATATTATCTTTTTTTTTTTTTTGGTGAGGCAATAGGGGTTAAATAACATGCCCAGGGTCACACAGCTAGTAAGTGTTAAGTGTCTGAGGCCGGATTTGAACTCAGGTACTCCTGAATCCAGTGCTGGTGCTTTATCTACTGCGCCATCTAGCTGCACCTCTCATATTATCTTATAGGTATGAGGTGGTACCTCAGAGGTGTTTTAATGTTCACTTCTCTAATAATTAGTGATTTAGAGAAATTTCTTCACATGACTATAGAGAACTTTGTTGTCTACATCTGAAAATTTCCTGTTCTTATACATTCAATTTTCAATTGGGGAATGATTTCTATTTTTATATATGTGACTCAAATCTCTATATATTTGAGAAATGAGGCCTTTAACAGAGATACTTGCTGTATTCTTCCCCCTCCCCAGCCTTTGCCTTTCCTTTTTTTTTTTTTTTTTTTAGTGAGGCAATTGGGGTTAAGTGACTTGCCCAGGGTCACACAGCTAGTAAGTGTTAAGTGTCTGAGGCCAGATTTGAACTCAGGTATTCCTGACTCCAGGGCCGGTGCTCTATCCACTGCGCCATCTAGCTGCCCCTGCCTTTCCTTTTAATCTTAATAGCATTGATTTTTTTTGTGCAAAAAACAAGAAGAAGAAGAAGAAGAAGAAGAAGAAGAAGAAGAAGAAGAAGAAGAAGAAAAAGAAGAAGAAGAAGTAAAATTACCTTGAGAAAAACAAAAAAACAACAACAACATACACTTGGGGAATTGAATTGTACAGAAATTCCTGGATAAAGTAAAAGCTAATATTGTCAAACCAATTCTTAAAAAAATAAATTACTTACTTTGACTTTTAAAGCTTTCAAAAATTACCTCCAATAGACATTTTCAGTTTTATTATATATTGTTCCTCTTCACATATTCAATGTTCCATAAGGGAGAGAAGATGTGGTTCCCTCTACCCCAATTGGTATAATCATAGGATAAAGTAGCAGGTAACATTTTTTTTTGTTAGTGAGGCAATTGGGGTTAAGTGACTTGCCTAGGGTCACACAGCTAGTAAATGTTAAGTGTCTGAGGCCGGATTTGAATTCAGGTACTCCTGACTCCAGGGCCAGTGATCTATCCACTGCGCCACCTAGCTGCCCCAGTAGGTAACATTTTAATGTGGCAACAATATGGTAATCTAAGTAAAAATTTTTAACCATGACAATATTACCCTTAGAAATGTGAATACCTTTATGACTGAGTTGTAAAAAACCAGCAGATCTAGAAACAAAGACTCATGTGCTTGACTGACACAGATACTGAAAACGGTTTCTGTGGTGACAAATCATCTTCCAGGAATGGGATGTTTTACAGCAAAACAGAGAGAGAGAGAGAGAGAGAGAGAGAGAGAGAGAGAGAGAGAGAGAGGGGTGAGGGGGGAGATAAATATGATGGTGGTGCTGGTGGTGGTGGTGACGACAATTTGACTTATGAACTCAAGAGAAAGCTAGCCCTAGTGACTGGGAATTGAGCTGTGGGGAGAAATAGACCTAGAGATATTATCTGAGCAAGAAACCCAAGAGAGATGATACAAAAAGGGGAGCTATATGAGGTCTTTTTATGGGAGAAAGGAATTCTGCGTCCTGAAATAGAAGCTGTGAGATGTCTTTGAAATATATGTGTGTGTGTATCTTACATCTGTAATTTAATATTTAGCCACTAATTCTGTGAATACTGTTTATGAGTAAGAGATTAGGCATAACATTTATGTGGTGGACTGTTTTATAATTACTATTTTTTCTGACATTTAATAAGTGACTTTACTAAGAAGTAGTTCTGTCTACTGACTGACTGAATGGGAATAATAATAATAATAGGAATAGATAATCAGAACTCAAGATGGAATCAATCCTCTGGGCACATAATATAGAAATCTGAATACAACTTAAGGGATGTAAGGGACTAAAATTCTAGCTATACCATCTAAAATCTAATGAATGGTCACCAATAAATTATAAGCTTTAGCAAGAGTATTTAAATGTTTAAGTATTTATTAAAGAGCATTAGGATCAGAGAGAAAGGTAAAAATCTAACTGTTTCTAAGAGACTCTATCATCCAATCCCCCATGTAGAGGTCAGGAACCAAAAAGAGAGAGAACCCCTTCATCTGTGTCTGCTTCCTACTTCGTGTCCTTCTGCCAGACATAAGGGAGCTGATTGGCTGGTAGCCTTGATAGACAATACCAACAAGCAAACGTCACTTACTGATGTTGAGGATGTTGACTGCATGGCTTGCCCTCAGAGGACCTCTCCTCATGGCAGAGCCTTTCTACAATGTCTCCAGCAGGTGGCATCATTCCAATCATTACAGTCCCCCATTTGTTTCTTCAAGAAACAGGGTGTTTCCTTGATGAAAAAGTCAAAAATAACAGAATATAATACCCTATGCTAACTAACAATATGTTAATATCACTATAGAAAAGGGAGAGAGAAAAATTTTGTCCAGAGGGGCAGTGCCTCATGAACTGACACTTTGACATTGACCTTGCAGAGGGAGGGTCTCTGCACAGAATAAATATTACAAATGATGTATATAAGAACAGAAAGCAATAAAAATAAAACAAAACTGTTCATTTAAAGTCTTTTAAAGTCTTCTCAGATCGTTCTTGGGACATCCTCTGGGTGTAGTTGTGGAATGGAAGTCTTGTCAGGGGTTGACGTGTAGATGCTGGTAATGAGACAGAAAAATTTCCTACAAAATTGAGCTTAACACAACTTTAAAATAGCTTTGTCAATAATCAGATCAAATAATGAAAGTTCTCAAAAACATGTCTAAGGAAAATCAGAATCTTAGTTGTTATACATGAAACATTTAATAAAACAAAAATTGAAACATTCTTTAAAATTAATATTACTATAATCCCCCCTTATGGAGGGTAAATTGAGAAGACAATTGCTGCAATATTAATTTCTAAAAATAATTTTTATCTTTATTTCATCACTTTTTGCATCATCTGCCTAATTATCCTCATGCCATTATGAGAAATTTAAAAATCTAATATAATTGGTAACAGGCTAAATCAAATACTGTATTTATCATGACACCTGAGATAATTATGGGGGTTACCATAAAAGAACAGAGAAATGATGGGATATGAACATTCCCACACTTGAGCAATATATACTGCCCATGCAGTATGTCAGGTTTAAACTAGGTGGATGGGATATATGTCTGTGCCACTGAACATATTGGAGGAAACTGAGTCAGACTTAATCAGATGCATGGGATTGAGATGTCCATGGCATCAGGCATATAGGAGGGGGCATAGAAGCCAGGTATAGAATGAGATGGGTGGGAGCAAAACTTCCAGCCATCTGTACAATATTGTGGGGAAAAAAATTAAACCAAGAGAAAGCAACCTCAACATTTGTCAAAAGCCATTCCCTGGGCTGTACTTTGACTTCATGCATGTCTTCCCCCATGTGACAGTTCAATGTTGGCTCTTGCATACATTCTTCTTGTGATTGGATGGCATTTTGGCCAACTTGCATTTGATAAATCAGAATGAAGGCAATTAATGTCTTAAATGATAAATTCCCATAATCTGAGTTTCATGTGGATTTAAAAATTGAGGATAATAAATGATAACAAAAAATGTTAATGTACCTTGACTCAGAATATAATATACAATTATGCAACAATTTCAAATAATACCCCCTTATTTTTACTAAGTAAACAATTATTTTTGTGAAAAATCATAACATATTTAAATACAAGTTAAAACACAACACAATCCTAAAGAAAACTTTTTTATTTTAAAAGAAAAATTTTACAAATGTTCCCCTGCTTTGTTTTGTTTTGTTTTGTTGGAATATGCTTATCAAAAATAATAATTCTAGAATCAATTTACAATTGTCATGGCAACCAATTTGCCAGGGAAATGCTTTATAGAGTTCAATCAATCAATCAGTTGAGAGAAAAAAATGACAAAAACAAACAACTCAGAATATGGGAATACAATATTGCCAGAATTAACATTGTATTATGAAATCAAAACCATCTTGCATTGTTTCAAAATTAGATATATGAATGAAGAAAATACACATGGAAGAATAAAAAAAACTTCTAATAAATAGTCTGAATTAATTTCTTTAATATTGCTGTGCAATTATTCTTATTCTTCTCCAAGAATAGATCTTTGGTTGAAAGTATAGATTCTGCATGGCTCAACTTTCCTTATAGTCCAGCCCTCACAGCCATACATTGTTACTGGAAAAACTATTGCTTTGATTGTATAGACCTTTGTGAACAATGTTTCTGCTCTTTAATATCCTGTCCCAACTTTCCAGAGCTATCCATTCAGGGAGCAAGAGTTTTTTGTTTGTTTTTTTTGTTTTTGGTTTTGCTTTGTTTTGTTTTGTTTTGTGGGCCAATGAGAGTTAAATGACTTGCCCAGGGTCACACAGCTAGTAAGTGTCAAGTGTCCAAGGCTGGATTTGAACTCAGGTCCTCCTGAATCCAGGGCCAGTGCTTTATCCACTGTGCCACCTAGCTGCCCCAAGTTTTTTTTTTTTTAACTTCATGGCTGCATTCATCATCTGCAGTAGTCTTTGAACCCCAAAATAGATAATTGAATACTGTTTTGATTTCTTCTCCCTATATTTGCCAGGAAGTGTTGGGGCTAGTTGTCATTTTTTTATGTTAAGCTTTAAACCAGCTTCTCTTCTTTCACTTATATTAAGAGGCTTCTTAATAATTCTCCAATTTCTGTCATCAGAATGGTATCATCTAAATAGCTGAGATTGTTGATATTTCTCCTGATAACATCATTTCTTTTGATTCATCCAGTCTGGCATTTTGCTTGATATATTCCACATATAAGTTAAGTGACCACATACAGCCTTGTTATACTCTTTTTTCCATTCTGAAATGAATCAGTTGTTCCATGTTTGGTTACAACTGTTGGTTCTTGATTTTATACAGGTTCCTCAGGAGAAAAAATGATCTGGCATTCCTATATCTTTGAGGACTTGTCACATTTTGGTGTGATCCATACAGTCAAAGGATTTAGTGTGCTCCATGAAGCAGAAGTATTATTTTTTCTTGCACTCTTGTTTTCTCCATAATCCAGTGAATGTTGGAAATTTGGTCTCCAGTTACTCTATATTTTTTAAAAAATGGCGCCCTTTTCTTGTAATTCCCTGTTCAAAGCACTGAAGCTTAGTTCTGAGAATCTTAAGGATAACCTTGCCCATGTGTGAGTTGACTGCAATAATTCAGTAATTTGAACATTCTTTTATCACCTCCTTTATTTAGGATTGGAATATAAATTGATCTTTTCCAATCCAGTGACCACTGTTGAGTTTTCCAAATTTTCAGGCATATTAGAAAAGCACTTTAAGAGCATCAACTTTTAGCATTTGAAATAGCTCATATGTGATTCTAACACCACCTCTTATTGTTAGCAATGGTCCTTAATGTTCACTTGACTTCATTCTCCAATATGTCTGACTCCAAATCAGTAACAGCACCATTGTGTTTATCTGTTAAGATCCTTTAAGATATTATACAAAAATCTGTTAAGATCTTTCCTGTATCATTCTTTTGTGCATTCTTGCCACCTCCTCTTAACCTTTTCTACTTCTGCTAATATTCCTACCTTTTTTGTCCTTCTCATGTTAGTTTTTGCATGAAACATTCCATTGATATTTATAATTAATCTTTTTTTACTTATGAAAGTATTTTATTATTTTCCAGTTACATGTAGAGATAGTTTTCAACATTTGTGGGGTTTTTTTTTGGTTTTGGTTTTTGGTTTGTGGTTTGTGGTAAGGCAATTCTGGTTAAGTGACTTGCCCTGGTTCATACAGCTAGTAAGTGTCAAGTGTCTGAGGTCGGATCTGAACTTAGGTCCTCCTGAATCCAGGGCCGGTGCTCTATCCACTGCGCTGCCTAGCTCCCCTTTCAACATTGGTTTTTATACAATTTCTAGTTTCAAATTTTTTCCTCCCCTCTCTCCCTTCATCCATCCCCAAAACAGCAAGTAATCTCATATAGGTTATATATGTATAATAACATTAAACATATTTCTGCATTAGTCATGTTATAAGAGAAGAATCAGAGCAAAAAGGAAAAACCTCAAAAAAGAAAAACACCACCAACAAAAACCAAAGAAATAGTATGGTTTACTCTGCATCCATATTTACAGTTTTTAAAAATTTTTTTTCTAGATTTGGAGAGCCTTTTCCATCACGAGTCCTTTGGAACTATCTTGGACCATTGTATTGCTGAGAAGAATCAAGTCTATCACAGTTGATCAACACATAATGTTGATGATACTGTGTACAATGTTCTCCTGGTCCTGCTCATCTCACTCATCATCAGTTCATGCAAGTCCTTCAAGGTGTCTCTGAAATCTGCCTGCTTATTATTTTTTACAGCACAATAGAATTCCATTACATTCATATACCACAACTTGTTCAGCCATTCCCCAATCGATGGGCAGCCCCTCAATTTCCAATTCCTTTCCACCACAAAATAAGCAGCTATGAATATTTTTGTACATGTGGGTCCTTTTCCCTTTTTATTATCTCTCTGGGAAAAAAGACCCAATAGTGGTATTGCTGGCTCAAAGGGTATGCAAAGCTCTATAGTCCTTTGGGCATAGTTCCAAACTGCTCTCCAGAATGGTTGGATCAGTTCACAACATTTATTATTTTCCTTTTTTCTCATGTTAGCCTATCCGATAGGTGTCAGGTGGTAATCTAGAGTTGTTTTAACTTCCATTTCTCTGATGAATAGTGATTTAGAGCATTTTTTTATATGACAATAGATAGCTTTGATTTCTTCATCATAAAACTGCCTGTTCATATCCTTTTACCATTTCACAATTGGGGAATGACTTGGATTCTTATGAATTTGATTTAGTTCCTGATATATTTTAGAAATGAGGACTTTATAAAAAGTACTATTTATGAAAATTATTTCCCAGCTTTCTGCCTCCCTTCTAATTGTGGATGCATTGCTTCTGTTTGTGAGAAAACTTCTTAATTTAGTGTAATCATAATCATCCATTTTGCCTTTCATAATATTCTCTATCTCTTGTTTGGTCATAAACTGTTCTCCTTTCCAAAGATTTGAAAGGTATACTATTCCTTCCTCTCCTAATTTACTTATGGTATCACCTTTTATGTCTAAATTATGTACCCATTTTGACCTTATTTTAGTATAAGGTGTAAGATGTTGATCTATGCCTAATTTCTGCCATATTATCTTCCAGTTTTCCCAGCAGTTTTTGTCAAATATTGAATTCCTATCCCAGAAGCTGGAGTCTTTGGGTTTATCAAACTGTACATTACTTAAGTATTTTACTACTATTTCTCCTGTGCCTAGCCTATTCCATTGATCCTCCACAGTATTTCTTAGCCAGTACTAAATAGTTTTGATGACTGTTGCTTTATATTAAATTTCAGATTGGTACAGCTAACCCACCTTCTTGTGAATTTGTTTTCATTATTTCCCTTGATATTCTTGACCTTTTGTGTTTCCACATGAATTTTGTTATTATTGTTTCTAGCTCTATAAAATAATTTTTAGGTAGTGTGATAGGTATGGCACTGAATAAGTAAATTCATTTAGGTAGAATTGTCATTTTTATTATATTAGCTCAGTCTATCCATGAGCAACTGATATCTTTCCAATTATTTAGATCTGACTTATTTGTGTGAAATGTGTTTTGGAATTGTGTTCATAGAGTTCCTGGGATTATCTTAGCAAGTAGAATCCTAGGTATTTTAAAATGTTAACCACTGCTTTAAATGGAATTTCTCTTTCTATCTCTTGCTGATGGCCTTTTTGGTCATGTATAGAAATGCTGATAATTTATGTGGATTTATTTTATATCCTGCTAGTTTGCTAAAGTTGTTAATTGTTTCAAGTAATTTTTGAGTTGATTCTCTAGGATTCTCTAAGTATACCATTATATCTTCTGCAAAGATTGATAGTTTTGTTTCCTCCTTGCCTATTCTAATTCCTTTAATTCCTTTGGCTTCTCTAATGGCTAACGCTAACATTTCTAGTACAATAATAAATAATAGAGGTGATGATGGACATCCCTGTTTCACCTGTGATCTTATTGGGAATGCTTCTAACTTATCTCCATTACATATAATGCATGCTGATGGTTTCAGGTAGATACTGCTTATTGTTTTAAGGAAAGTCCCACCTATTCCTAAGCCCTCTAGTGTTTTTATTAGGATTGGGTGCTGTATTTTGTCAAAAGCTTTCTCTGCCTCTATTGAGATAATCATATGATTTTAGTTAATTTTCTTATTGATATGGTTGATTATGTTAATAGTTTTCCTAATGTTGAACCAGCCCTGCATTACTGGTGTAAATCCCACCTGGTCATAATGTATTATCCTGGTGATCACTTAATGTAATCTCCCTGCTAATATCTTATTTAAGATTTTTGAATCAATATTCATTAGGGAAATTGGTCTGTAATTTTCTTTCTCTGTTTCTGATCTGTCTGGTTTTGGTATCACCACAATATTTGTGTCATAAAAGGAATTTGGTAGAATTCCTTGTTCACCTATTTTTCCAAATAATTTGAATAATATTGGAATTAATTGTTCTTAAAATGTTTGGAAGTATTAACTAGAAAACCCATCTGGCACTTGAGATTTTTTCTTAGGGAGTTAATTAATGACTTGTTCAATTTCTTTTTCTGGTATGGGCTTATTTAAGGATTTTATTTCCTCTTCAGTTAACCTGGGCTGTATGTATTTTTGTAAATATTTATCCATTTCATTTAGATTGTCAAATTTGTTGGCATACAGCTTGGGAAAATAGCTCCTAATTATTGCTTTAATTTCCACTTCATTAGTGGTGAAATCACCCCTTTCATTTTTGATACTGGTAATTTGGTTTTCTTCTTTTTTTAATAAAATTAACCAATTGTTTATCTATTTTATTGTTTTTTTCATAAAATAGCTCTTGGTTTTATTGATTAATTCTATAGTTTTCTTGCTTTCTATTTTATTAATTTCTCCTTTAATTTTCTGAATTTCAAATTTAGTATTTAATTGGGGATTTTTAATTTGTTCTTTTTCTAGCTTTTTAAGCTGCATGATGAATTCACTGATCTCTTTCTCTTTTTCATTGATGTAAGCAGTTAAAGATATAAGATTTCCTCTAAGCACTGTTTTGGTAGCATCCCATAGATTTTGATAGGTTGTCTCATTATTTTCATTCTCTTGGATGTAGTTTTTGATTGTTTCTATGATTTTTTGTTTGACCCTATCATTTTTTAGAATGAAATTATTTAGTTTCCAGTTAAGTTCCAGTCTACCTTTCCATGGCTTTTTATTACATGTAATTTTTATTGCTTCATGATGTTAGAAGGATGCAATTACTACTTCTGCCTTTCTACATTTATCTAAGAGGGTTTTTGCCCTAATCCATGGTCAACTTTTGAATATGTGCCATGTACCACTGAGAAAAAGGTATAGTGCTTTCTATCCCCATTAAGTTTTCTCCAGACATCTATCATATCTAACTTTTCTAACATTCTAATCACATCTTTAACTTCTTTCTCATTTATTTTGTGGCTAGATTTATTTAATTCTGAGAGAGAAAGGTTCAGATTCCCACCCACTAGTGTAGTTTTGCTGTCTATTTAATGTTGTAACTCATTTAACTTCTCCTCTAAGAATTTGGATGCTACACACACACACACACACACACACACATATATATATATATACACACACACACAGTTTTTAAGAGTTATAGGTATTATTTTTCCATGTAGGAATGTAAACAGTTTAACCTTATTGAATAGCTTTTCCCCCTGTTGTTTACCTTTTTAAACTTCTCTTGAGTCTTGTATGTTAAGATCGAATTTTCTATTCAGTTCTGGTCTTTTCATCAGGAAACCTTGTAAGTTCTCTATTTCTTTGAATGTCCATCTTTTTCCCCAAAAGAGAATGATCAGTTTTCCTGGGTGATAGATTCTTAACTGCAATCCAAACTTCTTTGCTTTCCAGAATATTATATTCAAAGCCTTGTGATACTTTAATGTTGAAGCTACCAACTCCTGAGCAATCCTGACTGTGACTCAATGATATTTAATTTGCTTCTTTCTGCCTTCTTGGAGTATTTTCTCCTCCTGGTAATTCTGGAATTTGGCTACAATATTCCTTGGACTTTTCCTTTTTGAGGTCTCTTTCAGGAGGTGATCAGTGGATTCTTTCAATGATGATTTTATCCTCAGGTTCTACAATATCAGGGCAGTTCTCCTTAATAATTTCCTGGAATATGGTGTCTATACATTTTTTTTTCTGACAATGGCTTTCAGAAAGTCCAGTGATTCTCAGCTTGGCTCTCCTGGATCTGTTTTCTAGGTCAGTTGTTTTACCAAAGAGATATTTCACATTTTCTTATATTTTTTCATTCTTTTGATTTTGTTTGACTTATTCGTGATGTCTCATAGCTTCCGACAGTCCAATTTGAATTTTTAAGGCATTGTTTTCTTCAGTCAGATTATGTATCTCCTTTTCCATTTAGCTAAATGAATTTTTTAAGGAATTGTTTTCTTTAGTAAATCTTTGTGCTTCCCTTTCCAAGCTGCTGATTCTTTTTTCATAATTTTCTTGCTGATTCTTTTTTCATAATTTTATTGCATTGCTTTCATTTTTTCTTCTTCTTCTCTCAATTGATTTTTTCTTTGTTGGCTTTTGGTGGGCAATGAGGGTTAAATGACTTGCCCAGGGTCACACAGCTAGTAAGTGTCAAGTGTCTGAGACTGGATTTGAACTCAGGTCCTCCTGAATCTAGGATTGGTTCTTTATCCACTGCACCACCTAGCTGCCCCTCAATTGATTTTTTTTTTTTTTTGGTGGGGCAATGAGGGTTAAGTGACTTGCCCAGGAACACATAGCTAGTAAGTGTCAAGTGTCTAAGACTGGATTTGAATTCATGTACTCCAGAATTCAGGGCCGGTGCTTAATCTACTGCGCCACCTAGCTGTCCCTCAATTGATTTTTAAAATCCTTTTTCAGCTCTTCAAAGAAGGCTTTTTGTTCTTGATACCAATTCATCTTCCCTCTTGAGGCTTCACATGTAGGCAATCTGAGAGTATTGTCTTCATTTGAGTTTGTGTTTGTCTCTTCCCTGTTGATGCAGAAGCTCTCAATCGTGAGAGATCTTTTTTTTGTTTCTGGCTCATATTGCAACTTCTTCTTCTTCTTCTTCTTCTTCTTCTTCTTCTTCTTCTTCTTCTTTTTCTTCTTCTTCTTCTTCTTCTTCTTCTTCTTCTTCTTCTTCTTCTTCTTCTTCTTATTATTATTATTATTATTATTATTATTATTTTGTTTAAGGTTGAGGTCCACTCCTCAGCCACCAGGGTCACTGTTTTAAGCTTCTTGTGCTGGAAGTAAAGGGCTCTGTCACTGGCTTTCTGCTTTGAGGCCTCTATGGCATGCAAATTTCTCAGTGTCCTGGGCTTGCTTCAGGCATATGGGCTGCAATAGACAAGCCTGATCACACATGACCTTTGGGTGGCCCCCTAGCTGGCAGCCTGACCTCTCAGCTGGTGCTGGTAGATCTCACCACTGTCATGCTGCACCACTACCCTGCTGAGCCAGGATCGAGGGGCTTCAGTTTCTTCCCACTGACTTGCCCCAACCCCCTCCATGCTGAGCTTGGCTGAGCTGTGCTGCCATCCTCCCCTCCCCAAGTGAGACTGACCTTTCCTGAAGTCTTTTAAATTATCTCCATTTGATAGGTTGTGATCTTCTTTCTTTTTGTACGTTCTGTAATTTCATAATCTGTTTAGAGGCTTGATTTAATGTTGTTGTTAAGGGAAATTTGGGAGTGCCTAGGCAGCTTACTGGCTTCTCTCCACCATTTTTGATGTTTCTAATTAATCTTGAAGAGATCTTGTCTTTCCCATTCTATTGTATTCTTTTATTTCTCATTTAAGTAAATCTCTCTCCTTTTGTTTGGAATTCTGCATTCAGTTGGTTATGTCTTTCCCTTTCTCCTTTCACTTTCACTTTCCTTCTTTCCTTGGTTATTTGTTAAGCATCCTTATGGAGCCATTTTACTTTCTTGGAATGTTCTTTTGTTGCTGTCTTCTGTGAAATATTTCAAAATTCTGCCCATAGCTCTTTGGGTACTTTATCTATCAGATCTAATATATTACATCTATTCACCATTTCCACTTCATATTCATAAGGGATGTTATTTAGGTCTTAACTACTCACCCTGATTATTTTCCCTTATTTCTTCAATTTAAGTCTAAATTTTGCAATAATAAGCTCATGATCTGAGCCACAGTCAGTTTCAGCCTTGTCTCAACTGAATGTATAGAGCATTTCCACCTTTGTCTTTGTAATTTCCTTTGGATCATGAAATGTTTTCTTTGTTTTTCATTTCATTTTTATCTATAGATTGCATCAGCAGCTACTTCTAAAACTTGGCTCACAGACTGGTGAGGGGGTCCAGCAGTTGGCAGAATGGGGGGGGAAGGGAATAGTTGCTGGACCTGCTTGAGTTAAGGAGGAGTGCCCATATTCTGAAACAGTAAGCAGACTTGAGTGGCAGGGGCCAAGTAGGGAGGGGCACAGGAACACCAAGCTTCTGACCATAGAAAAGCAGATTTCAATCAAATTTCTTCTTCAGGGTTAAAGAGGAAGTGTGCTCATGGTTACCTATAGGCCAGATGGACTGAGACCAAGTCACTCATTAAATCATATCACCCTAGAACCCCTGTAGCTTGGGACAGTACATCTTGGAAACAGGGCTCCACTGTAAGAAGAATATACAAGCCTTAAAAGAGGCTGGCAAGAAGAACAGGCAGAGAAAGCAGCAGACCATTGAAAGTTTCTTTGGTGACAAGGTAGATCAAAATACACCCTCAGGACAAAATTACAAAGTCAAAGTTCCTACATGCAAAGCTTCCAAGAATAATATAAATTGGTCTCAGGTCATAGAGGTGCTCAAAAAGGACTTTGAAGATAAAGTCAGAGAGGTAGAAGGAAAAGTTAGTTAGAGGAAAAAATAGAAAGGGAAATGAAAGTGATGTAAGAGGGTCATGTAGAAAAAGTCAACAGCTTAAAAAGCCAAATTGGCTGAATGGAAAAGGAGGCACAGAAACTCTCTGAAGAAAATTATTGCTTAAGAATTAGGAAAGAGCAAATAGAAGCTAATGACTTTATGAGAAATTAAGACATAGTAAAGCAAATCCAAATGAATAACAAAATAGAGGGCAATATGAAATATCTCCTTGGAAAAACAGCTGACCTGGAAAGTAGATCCAGGAGAGATAATTTGAAAATCATTGGAATACCTGAAAACCATGATCAGAAAAAGAGCTTAGATATCATCTTCCAAGAAATTGTCAGGGGAATTTGCCTAGAAGGGGAAGGTAAAATAAAAATTGAAAGAATCTACTGACCATCTCCAGAAAGAGATCCCAAAAGGAAATTCTAGGAATATTATGACCAAAATGCAGAAATCCCAGGTAAAGGAGAAAATATTGCAAGCATCTAGATAAAAGAAATTCAAATACTATGGAGCTACAGTCAGGACAGCACAAGATCTAGTAGCTTCTACATTAAAGAACCAAACAGCATGGAATAGAATATTCTGTAGGGCAAAGGAACTGGGATTACAACCAAAAATCACCTACTCAGCAAAATTGTGTATAATCTTTCAATGGAAAAAATGGGACTTCAATGAAAAGGAGAACTTTCAGGCATTCTTGATGAAAAGACCTGACCAGAATAGAAAATTTGACTTTCAAATACAAGACCCTAGAGAAGAATAAAAGGGTAAACAGGAAAAAAGAGACCATGAGTTATATTAAAAGGTTAAACTGTTTACATGCCTATATGGGAAGATAATACTTCTCACTCATAAGAACTTTCTCAGTATTAGGGAAGCTGAAAGGAATATACTTAGAGGGCACAGGTGTGGATTTAATATGAAGGGTTGATATCTTTAAAGCATTTATTTTTTGCTTATCCTTGTCTTATATTGGCCAGGCAGGGTGGGCTGGCTTATGTCTGGGGCCAGATTTCGGCTTAGGGCCTCCTGAGTCCAGGGCTGGTGCTTTGTACACTGTGTCACCAGCTGACCCATGATGATATCTTTAAAATAAAGTTAAGGAGTAAGAGGAATGCACTGGAAGAAAGGGAAAGGGAGAGGTGGAATGTGGTAAAGTAGCTCACATAAAACAAACAAGAAAAAGCTTATGGAGTGGAAGTGAAGATATGCAAGGTGTGGGGGAGTGAGTGAGCCTTATTGAGTGAGTCTTATTCTCATGAAAACTGAATCAAAGAGGGAATAACATGCAAACTAAAGTAAGTATAGTAATATATTTTTCCCTGAGGGAAAGTGTGACTGGACATGGATAAGGGGGGAGAGGCAAAGGAAGGGAGGGCAGATTGGGGGAGGGAGCAATTTAACGAGGCAATTGGGGTTAAGTGACTTCCCCAGAGTCACACAGTTAATAAGTGTTAAGTGTCTGAGGCCTGATTTGAACTCAGGTACTCCTGACTCCAGGGCTGGTGCTCTATCCACTGCGCCACCTAGCTGACCCAAGAAAAACACTTTTAAGGAGTGATAGGTTGAAAGAAGATAGAAAATAGAGTAAATATCAAGGGGAGGGAATAGAATGGAGGGTAATACAATTAATAATAGTATTTGTGGAAGAAATGATGAGCAGGATGCTATCAGAAGGAATTATGAAATATGCAAACTGTCACCAGAGAAGGAACTAATTGCATCTGAATACAAATTAAAGTATAATTTTATTTGTTAGTTCCTCTTTCTAAACTTACTTTGTCTGTTTTCTTTCACAAACTGACCAATGTGAAGATGATTTGCAGGATTGCACATGTATAACTTCTTCTTCTTCTTCTTCTTCTTCTTCTTCTTCTTCTTCTTCTTCTTCTTCTTCTTCTTCTTCTTCTTCTTCTTCTTCTTTTTTTGGTGAGGCAATTGGGGTTAAGTGACTTGCCCAGGGTCACACAGCTAGTAAGTGTCTGGGGTTGGATTTGACCTCAGGGTCCTCCTAAATCCAGGGCAGTGCTCTATTCACTGCACCACCTACCTTAAAAAAAATTGGACTATTTGGTAAAACAAAAATCAGTTTCAAAGATGTGAATCTTCCCCACTTAAAGGTGATAGATTTCACTAAGTACTGAATTATATGATTTGAATGTTTAATAGTCAAATTACTATTAATTTAGGTTTATAATTTTATTAAACAACATTTCCATTCAATTTGATGGCTTAACAATTGACAAGGATTTACCTGTTCCATAATAAACTTCAAGGAGTTACATAATGTTTTCACAAAGTTTCATAAACTACTAAGGAAATTGATATACCTTGTTTTGTTTCATATTGTAGAAATTTCCATTGACAAACATGGCTAATAAATGCTTAATAGGTAGTCATTATTTTATTACATATATAAATTTCTGCCTTGTATATATTTACATATATATAAGCAGAAACATTAGAAAGTGAAGTGATATAGCTATTGATAATGCATTTACATACATAGATGTAACATATCTATATAGGAATGAGACAAGTATGCATAATATCATCAATGGCAGTATCATCCCATAATGATTTCTGACACACATAACTTTCCCTCTACCCCCCCCCACATACAATATAACATTTTCTGGTAACAAATAAACACAAGTAAAAGTAACTAATATAGCATCCATTTATTATAACAATCTATGTGCATTTCATTCTATCTTTGTAGACTACCACCTCTATGCTATAAGGTAGAGGCAACCTTTGCCATCATACCAGCTCATACTCATTATCTCACAATTATTCTATTGAGATTGCCTGCATGTTCCCCCTCATTTTGTTTCAACTAATATCTTTTGAATTCTTAATATTAATAATTTCTTATGACACAATATTCATATACCATATATTGTTTAATAGCTGTTATTTTGTGCAGATGGACAGTAGACAGTGGGGGTGGGGGAGAGCAGAGAGAATTGGGTTCAATCATTTCAAATGTTCCAACATATCTAGGATGCTATGCAGACAAATGAAAACAAATCATATAATTTCAAGTTCTAAAATAAAAAATGGTTTTAATGTATTATATGTCAAACATATGATTGTTTGATCAAGTTATCAGATTTACATAACTTTACAAATTACTTTTCTTAAAAGATAGTAAATAGGGGGGCAGCTAGGTGGCACAGTGGATAAAGCACCGGCCCTGGATTCAGGAGTACCTGAGTTCAAATCCGGCCTCAGACACTTGATACTAACTAGCAGTGTGACCCTGGGCAAGTCACTCAACCCCCATTGCCCCCCCCCAAAAAAAGATAGTAAATAGTTAAGTTTCATTTTCTAAAAAATTAAAATTTGCTGATACCTTATATGAAGATTTTTAGAATATTAATTTATTTGGAAGATAAGTTTGTGTGTGTGTGTGTGTGTGTGTGTGTGTGTGTGTGTGTGTGTGTGTGTGTGTGTGTGGCAATTGGAGTTAAGTGACTTGCCCAGGGTCACACAGCTAGTAAGTGTTAAGTGTCTGAGGCCGATTTGAACTCAGGTCCTCCTGACTCCAGGGCCAGTGCTCTATCCACTGCGTCATCTAGCTGCCCCAAGATAAGTTATTTTTCTAACAACCAGTTAGAATATTTTAAGTATATTGACCCAGACATATAATTGTTCTTTTTTCAATAGAATAAGGAACCAGGACTAATGTCATTGTGGAATTTGTCCTCTTTGTTGTGAGTTTTCATTAAAAAAAAGTAATTCCATATTCTTATGTTGTATTTTCTTATTTGCTTCCTGTATATATTCAATATGCACATTGACTACTGTCCCCCATGTAAGAGTTAATCCACCCGAATTATGATAATAATATAATTTTAGAAACTGAAAATAATATAACCCAATAACATGTGTCAGCGTGAATTTGAATTTTTGGTTTTCTATCTTTTAATCCAAAGATTACAATTAATTTCCATTATAAACAAAATATACTCTAATAATATTGACTATAATAAGAATTGCTGCAGTCAATTCTATTTTCTAATTAATTTCCATTGTAAAATTAGAGAGGCCAAAGCCATAAGTAAACATTCTTTTAGCAAAGTGAAGGATAAGTAGAAAGTAAGTGAATAAATACTTATGTATTGTTGATGAAGTTTATATACTGATGATGATAATAATTAATCATATTTAGTTTGAACAGAATTAATTACAGAGAAATTTCCTTGTATTAACCCTGCACACTACTTATCACAAGTTATTTCCATTTTATTACAGTTACTGCCCCAGACTGAATTGCCTAGGGTTACATAGCTAGCAAGTGTCAGAATCAGCAATACAAAACAGTACTTCTTATTGGAAAAAAAAATCTTTCTATTATTTCATCACGTATTTTCAAATATATAGAATATGCCATCAGGAAAGTATAGAAAGTCTTTATTCCACACTGTTCATATTATTTTCTCCTTTAAGAGGTATGGGGGGATGAGGAGGAATAAAACAACCTTCAGATGGGGAAGAGAGAAATTCCATAGGGTCAAAAGAAAAAAAGAAATTCTGATCACAGTTCTGTGTTTCAATAAAGTTATATCCAGTTAAAGAATAATAGACCCCAACAGTTGAAGGATGGAGCAAGCTTTCCAATTGAGATAATAGCAATGAAGGACTTTTCTGGAGTTACTAATAAAACCAGCAGGACGAGTGACACTGTGATGGCATCAGGGACCAGCAGCCTTTACAAGATCTCTGAGATCATACAATCATAGATGAATGAACAATGTCAAGATCTAAGAGCCCTAAGAATAAAAGAAACTAGATTGAGAGAGCCAAATCTCAGAAGAAGTGAAGCTTTTTTAACAGCAAAATAAGAAGAGGAGGCTGGGTGAGAACAATTGCTGAGTAACCATGGCTAGAGTAAAGGGAAGAAGATTATTTAATGTTTCTAGTTTACAGAAATGCACTCTGGCATAGGTAAAATGCAGACAGCTGGATTCATAGGACTTTTTTAAGTTAAAAAGAGTAGGGCTTTGGTATTTTCAAAAGAATGGTCATTTCTTCTAACATCTTTAAAGCTAAAATTGATAGGCAATTTGAAACCACTGGGAGCAACAATTTCAAACCTAATGAAGAAGAAAAAAAAAACTCCCTCTTAAAGGCACCAAGCAAAATAGGGAGCTCAACCTCAGACACTGGTCTCATTTCAGAAACATATTTTTCAGATGTCATTAAAGTTAAACATTTTACCCTAAGTCTTCCTTCATAGGAATACTTTTTTCCTCTGTTAAGAGTTTTATATTTCTGGTGACTACTGAAATTTAACTTGAAAGTGGTTGTGTCAAATTTTAGTAAACAAAGTTAATCATAGATAAAAGAGTATGAAGAATCAGATCATACTAAAGTGCACTTTTTAAAAACAAGACATACATTCAAAAAGTGGAGCCTCAGGAAAAAAAAATCAGTGGAGAAATCTGAAGTCTGCCTTCATTATATTTCTGAGATCTATATCCTTATGGGAAGTCTATAATGCCCATAAAATCTATTGTTTCTTTGTTTCTCTTTCCTTCCTTCCTTCTTTCTTTCCTTCCTTCCTTTCTTTCTTTCTTTGGGGCAATGAGGGTTAAGTGACTTGCCCAGGGTCACACAGATAGTAAGTGTCAAGTGTCTGAGGCTGTATTTGAACTTAGGTCCTCGAGAATCCACTAGTGCTTTATCCACTGCACCACCTAGTTGCCCACCCCCCATTCAAATCTATTGTAATTAGGCTTTGTATATCATAGCAGTATGTGACCCTGAGCAAGTCACTTAACCTCTATCTCAGTTTCCTCAACTGTAAAATATGTATACTCATAATATCTACCTCTCAGGGCTGCTGTGCATATCAAATGAAATATTTGTAAAATGTTTAGCACAGTATCTGGCACATGGTAAGCAGTACATGAATAAATGCTTATTTCTTTCCTTCCTCCCTTTCTACTAGACTATGTTATCTCTTCAGGAAACTTATTTGCATGTATACACATACACATATACAAATACACACATAAATGAAAAATAGTGCTCAACCCTCTCTGTTTTCACTTCCAAAATTGTTGCTATCTGTCAAGGTATCAATATTTGTATCTCTATCTGTATCTTATTGTTGTTGTCATCAGTAGGGTGAGACACTAAAGGGAGTAGAAGGTAGAGACAACAAAGAAAGAATAGTAGAGTTTGACAAGATTAGTGGAACATGTGGAAAAGATCACATGTGTGAAAAAAAGATATATGTATAAGGAATATGTGTGGCCAGTGAACAGAATTGGAAAGTCAACCCATATCTCCAAAGTTAAGGGCCAGATGTGTCTTCTGGCAATGTAATTGCACTGTTCCCTCTTGCTGGTCTCAAGCATAAATTCTCTGCCAGGGCTATAGTTTATGCCAAATCTGTGGTTATACAATGTAATTTCTTCCAGGTGTTGCTAGTTGTCCTCATGGATGCTGATGGTCACTGCCAGGTAAAGATCAACTCAGCATCTAATTTTTAAGCTTCTCTCTGCCTCCAGCTTTTTATTTCATCCAATTCTTAGCCAGATTCCTCTGGACAAAGTCTGGGCCCTCGTCCTTTCTTTTCATAGTCACTTAAAGCTCAGAGACTTAAGCTACAGTTCTTTTATGAAGGCAAGATACTTGCACACTTTCATCAGACTAAGGACAAACTCTTAATTGCTTCTCTTTTTTTTCAGTAAAAGCTGAAAGTCCTCTGAACAGTATCTATACTAGTCATTCAAGGAAATGCTTCTTTCTGGGAAACATGGCCACTGAATATTCAACTAGTTAATTATGACCCAAAAGCTTTAAAACTTTTTTTGTTTTACTTTACACTTGCTACTCTCTAAGACAGGGTATCTGTAATAATGCTTAATCTTGAGCTTTCACAACAGAAAGAAAGCAATCAGAAGATATCTGTGCATGATCTGAAGTTGGGGAATGGGGTGGGTCCTTCCAATCAAGAATGCCTGCAAATAAGCCAATCCCAAGCTTTATGTTGCTTTATTGTATTGTTCCTGGAATGCCAAATTAACATATACTAATTGGTGGAGAATAGAGTCAGATAAATACAGGGATACTCCTCACATACATATGTGTTTTGTATGTGTGATATTTTTTTTTTCTTTCCTTTCATTGATTTTCACTGAGGCCTTATATCTTCCTATATCTCTGCCATTGAATGAGAATCAGTGCAAAGTTGTCAGGATTTTGGAGGTAGGCAGGATAGAAGAGTTTTTTCTTTTTCTTTCTGATTTTGAAGTTCATGATAATGTTTGATTTTTAGTTTGAGGAATAAATGATTGTGCGATAAAGTGTTTTAACTAGGTCTAATTTTTTCAAAGTGATTTTCTTTGTTTTGTTTTTTGTTTTGTATTAAATTTTGGGGAAAATAATGATCATTTATTATATGTGGCATTCTTTTGAGTAAAAACCAAGATCTATTTAGATGTTTATATAAAATTTAACTTAATTCCAACTCCATGCCTAATTATGGTATAGTGTTGACCCTAGATTCTATGAATTCATAGGTTTAGAGCTAAAACTATCATAAATATCATATTGTCTAATCCCTTCATTTTACCAATTAGAAAACTGAGCCACCTAGAGATTAAATAGCTTGCCAGGATCACACAAATGTTAAGGGTCTATGGTATGATCTGACCCCAGGGATTCCTGATTTTATATCCATTGCTTTGTTCATTAAGCCATCATTGCTTACTCTCACAGCTCTTGCCATAATGGAAAGGCAGTATGTTTCCTGTATATCTATTGTCCAAGGTCCATCCTCTCTGAATATAGTGACTAGTATTGGCCATAAAATAGTGACTTTTTTCAGTCACAGTCACTTAACATGATGAACCTCTAAGGAATAGAGACTTAATCATGAGTACCCTAGCCATCAACCTCAAAGATCATTGAAGACTTTTACCATTATATACTATAGAGTGTTAGCATTATACTCTATACATAGTTGAATGATTCTGAAGTAACAAAAGTTACTTCACAGCAGAATCCAAAAGCCACAATGCCCCTTCAGTAGTCATCAAGACCAGGGCTTCTAAAATTTTTCCATTCACAGCCCCTTTTCACATGAGAAATTTTAGGTTGCTTTAATGTGTTGTTCCTGGAATGCCAAATTAATTTATGCTAACTGGTGAAGGAGAGAGTCAAATAACTAAGGGGACACTACTCATATACATATGTGGGTATATAGGTGTAAAAGATAGCTATACAAAACCTTTTACTGTTGCCAAATTTGTGACCCTGATATTCAGTTATATGGCCCTATATTGTGTTATGACCCACAGTTTAAGAAGCTTTGATCTAGACCAACCCAGAACTGAACAAGAATACAGTCTACAAGTGGTCGTGAAGTTTTGGCTTAAAGAATTCAAATAAGTAGGATGCCACTACCTTCTAAAACCACCCTTTTATCTTTGGGTTAACATAAATTGTTAGACGGCATGTTGTTAAACCAAACTGAAATTCCTTTCTTTGCACCTTTTATCTATTAGTTTAAGCCTTGTCTTCTAGTAATAAGAACAAATATAATCCTTTTAATGTATGATAGCCCCTCATATACTTAGAGATAATAATAACCCTAATCTCTTTTTCAGATTAACATCACTAATTTCTTCAAATTATCCTCACATGGTATGAGCTGAAGGTCTTAGACCAATATGGTTGCTCTTCTTTAAACACGGTCAAGATTTTTAATGACTTTTATCAATTTGTGATACTTAGAACTAGACATCATATTCCATGTATAACCCAACCTAAAAAAGAGCAATGGTGGACTTTCACATCTAGCCTTGAATTATAATATGCCTTTCAAAAAAAAAGAATAATATGCCTTTCAATGAAGCTTAGACTTATATTTAATTTGATTCACTCGATTTCATACTATTCACTTATTTAAGTTTATATATTAAGTATATAAAGTTAAAGTTATATTAAGTTAAAATTATTAGCTTTATAACTCTGGGAAATTCATTGAACTTCAGTTTCCTCTTCAATAAAATGGGATAATAATTGTGCCTGTCTCCCAGGGTTGTTGTGAGGATCAAATGAAATAATACTTGTAAAGTACTTATCACAGTACCTGGTACATAGTGGGCACTATAAAAGTGTCAGTTATTATTGTTATTATTATTACAATTACTTTATTTACTACTAGTAGTAACAATACGAGAGGATATACCAGAGCCCATAAAATGACATCATATATGCAATCCTCAATTCCACATGCAAAAAAAGGCAAGGAAATTATCAACCCCTCATTGCAAGCAAACAACGCCTCTCTTCTTATTTCCTCAAAATGCTTTTCAAGCCATGTGCCTTTCAATTCTGACCTTAGCTATCTGTAGTATAAACTATTCCACTTAGAAGCAGTGAAAATTAGATAATTCAGTAATTCTAAATAGTAAAACATACTGAGTGCTAGGGGAGGAGGCAAATACAGTAATGACTTATTCCTCTGGAAAGGGCAATACTGTTTGTGAGAAGAAATGGATAGAAAATGCTAGCTCCAGATTTAGAATATTTTTTTTATGTTAGATTCTTTCAAATTTTCTAAAGTGACCTTAATGTCCAGTCATGCACCTTGGTGTGTGCCCTACCACTTTCCTATTCCTCTCAGCCTGGGTCAATACTATACTCCATATCCAGACATTAGACTTCAAATCTCAGAGAGACGTTTAATACACTCAGAATTTGAACTCTCACCTTGGAGTTAAATTGTCTTGCTTGGTAAATGAAGGAGCACAAACTTATGTGTCCTACTCTATCTCAGCTCAGAACACAGCTTAGAACATTTAATATAGGACAGCTGGTTTCACTACTCTGTGACATCTCTGACCTTTCCATCATTCTGCAACTTGAGTACTTTCCCTGGTTCCTCTTCCCACTCCTAACCCCCACTTTCAGCTTCACTTCCTATGTTGTTTTCAATTTCCTTTTGTGTGTTGCTCTCCCCCATTAGATTATAAACTCATTGAGGTCAAGGATCTCCTTTTTTTAATAGTATGTTCCCAGCTAGTAGTATAATGTCTGGCATATAATAATCACCTAATAAATGATTATTGAATGACTGACTACCTAGCTGGTCTCAGGGCCTTCTGATATCTGCCTTATCATCATGCCCTTATTTTTTTCTACTTTCTACATCTATGCAAAATATAATCACCTCAATAATAGTAGAGGGCAGTAAACTTTCCTATGGCTCCCTTCACTATCTTGAGGCTCTTAAACTCAGTTCATATAGCCTTATTACATAGAAGTAGAGCACCAGGAAGCAAACGAGTTTATGTTTGTGTAAATAGCCCATATACAGATATACATATGGGACCATACTTTAGTGGAACATCTCTCCAAATTTATCTAGACTCTGTAACTCATAGTGTGTGCTCTCACACATACATATATACACATGCACATACATGCATGCATGTATATATACACACGAATATATGTGTACATACTTGTACATAAATATAGGTATATTTGCATATATCCCCTCAAATGTGACATGCACATGCACAAACACACATCTATTTACATGAGTATGTGCTTATATAGTCCATGAAATAATCAATGTGGTATGATATGATAGTATGTGATGTTATCCAATGCAATATGATGTGATGATATGATACGATACAGTATAGTATCCTATGATATGAGTGCACAGATACATACACAGAGGTGTTTGCATGTGCACACATTCACACTAACTTTTCTATAGCTCTTTAAGGTTTGCAAAGCATTTTATTTCTATTATTTAACTCAATCATCATAAAAAGTAAAGTAGTTGCTATTAATATTACCTTTAAGGGACCTGAAACTCAGAAATGTTAAAGGATATAGCCAAGAGTACACAGATATAGGTAGCCAGATAGTAAGGGCTTAAAGCCAGAATCAAAATCATATCTTCTTGACACCTAGTCCAATTCTCTAAGGCAAGGAAGAGTTGCTATATGTGCATAGCTTAGTAGCTGGAAGAAGTACATAGCTCAGATAAAATAACATATATTGAAGTCATGAGCCCTGATTATCCAGGCAGTATGATTGCTCCCTTTGAATCCCTTTTTTGTACATATGAACTGTGCTAAATATAAAAGAAGCTAGACCAAATCACATAAATATCCTAACCCTCAGTGCTAAAGAATGAAACTTCTATGCTCTTTACTTGTACTCAATGGGTAATGATGCAGCACTGATTATACACAAGAGCAAACCAGGGCTAAAAGAGCACAGCAAATGAGAACTGTAATACCATTCTAAGTGGATTCTATTCAGGCAGAATTGAAAGAGCACAGAATTAAGTACTTTGCAATATTTTAGCTTTTCCTCTTCTTTTCTACCCTGCTTCCCCCAGCCTGTAAAACAATCTTTTTTTTTCTTTTAAAGTTTACTTCTCCTTCCCCCCACCATTCTTTCAAACAATGATAGGACTCTCTCATAAAAAGCAAGTCTAACCAGACAGTGTTGGTGAAAATAACACTGGTATGGGAGTCAGGAGGCCTACATTCTAGACTTGGCTATGTCTTTGAATCACTCTGACCTGGGGTGGGTCCCTTCAACTTTATGAGCTTCCATTTCCTACTGTCCAAAATAAAAAGATTAGACAAGCTACACTCAAAATGGCATTCCAGCTCTAGGTTTCTCTAGTCGTATGATTCTGAGTGGAAAAATCACATGAAATATGTTCATTGACTTGCTCAAGAGTCATTTTGTGGCAACTAATTACATTAGGATCTTAAAACATGTTGCGTTTTAAAGAAACAATTGGTAATTCAATCATTAATCTGTAGAAAGTAACAGCAATACTGGTCTCCCCACTTTTTTTGGTTGTTGTTTCTGTTGTTGTTGTTGTGGGGCAATGAGGGTTAAGTGACTTGTCCAGGGTCACACAGATAGTAAGTGTCAAGTGTCTGAGGCCAAATTTGAACTCAGGTCCACCTGAATCCAGGGCTAGTGCTTTATCCACTGCACCACCTAGCTGCCCCCTCAATCACTGTTATGAAGTCATATCCTATCCCTTGGTTAATAATGAATAGTTAGACCGCTATAACTAAGTTGCATAGTTTTAGAAGATAAACTTAAAAACCACACAATTCTGCTTTACTATACTTATACTGATATTCATGCCTTTTTACTCGTACTTGTTATTTCACAAGACTTGTAAAGGAACATTATCTTATTCTATACACGTAATATATAATAAAATGAAAGAAAGTTTTACTATATTTTTCATTTCTAAATGCTTCTTAATGATTTGTTAAACATGGATAAGTATGTGTAAAGACAATGTTAAAGCCATAATAATACATATAATATTTTTGAAAAAAATACTCAAAATCACATAATTTTGAGCTAGAGATAAATATTAGAAGTCACCTTCTTTAGTCCTATTGCTTTTTTTTTTTTGGTGAGGCAACTGGGGTTAAATGACTTGCCCAATGTCACACAGCTAGTAAGTGTCAAGTGTTTGAGGCCGGATTTAAACTCAGGTCCTCCTGAATCCAGGGCTAGTGCTCTATCCACTATGCCACCTAGCTGCACCAGTCCTATTGCTTTTAAGGTCCTTTTAATGGTCTTACTGCTATCTTGCTTAAAGAGTAGGAGTCTAGCAATTTTGTTTTCCCTCTCAAGTGAAATACAGATGTGTTGGTTAAGAAAAATAGTCAAAATATAAGGTTGGGAAAAGATATTTATGAGCTTATAGAGAGGCATAACTTCACGGAGATTATTCAGTCATTAATTTTTCATTAAGCACCTACTTTGTAAAAGCAATGTGATAAGTGCTGGAAGTACAAAGAAGAGCAAAGGACTGTCCCTTGCACCCCACACTCCCAGCCCAAGCAGTTTTTAGTCAAAATATACAAATACCTAAGAACAAAAAATTCTATGTAGGATAAATTGGAAATGATCAGTAGGCATAAAGCACTAGGATTTAGAGAGATCAGGAAAGAACATGGGATTTCAGTTGGAATTTGAAGGAAGTCATGTATAGATGAGGAAGGAAGAGGATTATAGGCTGAGAAGAACAGCCAAAGAAAATGCCCAGATTTATGAGATGGGCAGTCTTGTTCAAGGACTAGTAAGGAGAACAGTCACTGTATTACAAACTTCATGGGAATACATAAGCTTTAAGAGGACTGAAAAAGTAGGCAAGTTATGAAGTGCTTTAAAAACTAAACAAAGGATTTTATAGTTGATCCTGGAAATCATATGGAGCCACTGGATTTTATTGAATGGGGGACGGGGAGGGATGACATATTCATACCTGATCTTTAGGAAGATAATTTTGTCCAAACCATATCTGAAGTCCCTTCTGCCATAGCTAGAATATGTAGCTACTCAATAAATGCTTGAAGATTTAACAGTTGCAAGGTACCTGATACATCCTGAGGAATCCCATATCCTTTGGGTTAACTTTAATAGTTAGGGACCTTTCTCCCACTAACTTTGAGTCTAAATTTGCCTTTCTGCCACTTTTCTACTATTGTTACTGTATTATGCTTTCTGCAGCCAACAAAACTAGTCTAATACTTCTTCCCTAAGAAAGATAAAAGCCCTTCAAATAATTCAATATAACTATTCCCCACCATAACCCACCCCCCCCATAAACAGTTTTCTTTTACACTGATGAAAATTTATTTTCCCTCAGTTGACCCATCTATGGCAAGCAAGGAATCAGCCACCATCTTTGTGGCTTCAGACTGTCATTATCCTTTCTAAAACCAAAACTGAACACAATACTCCTTTTTTGTTTGTTTATTTTTATTTATTTATTTTTTTGGAGGGCAATTCAGCTTAAGTGACTTGCCCAGGGTCACACAGCCAGTAAGTGTCAAGTATCTGAGTCCAGATTTGAACTCAGGTCCTCTTGAATCCAAAGCCAGTTCTTTACCCACTGTGCCACTTAGCTGCCCCACACAATACTTCTAATGTGAGATAACCAGGGGGTAGTACAGAAGATATCAACCCCCTCATCATTGAACAAGTCACGTAGAAATACAGTATTGGGACAGTTAGGTGGCAGAGTGGATAGAACACTGGCCCTGGATTCAGGAAGACCTGAGTTAAAATTCAGCCTCAGACACTTAACCAATACTAGATGTGTGACCCTGGGCAAGTCACTTAACCCCAATAGCTTCACCAAAAAAAAAGAATAAGAGAAAAAAATGCACTATTAAATTTAGAAAAGATTTCAGAAATTATCTCATTTAACTTATAATAGGATCCCCTATAAAATAATGCAGATACATAGTCATCTAACCTTTGATTCAAGACTCCCAGTGACTGAGAAGTTTATGTACCAAAGCATCACATTTCACTTTTGTCCATTTTTAATCATTAGGGAAATTTGTTTGTCTTTCACATGAAGTTGAAATCTATAGCTTTATAAATTCTACAAATTGCTCCTGGTTTTTTTCTTCATCAAAGTAAAACAAGTCTACTTTCCCATATGAGAGCTTGTAGAGACAAATGTCTATAAATCATAAGATAACCTGAATCATTCATAGAGATTAAAACTGAGTAATAGATTCTGGTTTGTTTATGGCATGTTTGCCTTAAAAATCAAATGTAACATATAAAAAGGCAAAAATTCAAGTCATTATTTTATAATATATTTTGTCACTTTGTTATTCTGGAAAATCTGTGGGCTCATCATTGACAGTATTCTCTCCAAAAATGTAGTTTGGATTCCAACAAGTCTTACTCTTTTTTCCCCAGAATTCCAGTTAATGTCCTCCACTATTAGGTTTCCACCAAACATGGTACAAATTTCTTTAGTGCTCTGGGTGTCAAATGGTTATTGATAGAGTATGTGATCTGTCCTTGTCCTCATTTTCATTAATATCTCATATTTTAATAGTGCTTTTATGTGCATGTATGTAAATTACCCCTGACTAGAGATATGCTAGTTATTATTTGTCCTTCATTTTTATCTTGACTTGCTTGTGAATTAGATTTCAGTGAGGCTGAGCTGTTCATAGTCATAAGCCTCACTTTCTTTTCCAGAGTCATCAGAGGCAAGCAGTAAGATAAAGGTAAAGATGACTGGTGATGGCCCAGAAGGAAGTGAGTTACCTTCACCTTTCTAAAATATGGTCTTTCCCAGGTTTCAGTTTGTCAGAAACAATACCCATTCATTGACTAAAGACTAGGTAAAAATTGAGACAAAAGATGGCCCACTTTATTATTACAAAGTTATCAGTCTAGGAGAAGATACTCAGAGTTTTTTGCAAGAACAAAAAAAAATTCTATTTAAATTCATTCTAAATCATGAAAACCTAAATAGTGAGCCACAGAGACATGGGCTAGAACAATTATTGGTCACTAAATGAAAGCCAGAATTATTTGGGTCAAGTGGTTCCATTTAAAACACAATGGGATTGGGGAGCAGCTAGATGGCGCAGTGGATAACGAACTGATCCTGGATTCAGGAGGAGCTCAGTTCAAATATGGCTTCAGACACTTGACATTTACTATCTGTGTGACCCTGGGCAAGTCACTTAACCCTCATTGCCCCGCCCCCCAAAATGGGCTTTATAAAAGTCTGTTTTCCAGAGCTGTATTTCAAGAAATCAGAAATGAAGCATACTCAGGATAAAAGTTAATTGTTGCAGGGGTATATTTTGTGTGTGGGGTGAGGGATGAAGAAAGAGTGGGAGGAGGAGCAGAAGTAGGAGGAAGAGGATGAGAATGATGAGGATAAGGATGAGGAGAGAAATAATAACAATATTTTCCAGTTTCTGTTTCAATTGACAGTTCAGGTCCCAAGAGGGCAGCTATCACCACTCTCAGACAATGTGGTAAAGGTAGTTAATACAAAACCTTTTTTTCCTAAGAACAGGGTTCACTCCTTCCCACAAATACACCCCCGCCAAAAGGAGTAGGCTTAAAATTAGACCATAATACTAGTGAAGCACACATATAAGAAACATGAGTGACAAAGTTTTAACTCACTTCGCCTGATCTAAAATGCCTTCCTTCTGTGAAGAAACTTCATATAGAATCCCTGTTGTTGTTTGTCCTTCATTCTCAAAGAGGGCTAATAGCCTCATGAGTGTGATGTCTTCACTTATGTATGAATTGGATTCTCTCCTCCACAGTCATCAGAGTCCGGTGGCAAGACAAAGGTCAAGATGACTGTAAATGGTCCAGAATGTAGTAGGTGATCTTGACCTTGGTATGCTGATAAATGTTTAACTAATGGATCTCCAGAAAATAAAATGTGCCCATGATATACTTTTAAGTTTAATCTGCATAATGAACACTTTCTCATCCCCTCTTCTGTCTAGACAATCAACAAAACAACTGATCAAGTTGATTTGTATACTTTGCTGAATTTCCAGGGGCAGATGCTCAGAGAGAAAACTGAATAATCAGCCCTTTTGAACCTGTATGATCTGTCTCAGCAAAACTCTGGTCTCAACCTTTTTCCCTATGAACTTATATACATAAAAAAAACAGTTCTAACACATTTTTTCTCTATTTTAGGAAAAAAATACATTTTCAGGGCAAATTATATTGATTTTGAGCTATTTTCAGAAGGGGAATTCTTAAAAGATGCTCAATTTTTTATGATAACATAAAGGTTTAAGTGATATATTATTCTAATGGTCTATGTCATAAACAATGAGAACATTTAAAATAATTTTTTAACTCTTGTTAATTTATTTGTTCCTTATTAGAGACCATTTGGGAAAGTGGAGGATTTTGAAGGTAGCCACTTCTCTGGAATCCTTGTATCTGCTAGGGACACTTCAGATTATGCAAGTATTCACTTTAAAATTTTCATAATACTTTGCTTCTGGAAGCTATCAATGCAGTGTTGTTCAGGAAAAAGAAAAACTCAAACTTCAGGCCCAAGCACCTAAATTTGTATTCTAACTCTGTCTTTGTGTTTGTTTGTTTTTCTTATGTGACTGTTGGGATTCTTTGTTGGGCTATAAAACTTGTCAAAATGCTTAAACTAAATGTATCTTTTCTTTGCAGGGTTTTAAAGAAAGGCTAATTGAAGCAACTGGAGACAATCAATGCAGTATAAGGTAGAGACAACAAAGGAAGAATGGTAGGACATCTTAGTGATCTCACAAATTTGTTCTATGACCTATATAACTCAAAAGGAGAACTGGAAAAAAGCAAGAAAATAGATACAATAAGGATATCCCCATGGAAGAGTCAGTAAGCTGTGAGTAGCAGGGAAAAAAGGAGACCATAATTATCTTGCATGAAGCTGTTTTTGGGACTTGTTGCTTGCTTACCCCCAAGTTTTCATAAGGACTTTTGGGTTCATCATTCAGGGTACCACATATCATTCTGAGTAAAGGGCAGCTCCAGGATTAGGTAATCAGGTGCTTTATCAAAAGAAGTGAGTTTCTACTTAGGTATGTATGAAGATATTCTCACCCTGGGGTCATAAGTAGAAACATTAGACAATCGGGATTTTGGAAGTTTCTAGCCCAAATCAGAACATTCCAGATTTTTTTTTGGGGGGGGGGATGAGAGATGGAGCAGTATGGAAAGAAGAAGTTAGAAGGAGTAGTTATGGCTAGAGCATAAAACTGAATTTGAAAAATACTAAGTCTAGAAAGCTGGGCATTTTTCAAGATTAGAATAGTAATCCTGTTAAAGTCAATTGATCACCGCAGGATTTCTGTTCTCTTTCAGTAAACTTAAGTGGTGTGATTAGATATCATATTAGTTGACTGGTAGAAATACCTGCCATGGTTATATAATCTTTTTCTCTGTATTCACCCCTTCTATTGGGGTTAACAATGAGGAAAAATGACAAGTAGTTATGGCAGATTCTGGAGGACACTGAGATGTGGACTCAATTTATAATGTCTAGAATTCTAGCAACCATTTTAAAGTACAAATGGTAAGAAATTAGAAAGCTTCCTCTTCAAAAATATTTGATAAGATAATGAACCATGTGTTCTGACCTTCAAATATCAACACCAAAATCTATTATTACCTTCATCTTCTTGGTTTTCCAAGTTTCTTCCCTTTTCCAGAATCTTTTATTTTCTCTTAAGTTAAAAAAGAAAGGGCTTTATCTCATGGTCTGCTGATAAATGTTTAACAATTGGATACCTGAAAAAAACAAACATGAAGGCAATAACAGATTTATAATTTTAATCTGCATTATGATTATTTAATCAATTATATTATGTTTAAACAATAAACAAAACAACACTTCAAGCCCTGATTTGACGTCTTACCAATTTCAGAGTTATAAATGTTCACATTGAAAATTTTAAAATTAGCTTTTGTGAGATGGTATGAGATGGTTTGATTGCAAGCCTGGGTAGTTCATACCTTCTTAATTTAGTATGAGTAAATTTTGGATCTTCTTTTTCTTTCCTAGAGTTGGTTTTGATGGAGAATGTGAGGAGTCTGGACACTTGTTTAGGAAATTGGGGGAAGAGGAAAAGAGACGCACTACTATAGAAAAATAAGGAAAAAAATTAAAAACTTAGAATGCCAAACAAGCACCTTGTTTCAAAATCTTCAGTAAAAGTATCATTAAAGAAAGAAAAAAACACAGATGAAATGATTAACAATGAAAGGACTCACATTACACTTTCATGGACTCAAAAATTTGGAATGAGTCTTAAAGTTCTTCTTAGGAAACTTTCCTTTCAATGTTGGAATCTTGACTTCTGAATTCCTATGAGGATGATTTTAAGGAAAAGCACTATGTGAAGGTTCTTTAACCTTTTAATTCTGTTCAAAATATATTTTTGATTGTTCATCAGGGGTGAAAAGAACTCCCATAACACAAATTTAAAGCAGCTTATAAAATTTCAAGTCTCACAATATCCACACTTTCCTTACATATGAATAGCTTACTCTATTAGATTAAGGGAGTAAATGGCAAGGCAAAGAATTATGATTATAGGGGGGCAGCTATGTGGTGCAGTGGATAAAGCACCGGCCCTGGATTCAGGAGGAATGGAGCTCAAATCCAGCCTCAGTCACTTGACACTTGCTAGCCGTGTGACCTTGGGCAAGTCACTTAGCCCTCCTTGCCCCCACAAAAGAAAAGAATTATGATTATAAATTTAGAAAGGGGAGATGATTAGAGTTACCAACAGCAGTAATTTAATTAGCTAGGTATCTGTATCCATATATATATATATATTATACTTAAATTTTGCTAGTGATGTGTCATATTAATCTAATATTTACAGAATGCAATAAAATTGAGGTTATTTTAATCATTCTATTTAAAAGAAAAGGCTGGGGGCAGCTAATTGACACAATGGATAAAAGACTGGCCCTGTAGTCAGAAGGTCCTGAGTTCATATTTGGCCAAAAATGCTTACTAACTGTATGACCCTGGGCAAGTCACAACCCCAATTTCCTTCCCCAAAAAATTTAAAAATAGAAGAAGAAGAAGAAGAAGAAGAAGAAGAAGAAGAAGAAGAAGAAGAAGAAGAAGAAGAAGAAGAAGAAGAAGAAGAAGAAGAAGAAGAAGAAGAAGAAGAAGAAGAAGAAGAAGAAGGAGAAGGAGAAGGAGAAGGAGAAGGAGAAGGAGAGGGAGAGGGAGAGGGAGAGGGAGAGGGAGAGGGAGAGGGAGAGGGAGAGGGAGAGGGAGAGGGAGAGGGAGAGGGAGAGGGAGAGGGAGAGGGAGAGGGAGAGGGAGAGGGAGAGGGAGAGGGAGAGGGAGAAGGAGAAGGAGAAGGAGAAGGAGAAGGAGAAGGAGAAGGAGAAGGAGAAGGAGAAGGAGAAGGAGAAGGAGAAGGAGAAGGAGAAGGAGAAGGAGAAGGAGAAGGAGAAGGAGAAGAAGGAGGAGGAAAAGAAGCCAAATAAAATGACTAAATCATAGACCTTAATTTCTTGCCTATCATTTTACAGAGAAGTAAATTGAGGTTTTCACTGTTTACTCATTTTGCCCAAGTCACATGACTAATAAAAAGCAATGTGGCAAAGCAGGGAATGGAGGATATAGAATCATTATGTCCAAGAGGGTTCCCTGGTTCCAAGTGTAGTTAACTATGTGACTATGGTAAAGTTATATAATTATTCAAGTATTAATTTTCACATACATACACCATGGATAATAACAACAGTGGCAGCAACAACAACAACAACAATAATAATAATAATAATAATAATAATAATATTAGTAGTAGTAATAAATATCTTAAAAGATCCTGGAAAAAATACATTGTAAAGGAAATAATTGTACATTTTAATTATCATCATTGTTTTTATTCCTGGAGAAGACTCTAATGCAGAGCTATCATTGAAATAGTGTGTATGTATATACACATATATACATAAACATACATATACACTTATAGCTATACAAATATATTTATATACACATATATGTATATATACATATATGTATATTTATGTGTATATAGGGTGGGCAAAAAGTCATGCTATTTTAATAACTTTTTGAAAATTATTTTTCTTTATTTTTCACTATTTATGAGATTTGATTTTGCACAAATAATGTAAATTTATTCCTATATATTGTATATGATGCTTTGGTATTTTAAATGAAAATAGAAAAAAGAAAGGAAGTAGTAAATATTGAAACCCCTTCATGACTTTTTGCCTATCCTATATACATACATGTTAGTACACATATATGTATATAAACACATATATGTATTTGTATTTACATATGGATATTTGTGTATTTGTAGAGTTATATGTGTATGTATATGTATATATGTATGTATACACACACTATTTCAATGATACCCCTACACATACAATATACACATATATGCATATATGTGTATACATATATTATATAAAAACTTGATTGTATATGTTTGTATATGTGTATACACATATATGCATATTGAAGAGCATACATTAGTGATGTATGGCATAAAAGAAGTAAAAGCTCCATGTTCAATCTTCCCTAGGCAAGGTTATAACATTTGCCTGTTGCCATTGATTATGGCAACCAACATTATGGGCAGCCAACTAGTCATCTTGCAAATATTCTCCTAGGTCACAGACAGATGGCATAAAAGATTGCAGATATTTCATCTGTGGTAACACAGTAGTTTCCTAATGCCCTGACATAGCTAACCCCTTGCCCAGCCCCCCATAAAACCCCTACACAAATTCCCTGGTCCCTGGCTTCCATTAGCATCTTCCCTGGTGAAATTCCCCCTATGTCCCCAGCATGAAACCTTATTGGCCCCAACTTCTCTAACACAGCTTTCTTCCCTAGGGCCAATAAAAATCTTAAGTCATGTTGGGCTTGTGCCTCTTAGACTTAGGAGATGGTTGAAACCACAAGAGAGGCTCTGTCCTGATGACTGAAGGACTCCATTTACAGATGTAGATAAGGGGGTTGCATCCAAAGAAGCTAAATGCCACTATATTCTTGTAGCACATCTTTGGTGTTAGGGTAAACATTCTCCAAAGTTAAGTGTGCAGTGCCGAGAGAGTACCTCATTTTTTTTTTCCAACATGGAACACGAACTAAGAACCTGCTGGCTTTAGCGTCATGGCTACAACATCAGCCCAGACCTATAATCACTGTTGGAGTGGGGACCATGGAGAGGATCTTGTGTCTAACTGATATTTCATCAGTAGTAGCATTTGCATGCAAAGGACAACACATTGTTAGCCTACAATGATAATAGAGATCTCTACTATTTTTGCCCCAGTCCTGAGAAAATTCAGTACTTCTTTTTAATGAAAGAAGTAAATTATCAAAACTACTTGAAATTTTCTTAGAATTCAAGTACTGCTAATGTTTCATTAAATTTAGAAATGTTTTAAGTAGTTTAGTGAAATGTCTAAAAGTGTTCTTTTAACAAGTCTCTGTTAACCAGCATCCTATAATCACATCCCTTAAATTGGCTTGAATACATACAAACTAAGCACCCACTACTATATAATAGTAAGGCCCTCTTTCTCAGGGGAAAAGAAAATCCTTTAATCTTTTGGCTGCAATTCCTTTCTTGCTGTGGTTTAATTTTATCACAAAGTAATACAATAGAGAAACTGGAAGAACATGTTTTGGCAAATAATGAATAAGGTGCTTTGCACAATGCAGATGCCATTCCGTTAAATGCAAATGGCTTAAATGCTTAGCCTCTCTATTTACACACACTGTGTACTCAAGTACATCCAAATACCATTAAACTTGTTAATAGGTTTGTGTTTTTCTGAGTAAAAATTCACACAGATGGATTTAAATGAGTTCAAGGCATATAGTGATTTACTCATCTGCCATTTTATTTGTGCTTTAATAATCATTTACTGAGTTCTAGTTATATGAAGTTTCCAACTGATAGAGATATTATAACAAGAGAAATGTGTATGTATATTATTATTCTATACACAATTTTATTCATCAGTTCTTTCTTGGGATTCTGATAACATCTTTCATCATCTGTCCTTTATGGTTAATTTGGATATTTATAATAGACAAAATAACATTCTCCAAATTTGTTCTTAAAACAGCATATTTATCATGTTGAACTTTAAGAGGTCTACAAGATATCCAATTGAAGGCATCCAATAAGCATTAGAGAATCAGACTGGAGGTAAGTAGAGCTGTATAAATACATCTGAGAATAGAGATGATAGTTGATTCTTATATGAAGCATATATAATAACCAAAAGAAACATAGAGAGAAGAGGGGAGGGGAGAGAGAAAAAGGAGATGGGAGAAAAGATGGAAGAGGACCCCATGACAGAATCTTGGGAGACATCCAAGATTAATGAATGTGTCCTGAACAAAGGAAAAGAGAATGAGAAGGAGTGATCAGACAGATATGAAGAGAACTAGAAGAGAAGGGTATCATGAAAATTTAGAGAAATTAACCATTGATATTTATATTTTGCTATAAAATTTGAAAAGTGTTTTATGTACATTATCTTATATGAGCCATTTTTGGTAAACAAATATTCATATACTTTATATAATTGCATATAGAAGTTTGTAATTATGTATGAAGTTTTTTTTTTAATTGGCAATTTTAGTTTCATCTCTTATTTTGATCAAGTAAAAACAATTTGTTGCTTTTATTTGTCTTTAAAACTTCTCTTAGAAAAGACCTATTTATACAAAAATATTTATAGTAGCTCTTTTTGTGGTAACTAAGAATTGGAAATCAAAGGAATGCCCATTAACTGGGGAATGGCTAAACAAACTTGTGCTATAAGAAATGACAAACAAGATGATTTTGTAAAGGCCTGGAAAGATATGTATGAACTCATGTATAGTGAATGAGCAGAACCAAGAGAACCATTGTTCACAGAGACAGCAATATTGTTTGTTGAAGAACTTTGAATGACAACTATTCTCAGCAATACAATGACCCAAGACAATCCCAAAGGACTACTGATGAAACATACTATCCAACTCCAAAGAAAGTACTGATAATGATTGAACACAGACAGAAGCATGCTATTTTTTCATTTTCTTTCATTCTTTTTTTAATTCAAGTTTTCTTGTACAAAATGACTAGTATGTTAATGTTTTACATAATTATGCATTTATAACACATATCAGAATCCTTACCACCTCAGTCAGGGGGGAGGGGAGGGAGAGAAGTAGGGATAAAATTTGGAACTCAAAACTATAAGTGGAAATATTTATTATTTAAAAAGAAAAGAATTGATGCCCCCCTGAAAACCTCAGTTTTGTTTGTCCTTCATATAATATTTTTACCTTGTATTGTATCTATTTTTCTTTGATGTTCATATTTTTTCTCTTTTGTGCTTTTTGTTACTTGTTTAATTTTCTGATTCTCTGTTCTTTAAAAATCACTACCCAGGGTTATGGGGGCAGAGGCAAGTTGGTGGAGAGAAGCTGGGAAGCTTCCTGAGCTTTCCCATGTTTCCCTCAAAAACAATATTAAATCAAGCCTCTAAATAGATCTGGAATTACAAAAAACTATAAAAAGACAGAGAGACACAATCCTTCTACTTGAGATAATTTAAAAGACTTCAGGAAAGGTTGGTCTCACCCGGACAAAAGGGGAGGGTGGCTCAGCCAACTCACAATTCACCAGCAGCTCAATACAGTTGTAGCTCAACACTGTTGAGAGTGGGGCAGCTGAGAGTGGGGCAGCTAAGACCAGTGCAGCTGAGAGTGCTAGGAAGCTTGCAACCCCTGTGCCCCAAGAGCAGACTTCATCTTTATAATTTTAAAAATAGGCTACAATATGAGTAGGAAACAAAAAAGGACCTTAATCATTGACAGCTTCTATTGTGAAAGGGAAGACCAAAACTCAAGCTCAGATGAGTTTGTCAAAATGCCTACAAGTGAAGGCTCCTGTGTCAAGACCAAAAAGCCGTCTTTGAAGAGAACAACAAGGCTTTTAAAAAAAAAACAAATGAGAGAGATAGAAAAAAGAATGGAAAAATAGATGAGAGAAATGAGAGTTACTCTGGAAAAAGAAGCACAAAAATTGACTGAAGAAAACAATTTCCTAAAAAATTCATTTGGCCAAATGGAAAAGGAATTGCAAAAGCTTACTGAAGAAAGCAATGCCTAAAAAATTCAATTTTGACAGATGGAAGCAAATGACTCCATGGGACAACAGGAATTATTCAAACATAATCAAAAGAATGAAAAAAAAGGAAGAAAATGTGAAATACCTCATTGGAAAGACAACTGACCTGGAAAATAGATCTGGGAGAGAGAATTTGATAATTATTGAACTAAATGAAAGCCATGATCAGAAAAAGACTCTAGACACCACATTCAAGGAAATTACCAGTGAGAACTGCCCTGATATTATAGAAGCAGAGGATAAAATAGCCATTGAAAGAATCCACTGATCACCTCCTAAAAAAGACCCCAAGAGGAAAACTCCAAGGAATATTGTAGCCAAACTCCAGAGTGATCAGGTGAAGGAGAAAATACTCCAAGCAGCCAGAAAGAAACAATTCAAATATCATGCAGTCACAGTCAGGATTGCACAGGACTGGGCAGCTTCAACATTAAAGGATCACAGGGTTTGGAATATGATATTCCAGAAGGCAAAGGAGCTTGGATTATAAACAATAATCAACTACCCATCAAAGCTGGTCATTCTTTTTCAGGGGAAAAGATGGACATTCAATGAAATAGGGGGACTTCCAAGGTTTCCTGGGGAAAAAAAGACAAGAACTGCACAGAAAATTTGATCTCCAAATACAAGACTCAAGAGAAGTATAAAAAGATAAATGGGGGGGGAGGAGGGGGGCAGTGGTTATTCAATGAGGTTAAACTGTTTACATTTCTTTGAAAGAGGATAATACTTTTAACTTTTGGAATCTGTGTCTCTATTAAGGTACTGCTATTAAATTGACTTTGATGTGATGATATAAAGAAACTTAAGGGGCAGAATAAAAGGAGGGTAGGGGGAGGAGAGGAAGGGGGAGGAGGAATGGGGTTAATTACATTGGAGAAATAGGCACAAAAAGAACCAATTAAAATACAGGGAAAAAGGGAGGGGTGAGCATTGCTTCAATGTTATTCTCATCAGATTTGGTTCAGGGATAGAATAGCATACATTCCATTTGTATAAAGAAACTTAACTTACTCATTAAGGAGGCCAAAGGGGAAGGGAAAAAGGGTGGTATTGCTAGAATGGAGGGCAGAAGCAGGGGAATAAAGAGGAAAAAAGGACAGGCAGCTGATCAAAGGGAGGGAAGTTTGAGGGAGGCAGTGGTCAGAAGCAAAACATGGGTCAGGAGAAATAGGGTTGGATGGATCAGTTCACAGCTCCACCAACAATGCATTAGTGTTCCAATTTTTCCACAGGTTCTAAAATATTAATTAATTTCCTTTTTTGTGAAATTATTTTGTCAAATTAGCCAATCTGATAGGTATACCTCAGAGTTCTTTTAATTTGCATATCTCTAATCAATAGTGATTTGGAGCACTTTTTCATATTGCAATAGACAGCATTGATTTCTTCATCAGAAAACTGTCTGTTCATATCCCTTGACCATTTCTAAATTGGGGAATGACTTAAATTCTTATAAATTTTCATTATTTCCTGGTATATTTTAGATATGATGTGTAACGATTGGAATAACGCCACCTGCTGGATACTTACTGTAGAAGAGTTCTGCCCATGAAGGGAAGGTCTTTGAGGGCAAGACCAGGAGTCTTTTCTTCAGGAGTCAGGAAGTGACGCGGACTAGTGGGAGGAGGAAGGAAGAGACTGGCGCTCAGTCTCGGGCTCTTTCCTTTGGACTCTGGTGGAGAGCGGAGCTAGAAATGTGCTCTCCCTTTAATAGATAGGAATCTAGGCCTTTCTCTCTCTTTACCAAATTCTTATTCTCCTTAATAAATGCTTAAAATAAAGAGAGAGAAAGGCCTAGATTCCTATCTATTAAAGGGAGAGCACATTTCTAGCTCCGCTCTCCACCAGAGTCCAAAGGAAAGAGCCCGAGACTGAGCGCCAGTCTCTTCCTTCCTCCTCCCACTAGTCCGCGTCACTTCCTGACTCCTGAAGAAAAGACTCCTGGTCTTGCCCTCAAAGACCTTCCCTTCATGGGCAGAACTCTTCTACAGTAAGTATCCAGCAGGTGGCGTTATTCCAATCATTACAGATGCCTTTATCAGAAATACTGGCTGCAAAAATTGTTTCCCAACTTTCTGCCTCCCTTCTAATTTTGGCTTTTAAAAATTAAAAAAAAATCACTACTCTTCCCTCTTTCCTATTTAGCTAATATATTTTTACAGATATATTTATTTTCTCTTTGAGGAGTGTTTCAGATTTCTTCAAATTTTTAGTGTATGGATTGATTTAGTCACTCTTACATAGTTATTATTTCTGCAGCTCATTATTTGACTTATTCATTATTGTGTATGTTACTACTAAGTTTCCATTTTATTCTGCATCTTTTTTTCTTGTGGTAGATGCAAGAAATAAGAGAAGGGGATTCATTATATTCCCCTTGCTCCAAGGTTGACCCTTTATTCACTATGATTTCAGGTGAGTAGTAGGAAAAACTTCTAAAAGAGTTCTCTAAAACTTGAATGCACTCTGCCAGGAGAAATGGTGTTCCTATTTGTTGGTGGTTTCCAAAAGCAGTTTGAATACCCATATATTGGGATGTTATCTGGGAGAATTCTTGGTCAAGAACAGATCAGTTCTCTTTCAAATTTAAGATTCTTTGAAGAGTTGAGGAGAATATTTGAAAGTTAAAAGGACTTTATAATAAAATAATCACTTTCAAGTTCATTTATATTGAATTCCTGAAAACTAAATTTTCTATTTTTTTATGTTGTAGATGCTCACTTGCTAATGTACAAAGAAATTGAGTTTTGGTATTTCAAAGATTTTTCACATCATTCTAGCAGTATCTTTCAATAAAAGAAACAAAAAGTTTGTAGAAAATCATCCATTAGGGAATTGTCACTAAAATAAAGCATTTCTTATGATTTATTGAAAAATGTCCCACAATAGACTAAGGAAAATATGTGTGCTGTAATGAAATTGGGCAGACTTTTAATCTATTTAGGACTTGCTAATTAAAGCGGGCAAAACAAAATGTTAACATAGGACTAGGGAACTGAAATAAATATCAGATAAACCTGATCAAATATGCATATATGTGTGTATTTTTTTCTTAACCAATTATCCTGGATTTTTGTTTTTGTTTACATCACATCACTTGATAAAAGGATAGAATAACAGATTTTAGAGAAAAAAAAGAACCTTATAAGGCATATGGCCCAAACCCTTTATTTTACTGGTAAGGAAACAGAGCCATAAATTAACTAAGTGAATTGTCCAAGCTCACACTCTTGGTCGAGGCCAATGCCTAAGTATGAATACTTGATCCTACCCATTCTATCTTTTTTTCTCTAACTGCTGTCTATTAATATATCCCAGGATTTAAAAAATATTTTCTTGGCCCTACCATCACTGGCAGCGATCATCTTTTATCTTTTCTCACTTTCTCAGCTAAAATACTTGAAAAGGCTACCTATAATAAGTGTCTATACTTCATCTCCTTCCACTGTCTTTTAGACACTGTGGTTGGATTTCCTACCTGACATTTCACCTAACACTGCAGTCTCCAACATTATGAAATATCTAATTGCCAGATCCAGTGGCCTTTTCTCAAACTTCGTCCTTCTTGATTTCTATTCAGTTTTTGACACCTCGAATTATGTCCTACTCTGGAGTACTTTTTTCAATATAAATATTTTATTATTTTCCTGTTATATTTAGAGATAGTTTTCAACATTTGTTTTTATTAGATTTCTAGTTTCATATTTTTCTCTGCCCCCTCCCCAAGACAGCAAAAATCTGATATAGGTTATATATGTACAATCACACTAAACATATTTTTGCATTAGTCATGTTATCAGAGAAGAATCAGAGCAAAAAAAGGAAAAAAAAAACACCTCAAAACAAAAAAAACAACAACAACAAATAATAGAAATAGTATGCTTCAAACTGCATCTAGATTCCACATTTTTGTGTTTTTTTTTTATGGACTTGGAAAGCATTTTACATCATGAGTCCTTTGGAACTATCTTTGACCATTGTATTCCTGAGAAGAATTAAGTCTATCACAGTTGTTCCACACAAAAGGTTGATGATATTATGTACAATGTTCTCCTGGTTCTGCTCATCTCACTCATCATCAGTTCATGCAAGTCCTTCCAGGTTTCTCTGAAATCTGCCTGCTCATTGTTTTTTTTTCAGCACAATAGTGTTCAATTACATTCATATACCACAACATGTTCAACCATTCCCCAATTGAAGGGCAACCCCTTAATTTCCAATTCCTTGCCACCACAAAAAGAGTGGCTCTAAATATTTTTGTACATGTGGGTGTTTTTCCTTTTTTTATGATCTCTTTGGGAAAAAGACCTAATAGTGGTATTGCTGCGTCAAAGAGTATGCACAGCTTTATAGCCATTTGGGCATAGTTCCCAACTACTCTCCAGAATGGTTGGATCAGTTCTCAGCTCCACCAACAATGTATTAGTTTTCCAATTTTTCCACAACTTCTCCAACATTTATTGTTTTCCTTTTTTGTTATAATAGCCAATCTGATAGGTGTCAGGTGGTACCTCAGAGTTGTTTTGATTTCCATTTCCTCTGGAGTACTTTTAAAGGCTTTGTTTGTTTGTTTTTTATTTGTATATGTATATATGTGTTTGTGAGTTTCTGCTGTTTCTTGATTCTTCTCCAGGCAGTTCGACCAATCCAGGTTCCTTTTCTGGATCTTCATCAATGTCATGCCAACTATTACATATGTTTTCCGAGGCTCCTTCCTGAGCCCTCTTCTTTTTTCTGTCTCTGTTTTTTGTTTTTTGTTTTTTTTTTCACTTGGGCAAGTAGATGATACAGTAGAGTGCCAAGCCCGAATTCAGGAAGAATCATCCTCCTGAGTTTAAATCTGTCCTCATGCATTTATTCATTGTGAGACCCTGGACAAGTTTCTTAATGCTGTTTGCCTTAGTTCATCATCTATAAAACAAGTTGGAGAAGGAAATGATAAATCACTCCAACATCTTTGCCAATAAAATCCCAAATTTTATTACAAAGAGTCAGATATGACCAAAACTACCAAACAACTTTTTCACTTGTTTTCATTATCAGTTACTATATGTTCAATAATTATTTTGATAATCTCTAAATGTTTATGGCAAGTCCCAGAATCAATGTAAACTGTTTGCCAGAAATTTAAAACATTCCTACAGGAATCTTAAACTCAAACTGTCCAAAATGGAACTTCTTTTATGTTTATCCTTCTTTTCAACTTCCCTATACCTCTCTAGGGAACCACTAGCCTCATAGTCACCTATATTCAAAACTTCAATATTATTCTCAATTTGTCATTATCATGTAGCCCTATATGTGACCAGTCATCATATTTTGTCATGTTACATTCGCAACATCTTTTGAATGACTAAAGAGCCAATATTTCACTCATATTAGTAAACAAACAAATGATACTTCATAGAACATTTTGGCTACAAATGTAGAAATACCAGCAATTGAAGTTTCTGTGTTTAGAAAAAATGTTAATTGGTATATTTTTTTATTTGAAAAATGCAATGACTGCTCATTTACAGCTTATATTGAATTACTTGAGTTCATGGTGGGGGAAAGAATTTGGAACACACACTATAAAAATGATGTCAAAATTTATGTTTTACATGTAAATGGGTAAAATAAAATTCTAAATATAAAAAACAAGAAAAAAAGAAATCTATGGTAAACCTGAAATTAAAAGAATACTGAAATTACCTTTTGGAAAATTTTTGTGGAAATTTTATATGTAAAAGCACAAGGCTCGTGAGAGTACCTGTGTGAGTGCCATCACAAACTTGAGGGCAGGGTCTGTCTTTTGCTTCTATCTGTATCCACAGCATAGCAAGATGGCTGGCACATAGTAGGCACTTAATAAATGTTGATTCACTGATTTAAAAGAGATAAACAGAAATTGTTATTTTTGTGTTTTGCTGTTTTATTTCCCCCTTCCAGTAATGAAAAATAAAAATAAAATTCTGCATTTTGAATAAATATTTTGTATACATAATCTCATATGAGGAAAAATTAAATTTTGTGTGACTAATTATTTGATTAGAAATTATTCAAATTGATGTAGTATTACATTCAGTTGGATATATCATCTCATCAATTTGGATGTTTTTCCCCCAATGAATGCAAAATAAAACCATTCACATCAAAAATTTAAATTTAAATTAAAAAAATTAAAATGTAGTAATTATAAATAGAATGTCTACTTTTTTGTAATAAAATCCAAGGAGGGTTTAGAAGAGGATGACTAATAAAAAAATCAATAACTATCTATCCTCTTAGAAGAAGATGGACAGTTTATAATAATTTCTAAGCATGTAGCTGAGCCATAAAAATTTCATTTCATTTATTTTGTTGAAATGAATTAACTTCGGGAAATTATTTTAAAGTATTTTGGTGAAAAGATATTTTGACACACACACACACACACACACACATATATATATATAATATTTTATAAAAAGCAGGATATAATGGGTTTCTCTGTGCAACTCAAGTATAAAATTAACTCAGATCTCAGGACTATACTAAGACCTCAATCCATTTTACACTGGTGATTAACTAAAAATAGTGAGGTATTATATAAAAGGGCACAGGAAAATTAACTATCTTCCTTCAATTTTCTTCCAGTGTTACACAGATAATCAGAATCTGTATTCACCTCTCAAGAAGTTGCATTTTTCACATAACATAGTTAATCTGCAAGATATTTTACAAGAGTCAGAAATACTGCAATGAACAGACATTTGTTTTCAGTCAAGAATACCTATTTCTTAAAATGTTTTTTACATCATTAGCTAACATGTCATTTAACCTCTAGCTGGCCGTAGGCAATTCTGAGTTTCTAGTTTGAATATGTACACATCTGTAACAGTGGAGGACATTTATTCATGAAGAGTTTACTTCATGAATGAAATCACATATCTATTATCCTGGTTACCCACCACTAAAAGAGAAAACAAAGAAAAATAGTTGGTATCCAAAATATATTGTCTAACAATTATTCACAATTGAGGGGGGATATCTCATTATGCATGTCTAGCTATGTATGCCTAATTCTGCTTCTTGAAATTATCACCTCTCTGTCAGGATAATCTTTAAAAATATCCTGTTATATTTTGAAACTGCATATGCATATTTATATTGACACATACCTTACATATAATACCTTTTTGTATATACAATATGTGTATTTATTATGAAAAATAGAGGGGCAGCTAGGTGGCACAGTAGATAGAGCACCGGCCCTGGAGTCAGGAGGACCTGAGTTCAAATACGGCCTCAGACACTTAACACTTACTAGCTGTGTGGCCCTGGGCAAGTCACTTAACCCCAATTGCCTCACTAAAAAAAAAAAATTAAATTAAAAAAAAATAAAGGGAGCCATATGATGAACTCACATTCCCCAAATAGTAAAAAAGTGCATTGAAATATTAAAAAGTGCACATGTACACCATATATATGCATATATACATACCCTATATGTGCATATGAATATTTAAAAGATACATATATGTACAATATGTATATTGCACATGCATGATATTTATATTCTAGAAATTTATTTACTACTAGAAATGTAGTTATTACTAGAAATTGTGAGGGCCAAAATTTGATATACGAAGCGTTAATTGGGTGACTTGCCTAAATATTGGGATCCCGGAAATATGAGGGACCTTTTAGGTTCACCCTCCCCTCCGAACTTCCCTTTTTAGATATTTCTTCCAAGTCAATAAGAAAGGAGCCTTACAGCTTTAATTCACAGAATGATCAGATTTTATTACTTGGAAATTAATTAAACAACAAAGGTAAAACTAATAAAATCAAAGATAAAGAAATAAGAAAAAAAGAAATACAGATAAATACTCTTAACTATAAACTTAGCCTATGCAATCCCCAGATTGTTTCCAATTAAGCTAATTCAAAGGAATTTAGGGTTTTCCATAATTAACTCATCAACACCTGGAAAGTCTGTTGTTGCTCGTGCCATAGAAAGGGGAGAGACCAGAGAGAGAACTAGTGCTCTGAAATTCCCTCAGCCTCCCCTCAGGGAGTGTTCAATCTTCCTCCCCCAAAAGGGGAGGTCCTTCAAAAAAAGTGCCTATGGAGAGCTCTCCTTCTGATCTCAGTAGTGTATGTAACTTGAGGGTGGGCCAGGTGTGGCCCCTCCCAAATGAGTGAGCTATAAACTGCAATAATAATTTTATCACAAATAATTTTTAGAACAAAATGAACAGAGTCCAATGTCACTTATAAAGGACAAGTATTGAAATGCTTTTCTACAAATAATAAAATAACCGGAGAAATAATTTGCATGTTGTATATCGTCTTTAAGTAGAATTTATGGAGCTACATGGTTACATAGGCAAGTCTATCACAGAATGAGAAGGCATGAATGAGTTGCAATCTGCATTTTTTTTTCTTTTGGTGGGGCAATGGAGGTTAAGTGACTTGCCCAGGGTCACACAACTAGTAAGTGTCAAGTGCCTGAGGCCGGATTTGAACTCAGGTACTCCTGAATCCAGGGCTGGTGCTCAATCTACATTTTTTGAAGGGTTTATGTTTACATTTAAATATCAAAATATCTTTATCTGTATATAGGAATACATGAAAATATAATATGTATATCTATATAATGTTTGCTATATATTGTATATTTGTGTATATGAATATGCTTATATAGCATGTCTATAACTATATGTGTGTATATATATGTGAGATAGGCATATTTAGATATATATCCACTCCAAATGAACATATCGATAATTTTGCCCAACTTATGATAGACACTTTTGCAACTATTGGTCTGATCAGCTATAGTTGGACATAATGTACTTTAATTTTTTTTTTTTTTTTGGCGGGGGAATGAGGGTTAAGTGACTTGCCCAGGGTCATAAAGCTAGTAAGTGTCAAGTGTCTGAGGCCAGATTTCAAATATACTGGTCCTGAATCCAGGGCCAGTGCTTTAGCCACTGCGCCACCTAGCTGCCCCACGATGGTCCTTTTTGATCACAAATGACAAGAACATATGCATTTATAGATGTGTGTATGTATGCATGCATCTATGCATGTGAACTTATCAATTATATATTCTTTGTGTATTGTGTATGTATGTAAGAAAGGAGTGGTATATGTGTGTTTTGCATATATGAATGTATAAGTGTTTAGATGGATAGATGGACAGACAGGTAAACAGACAAACAGATAGACAGACAGACAGATAGATAGATAGATAGATAGATAGATAGATAGATAGATAGATAGATAGATAGATAGATAGATAGATATGACAGTGTTTATTATAATTTATTTTCATTAGAAGATAGTGGAACAGGACTACAGAAATCAGTATGGCATTGAAAAGTTTACCAGCTCATAAAAAATAGTTACCAGACAGCTCACCCTATCCGAAGATAAAAAAGTAGATAAAAATTATTTTTTGTTTTTGTTGTTCAGTTATTTCAGTGATGTTCAATTCTTCATATTTATGTATGCATTTGTGTATGCAGACATGATGATATGCATATGCACACATATGTGTACATATACACCTATACATGTGTGTTTGTTTACATGTATACATATATTATGCAATGTATTGATATATGTACCCATATTATGTGCCCATAATATATGCATGTATGTATTGTATATACACATATATTTATGCATATATTTTAAAACTAGTATAACAAAAATTGATATTTTGGATAAAGTAAACAACTTTCTGATGCTGAGCACAAAATCAAAATTAAAATATGTATGGATATGCAGGTGGCCAAGTCAGTGGAAACTTTTGAGGATGATTTAATTTCATGTTTTCTCTTCTATTAACTTTTCCTTGTTGGTAATGCTAATTAAATGGACAATAACAGCAAATCACAAGTGTCATAGAAATTTGTTATTACTCTTATTATTTAAGTAGCTAATATACTTTATCTTATAAATATCAGATTAGTAAGAAAAGAGTTCTATAGTAGCATCCCATTTCTTTATGAATGTAAGTCTTCATGCTAAAAATTTTCTGAGTAAAAAAATGTGAAAGAATCAACAAAACATCTTTACTATAAGACATACAGCACCTATGGGTAAAACTAAGAATTTCTAAAAGATAATGTATCTCCTCTGTGCTCTATGTTTAGTATAACCTATTTATTATAAACTATTATTAAATTTTGAATCCAATTATTTAGTATAAATTCAACATTGATCATTTGGTATGAAAGATGAATAGAGCAATTCTAAATTGACTATGATCTACAATTCAATATTGCTAAGTAACAGACTGAGTTAAAAGTAAAGGCTATGGTGATTAAACAACAACATTGAAAATACATTAATGTATTTTATATTTATTTCACTAGGGGCACAGATTCATAATTAACTCATCCTATGCAACAGTGAACATAAGGGGTTGCAATCTCATGGTCATCTGATAGTTTTGTGCTTTGTCCCACACAAGGGACACTCAACAAAACTTGTTTTCTGAGTTCTTTGTGGTTCTATGAAAGCTGATGAATTCTATCCCCAAGTTTCACTCCTTTATGTATTTCCTAAATTGACAGGCAGTGGCATGAATTTATAAATCTAGAATCTAGGATTTTGTCCTTACCAAATGGGAAACAAATTAAGTGTTCTATTTTTCCTACATTTCAATAAAGAATATTCATGTGAGCATGGATGGCAAAAAAGATTCAACCACACATACATAGATTAACTTAATGCTATATTCTGGTATATACATACACACGTATGCACACATATCAATAAATATATACAAAAAAACTTATGACTATAGAAGCAAAGAGAGTAAGTCAAACATTAAAAAGAAAAAGAAAACTAATGGCCAGACTATGATCTAGTGACTTCTTTCAATTCCCAGCCAGCTCTAAAAACATGATTTCCCGAACAGAATTCATATAGTGCTCCCATGGCAAGAGGCCATTTAAATTTTTTTCAATTGTTTTTTCTTTACAATATTTTAGTCTTTGAAAATTGGTCATTTCACTTTACAATAGTTTATAAAATTCTTCCATATTTCTCTGGCCTTTTAAATTTTTTTGGGTGGGGCAATGAGGGTTAAGTGACTTGCCCAGGGTCACACAGCTAGTAAGTGTCAAGTGTCTGAGGCTGGATTTGAACTCAGGTCCTCCTTAATCCAGGGCTGATGCTTTATCCACTGTGTCACCTAGTTGCCCCCTTTAATCTATTTTTGATGCAATAATATTTCATTAATTAATTTAACATAATTTGTTTGGTGATTCTCCATAGATGGAAATTTTTTGATATAGATGCAATTTTTTCAATATAAGGAAAACTACTGTTATAAATATCTATATCTCTCTATCTCTAACTCTCCATATCTCTATCTCTATACCTATCTCTCCATCTGTCTGTCTATCTATCTATCTATCTATCTATCTATCTATCTATCTATCTATCTATCTATCTACATATCTAATTGATTCTGATTCTTTCCCCCTCTGTCTTTGATCTTATGAATGGAAATTCCTTAAGGATAAGGATTATTTCTTTTTTTTCTTTTTTTTGGTTTTTTTGCACCAACAACTTAGTTGATGGAAGTGGTTTAATAAATATTTGTTTCTTGACTAATAATGGTAGGACTAGACCAAACCTTAGGCACATTTTAGGTACTTGTAGGGATTAGTTCTACATTGTTTCCAAAGTGTTTGGCCCAATTCAGGGTTTCTCCATCAGTGTATTACCATGCCTATCTCCTATGGGTTTATTCAAATTATATTTAGTGAGTGCAAACTCCCAGAACAGCACTGCATGGTTTGGGAATGTCACATATTTTAATATGATATAGCCTCTCCTTTGGGTGGGAAGGAACAGAATGAGCAGGAACTTAGTCCCTTACCTCTTCATTGCATTTGGCACTGTTGATCATTGTTCTGAGTCAAGCCAGTCTCAAGTCAATACTCTGGTAATTCAGGTATATTTTTGGAACAAAATGTAATGCTCATAAATCAAGAAAGTTATCAAGAAAGTTAACTTCTTCCTTTACTTAGCCATGGCCAGAGAGGGATATTCAGCAAGGATAAACATTGAGAATACCTTGAGCTGATTTAGATGACCAAAGATCCTTTGTGTTTTCCATTGTTATTCACCAGCCAAGTCTCAGAGCCCACCTAAAACTCCTCATGGATACTTTGTATTCAGGATATGAGGAAGTTATATCAACAGTCTAAGCTTTTGGTTTCAAGGTATATTGTCATACTTTTTGAGGAAAAAGTGGGAACTTTCATGGGAATGGGGTTAGGAAATGGCCCCAAAACAGCCATTCTTTAAACTCAAAATATTCTACCATGTTGACTTCCATAACAATGCATTTTGATTTTTGTTTTCATTCTACTATCCTTTTTATTTTATTTTCTATCTTTTCCCCCATGGATCTCTTAAATATTGGTGAAACCTAGAGTTCTATTATTATAAAATTACTTGTGGATTTATTTGAAGAGATGTGGCTCAGTTTTAAGATATAACGGTCCTTTCTGTCTTATATTAGTATAAACTAGTTCATCCATTATTCTTTTTATACCATTATAGTGTAAAATGCTTCAATCTGATTTCAATTTAGCATTGGCAAGCATTTCCAGGCAATGAACAAGATAAATCAGTGGAATACATTCTGAGTTGGAAAAAAGCAATAGGGATCAACTACAGATTCTTGACAGCAACAATATTTTCTAAAGAAGGGAGAGATGTATTTCCCAACTAACCTGAGGACTAAAAGTCTACATATCAGCACATCACTCTGCTTTGTGAATTTTAGTTAATCATTTTTTCCTGAGGGTGATTCCTGATTGATTAATATTTTATTGTGAACTACCAAGTTCATTGTATCACTTGTCAGGACCAACAGCACATATTCACTTATGGATTTGATAATCTGTTTCCTATGAAAATTTATAGCACTCAACAAACAGATTCAATTTTGAAAATAGTTAACTCTGTCACCATTATGTAATGGGTTGTCACAGTTAACCAATATGAATGGATGCTCTGTGGTCATCAAAATCTTATTGTGTCACAATTTGGACCCAAGACTTTACTAATTCCAAGCATAATTATATATTCTATATAATGCTGTTTCCTTCATGTTCTTGACATTCATCACTTCATTTCCACATGCTAGGCATTTTTATTGGCTGTCCCCAAGGTCTATAACTCTCTCCCACATCATTTCCACCTCCTGGCTTCCCTGAATTTAAGTCTTACTTACCTAAAGTCCACTATCTATAGAAAAAATCTTTCCCAGGTATATTTAATTTTAGGATCCTCCCTCTGAGATTATCTCGCTTTATCTTGTACATATCTTGGTTATACATAGTAGTTTTTTGAAGGCAGGGACTCTGCCATTTTTAAAATTTTCCAGCACTCAGAACAGGGCCTGGTACACAGTGGTCAATTAATTTCTACTTTTTTATTTGTCTTCTGTCACTAATAAAAATCAGAGAAAGTTGTGATGTTTAAAATCTAAGCGTGTGGTTGCCTTAAATTAAAAGCTTTAGCACCAGTCTTTGGGCATTAAGCATTTATTAAAGCACACTAGGTATTAGTAAAAATGAAAACACGTGGAGTCAAGAAAGTTAAGAAAAGGTCTATCTAGCCTATATTTCCAGCCTGGTCTGGTTCTTTCTTAAGTCCTCCACCATGAGCCTGCTTCAACCATGAATTCCCCCTCAAACTGAATGTGGAAGCATTTTATAGGTCTGGAGCAGAGGTGGTCCTTATACACTGCTTCAAGTTGATTGGTTAGCGTCATCCAAATCTATTGGTTCACTGGACTTGAAGGTGGTCTCATGTTGAGTTCAAATTCCTTAGCTTCTGAGAACAATACCTTCTTAAGGGCTAGTCAGGTGTGGTTACACTCTAATTAACTTGAAGTAGGCTAATGAGCAATGTCAATCACTCTCACTTAATTCAATGAGTTTAGATTAATCTCCAGGTGGGCCTTTGAGTATCTGCCAAATCCCATTATTTTCTCACAGAGTGAAAGAGATTTGGGGCAAAGATAAAAATCTAAAGTTTCCAAGTAAACCCATTTTCCTTTAAAATAGGGGTTATTTACCTGAGATCCAAGAATTCCAGAGAGAATTCAGGGGCCCCATAAACTTAGATGGGGAAAATACAACTTTATTTTCAACAACTAACTAAAGTTAAGTATTTCATCTAATTATAAATGTAGGCAGTAAATGTTACTATGGCAAGGGGTCCAAAGGCTTCATAAGAAGGCCAAAGAAAACCATGACACAAAAAAAGGTTAATAATCCCTGCTCTAGAACCACTCTGGGAATGAATAAAAAGTGACAAGGTAAGTCAAATATAAAGGAAAGAAGAGATAAGATGAAGCAAAACTCTGGGTAAGTCCTACATTTTCTTGGCATATTGGTCCCTAAAAGGGGAAAGTGCCTGACCGAGCACAGCATTCCAGTCTAGAACTAAAGTGGTTGTAGAAAAATGAGGGCTCTAGACCAAAAGGATAACCTTCAATGAGTACTGGGGGGAGGAGTCAGGGCCCAGATAGTAGGATCCCAGGCTCAGACATCTTATCTAGGACCACAATGCCTACCTTACTTCCTATAGTTTGTTGTAGGGGATGAGACCAAGAAGCTAATCTCAGTCATGTTTACTTCAGAATAAGGGCTGATACCATAGGCATGCATGGCTCCTGGGCTGGTTATACCTATAAGCATACTAAGCTAAATATTACCTCTGCTTCTTCTCTCTCTTGTCAAGGACAAGACCAGTTTGCCTCAGATTTTATTGGCATATCTGGCATATGCTTTTTATATGACTATGACTAATAGCTTACTTTGGTTTCTTATAAATTCTCTACTCCTACTCTGTACTGAAATCCAAAGTGAAAATATCTTTAGCAATTGTAGACTTGGGGAATATTCTAAATAAACAAGAAGGGGTAAGGGAGGAGTTCACTAGGAAACCTTAATCAAAAGTATTAAGATACAAAAAATCCAGAAGATTGATATGATTAAAAATATGAGGATTTAAGAGAAGCCCAAGATAAAATTTGAGAAAAAGAAAATAATTTCACAGCAATTTTAAGTAGAATCTCAGAAAAAAAGTATAGATTTTCTACAAAGAATCTGAGTGTTTGGAAGTAGAAAAAGATATAAAGAATGAACTAAAAGCATTTGAAATGAAAATAATGAGTTCAGGAAACTTAACTACATGTCAGATGAGCTGAAAAATGGAATGGAGGAAGCAGAACTCAAAAATTCAACAACCCAGAACAAGAAATATTACATCAAAATGTAACTTGAATTACATTAAAATAGTGACCATTTTTGGAAAGTATATCTCATCTTAGATCCTGTCTTCCACAGTGAGCCCTTTTTTCTACTTATCACAATTTTATTAAAGACGTACTATCTTGGCTTAATAGTATAACCTCAGGTAAGAACCTGTAGACCAAAATATAACACACTTAGGGTATCTGCAGCCATAACTTGTATGCTTTTGCCTGTTTCTCAAAATAGGCCTTGATATTGGAATGCATATAAGAGTACAGATCAAAGCAATAAAGCTTCTATAAAATGGCTTAGGATCTGAATGAAGCCTGATTCTTGATAACAACAATAAGGCAAATGTTTCTATCTGAATTATGTGTAAACTATTGATAAAGAAGTAGTAGGAGTAACTGAATACCATAACAAACTGTAAAGAATTAATTGGTATTTGAGGTTTTTATGACCCCATCTTTTAGCTAGAATTTGAAAGAAAAACCTCAGCTTGCACTGGCCTGGGGCTCCGCAAACTGCATGGTGCTCCATCTACTGGTTGTAGCTATTGCCATGGCACTGGCACCTCACATTATCACCTCTTGCCAACCCCTACATGGGCCTGGCAAAATTATAATGATTGGAAGCCTAGTAAGGGAAGTCATGTGACTGTCAGAGTGGCCAGTCAATTGGCAGGGGACTGTGTGGGGGTGCTGGGAGAAGGGAGGGTTTTTTGTTTGTTTGTTTGTTTGTTTGTTTTCTGGCATTCTAGCTGGAAGCTGGAAGGCGTTGGAAGAGGTTGCAGTGTATTCTCAGCTGATTCCTGGGCAGTGGTGTTTTTTCAGGTTGTATAATTTCCCTTTCCCCATTTTATTTCCTTTCCCTTGACCCTACTGATCCTGTTTGTGTTTTTATTTTTTATTTTTTTTTCTTTTTTTTTTTTTAAGTGAGGCAATTGGGGTTAAGTGACTTGCCCAGGGTCACGTGTTTTTATTTTTTTAAGTTCATTCTTGTTAAAATAAATCCTGTTCTGTTTTGAGGGAGGCTGCCTGTCTCCTTCCTTGCCCCAATATTGCAGCAAGCCACTTAGCTAACAATCCCCAGTTAAAAATTGGTCCCCACAAAACCAAATGAAGATAGATAAATAAATTATAAATTACATACATGACAAGAATAGAAGCAACATATAGCATGTAAAAGTATTCTTCAGTCAGTGAAATTCCAGGGTTTGGCATGGTTGTGGGGGTTGGGGAGGAAGAAAGACAGAGAGACAGAGACAGAGAGACGGACAGACAGTGAGAGAGATTATGTTTCTTTTACTTAAATCAGAGGGTCATATAAATGCTTTTGGAATATAAAGGAAGAATTTCTTTTCCATGACCAAAGAAACCTGAAACCATATAAAGTATTTTTTTAAATTTCATGTTTAACCCCGTTTTCTGAATGAATGAGATTATGGGCTTACCTCATCTCTGAGCAAACATAGAATAAAAGCCCAGAATGAGTTTTCTGTCACTATCATGCATTTTATGATTGCCTACCTGGATTGATCTGTTTCACAGACAAACTATTTGACAGCATCTAGTTGGTAGCTAGTTTCAGAAGTCTATAAAACAATAGTCATCACAATGATCAGGGTGTTAACTATCCCTATGTCCTATGAGAGAAATCTCAGGTTTATATCTGATCAGTGTATTGAAGCAGTTTATTGTTTGGGTTTTTCTGTGTATTTTTTCTGCAAGTTTGAAAATCATTTTTCTGTTCCCAGGACACTTTTAATATTTAATTATTTCTTTGTTTGTTTTTGTGAGGCAAAGACCGAGAGCCAGAAATAAGCAATTTAACACATTTATGCCAAAATTAAAACATCCTAGGACAGTTCCCATACAATTTAGCAGAGATGTGGGGAAGGAAATGCTGACACATACAATACATAATGTATTATATATCTGGGAAGGAGTTGGAAGCCTGAGTTGAGGCAAAGAAAGCCAGAATTGAGCTAGAGCTAGGGCTTTTGAAAAAACAAGGTTAGCTGTAGGTGTTTATTGGAATAGAGCCAGTTTTCTCTTCATCAACAAAAAGGAAGAGTTATCTATGGTTCTATAAAATTTATGTAAAATCAGATATACTGAATCCATTATTAATTTTTTTTTGTTTCACGTGTAATGTCCATCAGCTAATAAATGTGTATGTGTATGTGTGTGTGTGTGTGTGTGTGTGTTTAATGGAAGCAGTGGATATATGGAGATTAAAAACTCCACATATTTGACTAACTGGATGATCTTTTGAGCAGAAATTGATCTTTGTGATATTTTCTGGTCCAATGTCTTCATTTTATAGGAAGCCAGCATCCTAAGAGTTTGTGATGTACTCAAAATATATAGGTACTAAGTGGTAGAGATGAGGTTTAAATCCATATTCTCTGACTCCAAATATAGTGCTCTCCACTATACCAGGATGCCTCAGATTATTATAATCTCATAAATTCTTAGCACAAATTGTTTTTCTTGTTTTGTCATTCTATTGTGTCTGATTTTCTGTGACCCCATTTAGGTTGGTTTTTTTTTTTTTTTTGACGAATACAATACTGGAGTGGTTTGCTATTTCCACCTCCAGTTAATTTTACAGATGAGGAAATTGAGACAAACAGGCTTAAATGACTGTCTCAGCATTACATAGCTAGTAAGTATCTGAGGCCAGATTTGAACTTAAGTCCTCCTGACTCCAGGCCTGGAACCTAGCTTCCCACAAATAGTAGGCTTTAATTCACCTGAAGATAAAATAATGTCAGCACTGAATGAGATGAGCAGAACCAGGAGAACATTGTACACAGTATCAACAACATTGTGTGTTGATCAACTTTGATAGACTTGACTATTCTTAGCAATACAACGGTCCAAGATATTTCCAAAGGACTCATGGTGGAAAATGCTCTCCAAATCCAGAAAAAAAAAAAAAACTATGGGATCTAGATGCAGATTGAACCATACTATTTCTCTTTTTTTGTGTTTTTTTTTGAGGTTTTTCCTTTTTGCTCAGATTCTCCTTACACAGCATGACTAATGCAGAATTACGTTTAATGTGATTGTACATATATAACCTATATAAGATTGCTTGCTGCAATCTTGAGGAGGGGGGAGGGAGGGGAAGGAGGGAGAAAAATTAAAAACTAGAAATCTTATAAAAACAAATTTTGAAAACTATCTCTAAGGGCAGAGACAAGATGGCAGAGAAAATACATTAAACTCACAGAGCTCCTGATAACAATCACCCCCAAAATAGCAATAAAAGAACCCTTGGAACAGAAAAACACATAAAAATATGGGGTGAGAGTTTTCTCCAGCTATAGATAGATTTCAGGGGGCCATGCTGGGTCATGAAAAAAGCAATCGGGTCGACACACCAGACACCCACCGGAGGAATTTGCCCCGGTGCCTCTGAATTGGCTGTAGCACAGGTGTCTTCTGGAACTGATCGCGTGGTCTGGTTGAATGGCTGGCCCAGGGGGTGGGGTGGGGCTGACCTGTAAAATAAATCTAGGAGAGATCATTTGAAAATCATTGGACTACCTGAAAAGCATGACCAAAACAAAAGCTTAGACACCATCCTCCAAGAGATTGTGAAGAAAAATTGCCCTGATATTCTAGACGCAGAAGCTAAAATAGAAATTGAAAGAATCTATTGATCACCTCCTGAAAAGAGATCCCAAAAGGAAAACCTCCAGTAATATTATAGCCAAATTCCAGACCTCCCAGGTCAAGCAGAAAATATTGCAAGCAGCTAGAAAAAAGGAATTCAAATACTGTGGATCTCCAATAAGGATAAAGCAAGATCTAGCTGCTTCTACATTAAAGGACCAAAGGGCATGGAATATGATATTCCAGAAGGCAAAGGAACTGGGACTACAGCCAAAAATCATGTACCCATCAAAACTGAGTATAATCTTTCAGAGGAAAAAATGGGATTTCAATGAGAAAGAGGTCTTTCAGGCATTTGTGGTGAAAAGATCTGAACTGAATAGAAAATTTGACTTTCAAATATAAGACCCTGGATAAGCATAAAAAGGTAAACAGGAAAAAGACTTCATGAGGGATATTAAAAGATCAAATTGTTTACATTCCTACATGGGAAGATAATACTTTGAACTCATAAGAACTATCTCATTAAGGAATTCACAGAAGACATAGGTCTGAACTAAATATGAAGGGATGATATCTGCAAAGCATTTATGTTTTGTTCATTGTGGGGCAGACAGGGTGGGTTGTCTTATGTCTGGGGCCAGGTTTGGGCTTGGGGCTTCCTGGGTCCAGAGCTGGTGCTTTGTCCACTGTGCCACCTAACTAACCCATGTTGACATCTTTTAAATAGGGTTGAGGTGTAGCAGGAATAGACTGAGGGAGGGAGAAGGGGAGAGATGGTCTGGGGGAGGTAGTTCACGTGAAGGAAACAAGAAAAAAGCTTATGGAGGGGAGGAGAAGAGGGGGAAGGAGTTAGGGAGTGAATGAACCTTAATATCATCAGAATTGGCTCAAAGAAAAACTAACATACATACTCAAGTAGGTATAGTAATATATTTTTTTTCCCTGAGGGTGGGGAGGGAGATGGGGGGAAGGGAGAAGAAGTGAAGGAGGGAAGGGTAGATTGGGGGAGAGAGCAGTAAAAAGCAAAACACTTTCAAGGAAGATGAAGATGTTCTGCATTACTGCACAAGTATGATATATTGAATTGCTTGATCTCAAAGGGAGGGTTAAAGAGGGAGGAAGGGAGAAAAATTTAGAACACAGAATTAGCTCAGGGACCTTGATCTCATCAGAGTGGGCTCATGGAGGGAATAGCATTCATACCCAATTGGGAGGAGTAATCTATTTAACCCTGCAGGAAAGTAGGAGGGGAGGAGAATAAGGAAGGAAGGATAAAAAAAGGGAGTGCAGAAGAGGAGAGGATAATCAGAAGTAAAACACTTTTGAGGAGGAATAGGTAAAAAGAAGATAGAGTAAGTATGGAGTGGAAGAGTGGGATGGAGGGAAATAGTTATGATGATTGATTATAATGGCAAAATATATGGTATCTACTTTGTTGGGTTTTATGAAGAAAATTCTCTGTCAAGCTTAAGGTACTATATAAAGGTTATGATGAACAGGACACTATCAGAAAAACCTGGAAAGACCTACATGAATTGACACAGAGTGAAATGTACTCTATACAAAATAACAGCAATAGTGGGGGATGATCAGCTGGGAAGCATGTGGTTATTTTCAGCAAGGCAATGATCCAATATAACCCTGAAGGACTTATGAAGATTGCAGCTCATCTGCAGAGAAAGAACTGATAGTATTTGAAAACAGATGGAAACGCACTTTTAAAAATTCTTTTTTGCTTTTCCTCTGACAATTCCTTAATCTGTAGTTTTGGGTTTTTTGGACTGTTTTCTCTCACAACTAGCTAATATGGGAATTTTTCCATGACTACTCATGTATAACTTATTTTGAACTGTTTGAGTTCTTGTGGGTGTGGGGTGGGAATAGAGGGAGGAAAAGAAGTTGGAACACAAAGTTTTAAAAATTGATGTTAAAATTTGTTTTTACATATATTTTAGAAAATAAAATTCTATTCAAAGCAAAAAAAGAAAAAAAAACTATCTCTACATGTAACTGGAAGATAATGAAATACTTTTATAAAAGTAGCATCAACATATGGGAAGGACAATTTTGGAAATGTTGAATTTAAACATATTAAAAGGTTATTAAAGTTATAAACATTTATCATATAATCTGAAAACTTTTCAAAACAGTAATACATATTTCAAAAAATGGATCAATTATGGAAGCAGTGTTAGTTAGTAATTAGATCACTGGACTTTCAAGAAAGTCTAAGTTTGAATCCTGCCTCAAGACCTTGCTCTGAGACAGTGTACAACTCAAGTCAATTTTTCCAGACTCGGTTTCCTCAGTGTACCACTTATCCTCAGTTTACAAATAGTAGCTTCAGCACCTCTCCACACACACAAACACAACCTCACTTAATGTTTGATTTTAAACTGCCATATATGTTTATGCATGTTTGTACATGTGAGCTCTGGGGCATGATTTTGTGAAAAGACTAAATTTGAAATCAGAGGACCTGTGATGAAATCCAAGCTCTTTTTATATCTTATTTTTATGGCTGTCTGCAAGTCATTTAACCTTTCTGAGTATAATAACTTCAGGTGAACAATGGTACTAGACCTAATGATCTCTAAAACATCTTTCAATTTTCTATTCATGGAACATGGCAGAGTAGAAGAACAGTGCAACTAACTATTTACTCCCTTGCTTAACACTGTGCCTATTAATTCAGTCAATGATCTCTGACACATGATGCTCCTGGCTTTGATTGAAATTTTAAAATTCTTCAGTCTTATTCACATGAATGACTATTAAGCCAAGTTACCCTCATGCAATATTTCCACATTTATTTTAAAATACAAAGGAGGAATTTCAAAGTTATCCTTATTAAATTGTTTTATTAAATTTGCCCCAATTTCCTGGATAGAAGCTATTTTGTGTTCTGGTTTCCATCATCTAGCATATTAGTGATACCTCCTAGTACTCATGTCATTTAACAATTTAATAAAGATGACACCAATGTTATTATTGAAGTTGTGGATAAAAAAATTGAACTAGACAGTACTATCCTTTCAGTTTTATACTGATACAGACTGACATACTTTGGATACATTCACCTTGTTAATAATTAGTTTAATTATACCAGGAGTTAGCTTACATTTATCCAGGATACTTATAAGTGGATTTAGAGGGGGTCATCTAGGTAGCACAGTGACAGCCCTGGATTCAGGAGGACCTGAGTTCAAATCTGGCCTCAGACACTTGAAACTTACCAGCTGTGTGACCCTGGGCAAGTCACTTAACCCTTATTGCCCAACAAAAAAGTGTCTTTAGCTACCTTTGGCAAATACATTCCTGATACCCAAATATAATGTCTCCATTCTAATGACCCCATTATAAAAAGAAATGAGGTATTAGGCATGACTTGCTTGAGATGATTATATGCTGGCTCGTATTGAGCTCTGCTTTTAATTATAGGTCCTTACAAAACATTTCAAAAACTTTTTTTTTTATCTTTTTTATCCCTTGCAAAAATAATTGGCACATATTAAGTGCTTAATAAATGTTTATTGACTAACTTACCTGATTCCCTGTGGAGTTAGTGTCCTTCACAAACAGATGGTGGCTATAGCAGTGATAAAGGCCACAAGTCCAAACCCTGAAATCTAACACTTCCCCTGGCCTAATCCCCCCAACACACATACATGCACATACACACACATGCACATGTATACACACATGTATCCCTCTCCTTTCTCCACTCACCTATAAGGGTCTGGATCCCAAGGAAATACATTTTTCTTGGTTTACAGCTAGTTCCATCCACAAAGAAACAGTTATACTCTACTATACTTCAGAAGAAACTAATGTGGTAACAGAAAATACCCTTGGGATTGGGAGTTCTGGGGGGCAGACTCAAGATGGTGGAGATAAGCCAGGAAGTTGCCTGAGCTCTCCTAAATTTTCCTTGGAAAGAATATTAAATCAAGCCTGTAAATGGATTCTGGATCTACAGAACCTACAAAAGGAGAGAGTAAAACAGTCTTCCAGCTTAAGATAATTTAGAAGGACATCAGGATAGGTCTGTCTCACTTGGGTAAAAGGAGTAGCACAGTGTAGAGCATGTCTGGACAAGTCAGCAGGAGGCTCGTAGAGATAGCACAGATGAGCAACTCAGGCCCCTCAGTCCTGATTCAGAAGGCTAATGGCACAACAGGACACTTTTGAGGCTCCCAGCCCCAAGGAGGCAATCTGCAAGTTTGGGTATACTCTATACAACAGGTGCAACAAAGCTAGGCCACACCAGTGCAGTGAGCAAGCTGTGAGACACTGAGGCCTCAGAGCAGAAAGGGAATGGGAGTTCTGGAAAATCCTTCAAGTGACCTGAACTCCAGACCACCTGGATGATGACAGGTGTAGGAGATTTGAGGGATGCAGCAGGAGGTTTTTTCATTTCTACTAATTCCTGGGAGGTAACTATAGGTCTAGCCAATTGGTCTGGAGCCTGGAGACCATAGGTCTAAAAAAATCTAAGGCTTTCCCTTTGGAGTCAGGACCAATGGAGAAATTTTGCTGTTACCTCCTATTGTACATATTTGTTTGTGGGGTATGCCAGTATCCATCAGATATATCAATGTCATTACAAGCATAGATGTTGGGTCAATTGTGAATATGGACATTGGAGTGGTGATGCCATTTTGAACTTAGTACAAGATCATGTGATCCACTTAATTAAGTTAAAGGCAGCTAGCTCTATCTAATTGGGTTTCTTGTGCCAGTTAGAGCATCCACTTAACCTTTGTGTCTCCAACCTACCCCAAACTTGCAAAATGGCAATTCTTCCATCTGAGGAAAAATGGTGGATGATAGTATTAAGAGAACCTTAGTATTCACTAAGATTCTATGATGGGTTATATGACAAAAGCTATGACCTTTCACCTTCTTTATTACAACTGACTCTGCTGCACAATGAAGTATTATTGACTCTTTTAGAAGTATTATTGTCTATGTTTTTACCTTGATATTGCTAGTGCTGCTCCTGTTCATCTTTATTACCTTGCCCCAGAAGAATAATGTGTGACCCTGTTGGAGGTGTCCTCAAATGCACTGCTTTCTTGATTGTTCTGGGGATGCTTTGCCTCATTAGCTCATGATCACCACTTTGCATTGAGACCCATTGAACTGCAACGATGTCATATCAACCCCAACATGGATCAGATCATTGAGATCTGAGACTCAGTACTTTGGTGAGGGGAGAGAAGCCCAAGATTTCTGGGTCTTGCTCTACACTTTTTTTTTCTTTTCTTTTTCTTCTTTATAAAGACTCTTTGGGAATTGTGAGGATTGTATTTTTTTTCTTTTCCCCTTTTTGCTATGTATGTTTAGTAAAATCCCTGAAAGAATTTAAATGGTGGAAGGTCTTCTAGGAGATCCTAAAGAACTTGGTACAATTAGAGTGTAATGTGATAGAGTAGGGTTTTCCTAATTCCCCACAACAAAAAATATTTTAACTTTAGAAGAAACAAAAACATTTCCTTTTTTTGTTTTTCAAAGCCTTTTTCTCAGGGTTTAGTATTTATGAATTTCCTTCAACTCAATAAACATTTATGCAGTAATTTTCATATGAAATGTGCTGTGGTAGGGGAAAGAAAGAGTCCTAAAAAATAGTCCATACCTTCAAGAAACATAATCTAGCCAGGACAAGGAGCAAAGATTTGGAAGAGAAATTACTGTAGTATCATAGATTTCGAATGGGTAGAGAGTTTAGAAGTAATCTCACACAGTTTCCTCATGTTATAGATAAGAATTGCCTGAAGTCCAGGGATTTCAAGTTACTTGACCAAGATCACTTGGGAAATAAGCAGCAAAGCTAGGATCATAATATCGAGTAAAATGTGATTAGTGGTATGAGAGTTTCTGCCTGAGTTCATGTCAATAAAATTTTTTAATTCTTTTGTTCCTTTGCTTTGGTCTATCCTCTCAGGTTGTTAATATGATTAACCATTATCATAACAAAGCATAGATTGATTTGGGTTCTTTCCTTCCTAAGTGATTTATTTATATTTCGGTAGGAGATTACTGAAGGTAATAATACTTGTTCAAAAAAATGAGTACATTTAATGGGGGACATCTCAGGCACTGTGGAAAACATATTGAGGAGATACTGAAATAGTTCACAGTTAGTAGGCCTTTTAGTATCTCTCCAATCATACTTTGTGCTGAGCCTGACTTTAAAATAGTGAACATATGTATTGAGCCAGCCAGTGTCCATGGCAAACCTCAGAGAGCTACATAAATGTTCCTTAGTATTTCATTTTCATTCTAAGTATAAATAAGGCCAGAAAGTGGCCCCATATGTTTATATCTCTTAAAAATATTCTTGGATGTTTCTATTTAGGGTCTTTAAAATAATTAAATTCATCTAGGGTATGAGGGGACAGGATAGCATAGTACTTAAGTCAGTTGATTTGGGAGATGCTTAAATTAAAGATAGAATAGGAAGAAGGGAAATGAATTTATTCTTCCACATATCTGCCTGAGAAAAGGACTGAGAACAGACTCCCCAGGAAGAGCATCACATTGAGGACAGAGGTCAAATAGGAGATTTTTGCAGGGAAAAGATGAATATAGTAACAAGCCTTGAGAGGATGCTAGGCAAGGCTAGGCCAGATTTAGGTTTGACTCAATGGAACAGCAAGAAAATTGGCATAAACGTTTTGACCAGAGAAGAATCACAGAATCAAAGAAGTTCAGTTGAAAGAAATCTCAGAAATCATTTATTCTAACTTCTATCTGATCAATAATTCCTGTATAAAATTCCCAGTAAGCAATCATTCAGTTTTGAATGAAGTGCTGTGCTGGTAAATGTTTAACAATTAGTTCTCTGAGACTAAATAACTAAACAAGCAAACAAACAAATACAAATTAATGAATGAATGTAGAACACATTTTACAATTTTATCTGCATAATTAACATTTTTCTCCATCACTTTCTTAAATCTAGATCAATAATGATAATAGATAACATTTATATAATGCTTACTATGTGACATGCACTGTGCAGAGCACTTTGCAATTATCCTCTCATTTGATCCTCACACAATCCTGGGACATAGGAACTATTATTTATATTTTACCCATGCAGAAACTGCTTCAAACAGAGCCTAAGTGACTTAACAAAGGTCACACAGCTAGTAAAGATAGTTCTAGATTTATCCAAGTGGACCATTTCACAGATTTCTATGTAAAGCAATTTTTATATAATGCCAATTTGCTCTGAAGACATGGGGAAGGGAGAGAGGAAGACAGGAATGATGTCACAAGTTCAAAGAAGGAAGGAATGGGGCAGCTAGGTGGTGCAGTGGATAGAGCACTGGCCCTGGAGTCAGGAGTACCTGAGTTCAAATCCGGCCTCAGACACTTAACACTTACTAGCTGTGTGACCCTGGGCAAGTCACTTAACCCCAATTGCCTCACTAAAAAACAAACAAACAAACAAAGAAGGAAGGAATGGGCACACTGTTCAAGGACACATGGGGCCAAGGATAGAAAAATCAAGAATAGCAGCAGGAACTTGGGGTCCAGAGACAGAAACCTATATCCAAGCAGACAGATGAAAGGTGGGGCTAGGAGGGTGCTGAGCAGGGCAAAGGCCTCCTCTCTCAGAGAACAGGGTCTGAAGCCAAGCCCCTAATCTGGCAATCCAAAGTAGCACATATGATGGTTTCTCCCATTGTCCATTCTTCAGTTTTTACTTGTAGGGATACTTTTTTAGGGTTGGTTTGGGTTTTTTGTTTGTTTATTTGTTTGCCTTTTGGTGGGAGTGTGGGAAACCTCAGAGCACCAGGCTGAGAGACAAGAGCCGAGAGAGAGAGAAAGAGAAAGAGCACAGTACTATTCACTAAAGTGAAGTTGGTGGGATTTTTTGGAATTCAGATATCTTTCAGAATGTTTTAACTAAAAAAATTTGCATATACAAATTTACATACAGTAACAACTTTCTTTTATTTTTGTTTTTGTTTTGCAGGGCAATGGGGGTTAAGTGACTTGTCCAGGGTCACACAGCTAGTAAGTGTCTGAGGCTGGGTTTGAACTCAGGTCCTCCTGAATCCAAGGCTGGTGCCTTATCCACTGCGCCACCTAGCTGCCCCAACAACTTTCTATAAATGTATGAGGCCTGATTTGAACTTAAGTCTTCCTGACTCCAAATGCCACATAGCCACCCCCTTCATTATCAAGAACACAATAAACTAATCTGATTTCTCAGATTTATCAATTTCTGAGGTATAAATATACACATTGAAAATCAAGAGCCAGCTCAAGCTGTCTCCACAATACTCCTTAGTGAAATACACTACTTAATGAGGCAGTCCATTCCATTGTGGGTCAGTTCTAATTGTTGGGAGATTTTTTCTGAATAAGCAAAAATTATTATTCCAATTTTTACCCAATATTAATTTGGATTCAGATCCTTGGTCTTTTCTTTACTATTCTGTGTCACCTTAGGAACATTTCAATTTACTTATCTATGTCTAAGTAGCATTTCCTAGAACGCCATGGCAGCAAAACTATAACTAGATACACAAGTATTCCCTTAAACCCTATGCTATAGTTCCCCAAAGGCTTTGGGGCTTCTAGTGTATGGATCGCAAAAAAATTCCAAAAATACCTGCTGTGTATAAGGACAATATGGAGAGATAGAAACAGAAGTGGAGTTATGGCAACAACAACATAGCGTCTTTCTGTGTTAATAATGAAAGTTATCATGATGGCACATAATGGCAGTCATATGTCCCAATTCCTGCTGTGAGCAGCATAAAAGGAGATTCCTATTATTTTATTTTTAAAGATTAGACAGGATTATAAATTTAAAGCTAGAAGGAATTATTAATGTTATCTAAACCTTACTTTCTAGATAAAGACACTGAGGTCTAAGAGGTTAAATGAGTTCCCCAAGAACACACAAGCAGTGAATAAAATAGCTGAAATAAAAACTCATGTTCTTGGCTCCAAATCCCCAGATACTTCTGCTGCTCCAGGCTTCCTCATCTGTTACATGTAGAATAAGGGGACTGGTTTCATCCCAGTGAGACACTTATGATTCTATGACCAAGTCAGTATTCCTCAGTCTCTTCTGCCTTACTATATTAAACACACTGAGAAGATCCACTTGAAAGAAGCTCACAAACATAGTGATTGAAGATGGGGATGGTTCCAAGTGCATTAGTTCATTGACATGACTATTTTCAGGGTTTATAAAGATACAGCTGGAAAAATATGAATCACAAAACTTTTAGGAGATGAAGGGAAAACTGTATATATTTTTGTTTGTTTTGTACCCAGTAGAATGATGGATTTCTGATTTTTCCACCTGAATTAGAGATGTCACACTCATGAGTGAGGGCTAATTTGAGGCATTAGAAACTTTGAGTTAAGAAAAGAAATAAAAAGTTACACAAATAAAAGATACAGAATATGACTGAAGATAGAAGTTGATATTGGAGACATCCCCTGGCTGCTTGAGAACAGAGTGGAGAAAAATTGTAAAATAAGAACATCTGCTTACAGGGAATCCATTTGGAATAAGCAGAATATGCCTCCACTTTCAGGGAAAATCTCCTAGGCCTGCCAACATGAGGGCACTTTGTGTGAGGGAACCAGCCCTTGGAGAGAGAAGGGCTGGGGGTAAATATACCATGTCTGTAATCTACCCCAGAAGTGTTAAGGGTTGGTTCTTTGTGTGGCCTATACACAGAAATGATAGAAGGTACTCTCAAGAGGAGAGCACTGACAACTTAGGGTGTTAGGAAAGGTATTCCAAAAAAAAAATAGAACTTTAGTTGAATATTGAAGGAAACCAGGGAAAGTAAAAGGCAGGCATGCGAGAGATGATTCCAAGCATGGGAAATGATCAATGAAAAGGCACAGAAACTGGAGGAATGTCACTGCTGCATAACACAGTAAGTAGGATAATATAGCTATATAGTAGAGCATGTAAGGGGAAATAAGGTGTAATGTGATTACGAAGAATGGAAAGTCCCAGATTATAAAGAGATTGAAATACCCAAGAATTTATGTATCATCTAGGAGATAATAAGAAGACACTGGAATTTACTGAGGCAGGGAGAGTGACATGGGGTAGATCCACACTTTAGGAAAATTCACTTTGTCCCTAAGTGGACATTAGATTTGAGGAGGGATTTTAGTCCGGAAGACCAGTTAGAATTGTGTAGGGAAGGAGTAATAAAAGGCTATCCTAGGGTGGTAGCTATAGGAAACAATAAGGGGAGATATATAAAAGATAATGTGAAGATAGAAATGACAAGATTTAGCAAGACATGTTGGGTGAGAGCGAAGAATTGAGAACGTATAGGCTACGAGTCCAAATGACTAGGAGTATAGCGGTGATCTCTATAGAAATAGAGAAATTTCAAAGAGCAAAATTCGGTGGGGACTGGGAGTGGGGTGCAGAGATGTTAAATTCAGATTTGGACATGTTTACTCTGACATGTTAACAGAAAATTGTGATATAAAATCATTAGAAGGCTCTGACTCCTGACCCTATTAAGCTATATGCCTCTGGTATCCACTTGCAGTGCCTCCTGAAACAGCAGTCTTTGAATACCAAGATATTATCAGAAAGATCAATATTATTAGTATCAATATTAGAAATCTTGAATGTTGGGGGCAGCTAGGTGGTGCAGTGGATAAAGCACCAGCCCTGGATTCAGGAGTACCTGAGTTCAAATCCGGCCTCAGACACTTGACACTTACTAGCTGTGTGACCCTGGGCAAGTCACTTAACCCCCATTGCCCTGCAAAAAAAAAAAAAAAATCTTGAATGTTTTTACCTTTGAGGTTTTATGTGTTCCTGGCACCAACCTGCATTCTCTCCCTGGTTCCCATAATTGGAATGTTTCTATCTGTTACTCTAGAGGGATTCAGCTATTCCTACTCCAACTGGAAAGCCAACCCCTCCTTGCAAGAGGCTCAACCATCTTTAGCTCTAAGGGGTATAAGACCTCAGCAAATCATGAGCATCTTCAGAAAGGGGAATGACTCCACAACACACACCACTGAACCCTCTCCCTGAAAATATGATCATTTAGCTTGCTGTTTGTCTTTGTTTCTTATTTTCTTGAGTCAACAGTTATGCCTTAGACTCCAGCCTTCAGTCTCTTGCTTCCTTCCCTGACCATCTTATGGAATCATCAAGTGTCACATGTCAAGTTCCCATTTAATTGGAATCCAGACCATCTCCAGACTTTTCCAGAAGTCTAGTTTAAGATGTCTAAAAAGAAGTTGATGATATGGGACTGAAGTTCTGGAGAGAGACCAGGGTTGAATACATAGATCCAAGAATCATCAGTATACAAAGTTCTATAGAAATTGAACACATGAGGGGCAGCTAGGTGGTGCAGTGGATGGAACACTGGCCCTGGATTTAGAAAGACCTGAGTTCAGGTCCGGACTCAGACACATGGAACTTACTAACTGTCTGACCCAGGGCAAGTCACTTAACCCTCATTGCCCCGCAAATAAAAAAAAAAAAGGAAGAAATTGAACCTGTGAGACCTGATGAGATAATCAAGTAAGTTAGTACACAGGGAAAAGAGAAGAGTGCCCTGCAAATAGCCTCAAAGAAGATTATGGCTACATGGATAAATTTTTAAAAAAATTAGACTGTGGAGGAGTGGAACCTTGGGATATCAAGCATTTAATTCTCTTTTGTACTTACTATTTACTCAATACACTGGCACCTTCCAAACCAAAGCAGAGGCCAGGAGATGATGGGGTGTGTTCTTTAAAAGGGTAGGCAATTCCCAAATGTTTAAACTTCTCCTGTGGAATACTTTATTTACATGACGATGGGGGTGGAGGAAAGTATGAGGATGCCCCAGCATGAAGTGGTGGGCTTGAGTTAAGCTTTGTGCATCCCTTTATTCTGCCTGCCTTGATTGAATCCCAGATTAGAACCTTCTCTTCTTCTGAAAGGGGAATTCACACCAGATAAGAGTTGGGTACAGAATTGGAGGACACTTCCATCAGTAGTACATGAGAATTTGACAATCTAGTAGCTAGAATTGTACCCTCTTATGGACCTAGTGAGAGGGAAAATGGGAGGGAGTAGTGGTCCATGGATGAGAAAAGGTTGCAAACCTGGTGCAAATACTACATAGACACAGACACAGACACAGACACAGACACAGACACAGACACACACATACACACACACACACACACACACACACCTGCCTTCTATCTCCAAATAAGTAGATAAAACAGGACTTTGCCAGATGCTCTTTTTTGGTGAGCTTCTTTCCTATGATTCCACCTTATCAGATGTTCAGTGTCCCAATGTCATATCATATCCTTACATATTAGGGCTTGTCCCTGCCTCAACCACCAACAAAAGATCCTTTGTTATTTATTGCACCAGGCAGAAATGTTTCTAGTTATGGCTCTGATTTCCTCCATAAAACCAAAATATGGTCTCCACTCAAGATATAGGTCCAAAGAATTTACTGAAAAATACCAAGATGATCATATTCAGGGGTATGAATCATGAATTATTATAAGTAAAAGCAGCAAGCCAGGAATTTGTTTCTGAGTAGTCAAGAGGACGGAGAACATTGCCTAAAGACAACATATAATAAAGCAATATCATTTCTTAGTAGACAAGAAATCAGAAAAAATGTCCAGAAAATAGAACAGCAACCAGATATGTCTATTACTGACAAAAGGCATGGAATGCTCTTGTATGAGACAGTATTTAATACTCTATTCAGGCATAGGCAATAGACCGGAATTATCTCCCTATATTATCAGTCTGTAAGTGCAGAGGTGCCTTTTGGTACTGATCCTACTGCTGATTGGCTTGAAAGCTTTAAGTTTCTCTAATTCTGAATTGGGTCAATTTGACCCCACTTAGGCAACCTGGTGGTATCATATTTCTGGGAATTTTCCATATTAATGTTGAACTTAGAACAGATGCCAGATCATCATAAACCATTAAACCTCAGAAATGCTGAGTTTAAGAAATCAGCCAATTTGCACCTTCCTCTTAGCTGGAATTACAATATACTACAGCAAATATGCTACCACACCCAGCTCTCAAGTAATAGAACCTTAGTGACTTGCACTTGCCTTGGATAATTTCATCAAGCATCTAGAGTTGGTCAATGAGACAGTACTTTCAAATAATTTTAGAGTATTTGATTGTGTCTTTTTTCAAATATGGGGTTTATTTTGTTCAACCATTTTAGTTATGGCTGTATCTTCATTTGGGGTTTTCTTGTAAAGCTATTAGAGTAGTTTGCGATTTTCTTCTCTACCTTTCTTTTTTTTTTAACAGATGAGGAACTGAGGCAAAAAAAGAGTTAAGTGATTTGCACAGGATCACACAGCTAGTAAGCTAGTAAGTGTCTGAAGCTGGATTAAACCTCATTAAATTGACTCTGCCTGATTCCAAGTCTAGTGCTCTATCCAGTGAAACTAAACTTCACATGCTATTTTCAAATCTTGAAAACAGAATGTGTGTCATTTTGACATAGTGCCTGACACATAGTAAGAGCTTAAGAAATGTGTGTTGTTAGCTGATTTATATTCTACAATTCTCAAAAATATTCTAAAATTTGTTTTTGTATTTATTGGCATTATGGTGAAGCCTTTTTCAGAATCATGTTTTTTAAAAATAAAATATATAGACTTACAAAGAAAATTAAATTATGGTTATAAGTATGTATATTGAATATAAATATTCATATCTCAGAGTATTTTATGGTATCCATTATATAATACATTATATACAGCTTTTTTATTTGAATATATAATTAAAAGTTCATGGGGAAGTTGAGAACCCTTGATCTAAATGATCATGTCATGTTTGAAAATGATTTCATTTTAATAAATAAATACTATAGAGTTCAGTTCCAATATTTCTTAAAAATAACTCAAGAAAAACTACTCTCAATAATGACAACAGCTATCAGACTAAATTAACTAAATTTTGTAAGTCAGAATGCTTGATTTCTGATGTTTACTTAACAGTTTACTTGGAAAATCCTGTATTCTTCAAGAGCTTTTAGAAGTGTTTCCTAAAATATGTGTTTCTACATTATATTAGAGTTCTGATTAGTGGGACTGATTAAAAAGGATAAAGGAAACCAGAAAAATTCAGCACAAATTTATCTGATTAGAGGAGGAAAAAAAGAACAATTTTTTATTTCTCTCACTTCCACACCATTTGTTGTTGTTCAGTCTTCATGACCCCATGTACCATAACACACCAGGTCCTTATAGCCTCCACTATCTCCCAAAGTCTGTACAAGCTCATGTTTTGCTTTGTTTTGTTTTGGTTTTTTGCTTCCAGGACACTATCAATCTGTCTCTTCTACCATCCCCTTCTCCTTTTACCTTTAATCTTTCCCAGCCTGAGTCTTTTCCAATGTGTCCTGTCTTTTCATTATGTCACCAAATTATTTAATATTCAGCTTGGTATTTCTTCTTCTAATAAACAGTAAGAATACTGGGGCAGCTAGGTGGTGTAGTAGATAAAGCACCAGCCCTGGATTCAGGAGGACCGGAGTTCAAATCCTGATTCAGACACTTGACACTTACTAGCTGTGTGATCCTGGGCAAGTCACTTGACCCTCATTGCCACCCCCCCCCACAAAAGAATACTAAGAATTAATTTCCTATAAGTGTTCATTGATTTGATCGCTTTGCTGTCCAAAGAACTCTATAAAGTCTTCTTGAGCACCACAATTCAAAAGTATTGATTCTATCGTGTTAGCTTCCCTTAAAGTCAAACTCTCATAGTCATACATTGCTACTGGCAAAAGAACATAGCTTTGTGGATGTTTGTTGTCAAGGTGATGTCTTTACTTTAAGTACATTGTCAAGATTTGCTTTCCTTTCAAGGAGCAAGAATCTTTTAATTTCATTTGCCCCAAAGTCACTCTCTTTAGTAGTCTTTGAGTCCAAGAATGTAAAATCTGAAACTGCTTCCATATCTTCTCCCTCTTATTGCCAGGAAGTGATGGTACCTCTGGCTATGATTTTATTTTTTAATATTAATCTTCAAGTCAGCTTTTATACTCTTCTCTTTTTTTAATTGTTTTTTTTTTAATTTTTAGTGAGGCAATTGGGGTTAAGTAACTTGCCCAGGGTCACACAGCTAGTAAGTGTTAAGTGTCCAAGGCCGTATTTGAACTCAGGTACTCCTGACTCCAGGGCCGGTGCTCTATCCACTGCGCCACCTAGCTGCCCCCTATACTCTTCTCTTTTACCCTCATTAAGAGTTCTCTTAATTTTTCACCTTCTACCATCAGAAAAGTGTCGTCTGAATATCTGATATTATTGATATTTCTCCCAGCAACCTTAATTCTGCCTTTTGATTCATCCAGTCTGGCATTTTGCATTATATACTGTGCAAACAAGTTATAAGATACAATATATAATATATTATATTCAATTCATGTATCTAAATGTAAACATAGAAGTTCATGGGCAAATTTAGAACCCTTGATCTAAATGATTATGTCATGTTTGAGGATGATTTAATTTAAATAAATAAATAATATATTATTTGACAACATAACTCATAAAAAGCTACTGTAAATGATTAAGATGACAACATGTATCATAGAAAATCAACTACATTTTGCAATACAGAATCCTTGATTTCTGTCATTGGCTTAGCACTTTACTTGGAAACTCCCATATCCTTTAATGGCTCTTAAAAATGTTTCCTAAAATATTTGTTACTGTAAGGTATTAGTGTTCATTATTAGTGGCCCTGATTAAAATGAATAAAAAAATCATGGAAATATTCAGCAGAATTTATCTGATTAGAGGAAGAAAGAACAAGTTGTTATTCCTCTAACTTTGGCACTATTACTTCATCCAAATAAGATGGTTACAGAGAGCAAAAAGAATCTCACTAGAAATCTATGATTTTACATAATACTATCATTCATGATTTCATATTTTGAAATTGGTATTTAAGGCTTAACATCCTTTGTATTTTAGACTTAAATATTTACTATGCAGGGGCAACTAGGTGGTGACAGTAGATAGAGTAGATGACCTAAACTCAGGAAGACTCATTGGGGGGTAGCTACGTGGTGCAGTAGATAAAGCACTGGCCCTGGATTCAGAAGGACCTGAGTTCAAACCCGGCATCAGACACTTGACACTTATTAGCTGTGTGACCTTGGGCAAGTCATTTAACCCTCATTGCCCTGCCCAAAAAACAAAACAAAACAAAAGAAAAAAAATGGAAGACTCATCTTTCTGAGGTAAAATTTGGCCTCAGACATTTATTGCTGTGTGATGCTGGGCAAGTCACATAACCTTATTTACCTCAGTTTCATATCTGTAAAATGAGCTCAAGAAGGAAATCACTCTAGTATATTTACTAAGAAAACTCCAAATGGGCTCACAAAGAACACAACTGAAAAAAAAATTAAATAACAAAAACTTTTACTATGCAACTAGTTTTACACATATATGTGTATGAATGTGCTTGTGTATACACGTCTTTTTCTCAACAAAACCTGAAATTTCACTAATACGTCCCTTTGTCCCAAAGGAAGTTATTCTATTAATACAAAACTGCATCTTTCTCTGAAATGTATAGTCTGCAAAAAGATCTCTGATTCACTGAGATGTTAAGTAACTTGTCCTTGATTTTTGTTGTTTTTCAGTCATGTCTAACTCTTTGTGACCCCATATTGAAGTTTTCTTGGCAGATACTTGAGAGTCTCCAACTAATTTTACATATAAGGAAACTAATGTTGTTTGTTCTTCTTTCCTGAAGAGTACCATGACATTGGAGTGATATCATGACTTTTACTGAATTGGATTCAAGTGAGGGAGTGCTATACAAGTTCATCAACCTCACTCTCTCCTCCAGAGCCATCTGGATCTGGTGACAAGAGAAATAGATATAGATAAAGATATAGATATAGATATAGATATAGATATAGATATAGATATAGATATAGATATAGATATAGATATAGACATAGACATAGATATAGACATAGATATAAATATAGATATTGTAAGGGTCTTAAAATTCTAGCTCTGTTGTCTAAAATCTAATGAGTGGTCACCTTAAATTAGAAAACGTATAGCACCAATCTTTGGGCATTAAGTATTTATTAAAGTATATTAGGGGTTAGTAAAGAGATACATGTGAATAAAATATGAGAATTGCCTGCTCTCCCTATCCTGCCTGTTTCTGCTGCCAAGCCCCCATCCGGAAGCAAAAAGGCCTCGCTCCCCTCTGGCTTCTTCCAGAAGCCTCCTGTGAAACAGAAAACAGGACCATCCACACACACAACTTCAAGCTAATTGTCTGTTAACACTGATTGACAGGACCCATGGGTGGCAGACATCATTTCCTGATTCTGATCTGACCTTCAAAACCCCAGAAGGGTCACTTCTGGCACCAAAGTCACATGGTTTCTTTTCAGGCCAGAGCACTCTATGTCCCTCCCAGCAGGGGGTGTCATTCCAATTCTTACAATATAGATATAGATTATATAGACAGATATATCTCAGGATAACTAGAGATGGCACTGGATATTTAAAGCAGTTGAAGTTAAGTGATTTGCTCATGGTCACTTATGTAGTAAGTGTCTGAGATGAGATTTGAACTCAGATCCTCTCAACTTCAGGGTCAGTGCTCTATCCAGTGTGCTACCTAGTTGCCCCAAGAATCTGAGGTAAATAGGGTTAAGTCACTTTCCCAGAGTCATACAGCTAGTGAGTGTCTGAGGCAGGGATTGAACTCTGGAAAATAAGTCTTCCTGACTCCAGGTCTGGCACTCTAAACACTGTTATCACCTAAGTGCTCTTATACAGGATTAAAAAACCAAACAAACAAACAGTATGAAACTTGTCAAAGACAAAGCTTGAATCTTGGTCTTCCTTACCCTGAGGCTTCCTCTCAATTTATGAGAGCAGGCTATAGGGATGTAGTCTTCTCTCTCTCTCTCTCTCTCTCTCTCTCTCTCTCTCTCTCTCTCTCTCTCAAAAAAAAAAAATATATATATAGATATATACATATGGATAGAGATATATGGATTTAATATTGATGTATTTATTGATATAAACATATAGATTATATGTATTCATTTTATCATATATGCATATAGATAGAAATTGATTCAATACAGGTATTTATTAATAATCTTTTATGTGTATATATACACACATGCATATATGTGCATGCATGTATAGAGGGAATACAGAAAGAATGTGCAAGAGAAAGAGATAGTAAAAGAGAAAAGAGTCAGAGACAGAGAGAATGGAAGGCTAACTAATAAAAACTTAGTACTGTGAAGATGGTGTCTCATGAACCATTGTCTTAAAATTTATGATGATTTCAAAAGGCTCTCCATTTCAGAATATGTATAAATAAACATTCTGTTATTTTTTTCCTATATTCCTATTTTTTTCTTAGTAAAGAAAAGGACTTTTGGTTGACTTCTGAGTTGCAACTGTGTATACCCTTAAAAAAGGCACCAATCTGCCAAATCATATTTTATTTCCCGGTGGTCATCAAGGGAAGACATGGTTTATCTCCCAATAATGGTCCACAAGTGAATTTCCCTGTAGTTATTACTGTCCTTGTTTGATTTATTCATCCCTGTTCATAGGTGAAGGAATAACAGAGACATCTTTGACTTAAGCTTCTAAAGGTCAGAAGTACTAAAACTGACTGAGGTCCCAATGAGCTGCTTGAAGAGGGAGCCCCAAAGGGGATGGAAGTCAATGCCAATTTGGTGGCATCCAAGTTCATTGAGGACCTGCTTGACTCAGAAAGAACAGAATTTATCTATTGGTGATGTCACATTCATGAATGAACATGGTAGCATCAAAGGTTTGTGACAACTTCTTTAAGGATTAGCCTACTTTCTCTAGGGACAAAGAAAGAATTGGGGAAAGGAAGTCACTGGTTTTAGAAAAAAATATTTTAATATCTCTTCCAGGTATATCTACATTTTAAATATTCCTTTTTAAAGAATGGTGACTTTCTTTTAGCTGGTGGTAGTTCAGTGAATAGAGGACAGCAACTGAATTCAGGAAGATGAGTCCAAATCCAACTTCAGACACTTACTGGCTGGATGAGTCACTTAACCTGTGCCTCCCTCAGTTTCCTCAACTGGAAAACAGGTATAATGTTAGCACCTATCTCAATATCAAATGTGATAATACTTGTTAAAATTCTTAGCATAGTGCCTAACACAAATTGGTATTATATGTATATATATATACATATATATACATATATATTGTTAAGGGTTAAAATTCTAGCTAAACTGTCTAAAATATCTAATGAGTGGTCGCCAATAAATTATAAACTTTAGCAAGAGTTAGACTTTTAAGCATTTATTAAGGAGAATAAGAATTTGGTAAAGAGAGAGAAAAAGGCCTAGATTCCTATCTATTAAAGGGAGAGCACATTTCTAGCTCCGCTCTCCACCAGAGTCCAGAGGAAAGAGCCCTAGAGTCAGCGCCAGTCTCTTCCTTCCTCCTCCCACTAGTCTGCGTCACTTCCTCCCCACCAAAGAAAAGACTCCTGGTCTTGCCCTCAAAGACCTTCGCTTCATGGGCAGAACTCTTCTACAGTAAGTATCCAGCAGGTGGCGTCATTCCAATCGTTACAATATATGCTTATTCCATCTTTCTTCCCATCTTTGGTAAAATATGTTTAATATTAATTTACTAATTGACACTGGGGCACTAAACAATGATACCAAATGCTAGTCAGAATGCATTAACTGGAATGGGGTCTCGTTCTCATAGAATTAGGAAAGAAACACCCTCTAGGTCAACCTTCACAAGCTAATGTTGCTCTTTGGGAACCTGATTTATCTACATGAGTGATTGTGAGGTCAGAGACCCCAGAGCTTATAAAGGCTTTATATAATTATGGATACAGGGCTATAATGGAAAAAGCTAGTCTCGAGTAAGTCATTTCAGATTTGAGTCTAGGCTCTAACACTTATCACCTGTATGACCTTAGGGAATCAATCAACCAATAAGTGTTTTGAAAACACACACATGTACTTGGTAAGCACTTACCATGTGCCTGTCAGGTCCTCTGCTGGTTATGGGGAATACATATGCAAACTTGAGACAATCCTTGCTCTTTACATTCTATTTGGATTACAAAATGTTCACAGGTATATAAAAGGTATATACTCAAAGAAAATTTTTTTAAGTGATTTGGTAGTAGCACACTAATATATGGGTAATAAAGTAGCTTGCACTTAAAATAGCCTCTTAAAATATCTTGAATTTAATTTGAGGATTGAAAGGAGGTTGGGATTTTAAGATACAGAAGCAAGAAAGGAGAGCATTCCAAGTATGGCAGAGAGGCAGAAAATTGAATGCTGCATATAGAAAATAACAGGAAAAGTTTTACTAGAATGCAGAGTGTATGAAAGGGAGTAATTTGAAATCAATAGAAAAGATTCCAATTTATGATGGAAATTTAAGGAAAAATAGGTCAGTTGCACTTAACATTATAGGAAATAGGAAGCCTGTGAACTGTTTTGAGAAGGGTTTGGTTTAGGCCAATTTTTTAAGATTAGTTTCATAATTTTTTGTCAGGATGAATAAAAGGGAGAAGAAACTGGATTATGAGAGATTGAATAGAAGACTTTTGCAATAGTCTATGTAAAAGTTATGATGGTCTCAATTATGGTGGCTATGATGTGAGGAAAGAGAAGAGAACATAGCACCCTTCTGGTGGTTCTTCATCATATCTCAATTTGAGAAAAGCCTATATGATCTAGTACTGAATGTGAAATCAATATTGCACCAGGCTCATTCCAGGCCCAGATCACTCTTTTGGGCAGTGAAAAGCTCTAAATTTTGGTACTTAATTTCATAGTGGATAAGGTTCTAAACTTGAAGTCAGGAAATCCAGAATATGCATCCTGACACAGATAATAATTGGTTATGTAAGTCTGGGCAATTACTTTAACCTCTCTCAGCTTCAGTTTTCCCATGTGTAAAATAGAACCAATAACAGCACCTAATTCACAAGATTGTTATGTGAATCTAATAAGAAAATATATGTAAAACTCTTCACAAACCCTAAAGCCTTATATACATGGTAATGTTGAAATGATGAAAATAATGAAGTCCCTTATCTTGAATTCATATAGTCAAGGAATTTTTAACCTTAATCTCATACGAAGAAAAGACAATTATGGAATTTAATAAAATATATTATGACAAGAAATTATTGTAATTATTATTTTTTTAATTGGAGCATAGAAACCTTACTGTGCACATCATATTCTAGGTGCTTTTCAAAAAAATTCAAACATCTATATAACTATAATAAAGCTTGTAGAACTTGCCAAGAAACAGATTTTACAAAATTCTAGTTTTTTTGACCTACTCTTAAAATAAAAATTTGAAGTACAGTATTGTCATTATCTAGTCATTTTTGTAAAAATATTCAGAACATATTCTGTGCTCCAAGGTCATACATGATCTATTGGTTAACCTGATTCTCAAGTATGTTATTTCTCCTCACAAAATGTCAGAATATGATATTACTATGCAGTAAACATTTGTGTAAATTAAAATTAATTAGTCAAATTGGTCAAAAAACAAAAGCAAAAGACACAAAAATAAATACACACACATATATGTACATATATGTGTATATATATATATATGAGATTATATGCCATACCCATTTATGGTGCTATAACAAAAATAATCTTTTGCTCTTAAAGGTATCATAGATTAGAAATGTCTGGCCCAAAAATATACACAGTGTTCTAGGGTTTAATAGTTAAAAAGAAGATAGAGTAAATGTCATGGGAAGGGAGTGGGATTGAGGGAAATAGTTGTGATGATTGATTATAATAGCAAAACATATAGTACCTACTTTGTTGGGCTTTTATGAAGAAAATTCTCTGTCAAGCTTAAGGTACTATATAAAGGTTATGATGAACAGGATAGTATCAGAAAAACCTGGAAAGACCATCATGAACTAAAGCAGAGTGAAATGTACTGTATACAAAATAACAGCAATAGTGGGGGATGATCCGGTGGTTTTCAGCAAGGCAATGATCCAATATAACCCTGAAGGACTTATGAAGATGGCAGCCCATCTGCAGAGAAAGAACTGATAGTATCTGAAAACAGATGGAAACACTTTAGTTTTTTTTTTCTTTTCCTCTTTGACAATTTCTTAATCTGAAGTTTTGGGTTTTTTTTGGACTGCTTTCTCTCACAAGTAGCTAATATGGGAATTTTTCCATGACTACTCATGTATAACTTATTTTGAATTGCTTGAGTTCTTGTGGTTGGGTGGTGGGAATGGAGGGAGGAAGAGAAGTTGGGACACAAAGTTTTAAAAAATTGATGTTAAAATTTGTTTTTACATATATTTTGGAAAATAAAATTCTATTCAAATAAAAAAAGTTATTCAAGTGTTTTAGTGGAAGGCAGGAAGGGAAATGACACATATCTGTTATTTACTGGTTTTGATTCAGCAAGTATGTGAAAGAAGGCACAATATATTGTTCCTACAACAAATCCCACAAGTCTCAGAGAAGACAATTCTTCTAAAGCAAGACCTTAAGACACATAATTGACAGTGTATTTCAGAAGAAATTAGAGACAAAAAATGAAGATAAAATAATTGCTAGCACTGGATGAAACACTTATTTTGTGATTTCATGAGTAAAAGAGAAAGAAAAAAGTAAAGAGGATTGAAGCACCATCTATCAATGATATTTTTTTCCTCCTCCAAATTTACTACAGAAAATCTTTAACACGAACAATATCGACTGTATCCAAATTCTGTTCCCCAAGATAAGGTTTCTTTCTATATGACAATACATTATTCCCTCAATACATTTTCCTTCCATAACAACATGAGCTTCATCCTAATTATGACAACCATTACAGTGACTAATTATTCTGGTCAACAGTTGGTAGTTGAATGTATATTATATTATTTATAGTCAGCATATATCCATAATTCATATTTCCTGAGGTATATTTTGGAATAACTAATAAAAAGATCAGAGAGGATTCATATGTACCTCAATTTATATATCAAAAAAGATTTATAAAGAGAGTAATAGTAAAATCTGCTATTGCTTTCATAAAGGTCCAATGGAATAAAATCTGTCCTAATGACTTAGAAGCCAGATAAATTGTATCATAATTCAGATTTTAAATTATAATATTTATTGTGAAATGTTCATTAAAAGCCAGTGAAAATACCCACAATTGAGAATGTTATGTGCAAGAAACAGTCAGTCAATCATTATTTATTAAGTGCCTACAACATACCAGGCCCCTGTGCTAAGTTCTAGGGATACAAATGAAAGCAAAAAATAGCCCCTCACCTTGAGAAACTCATAATTTATTATGGGAGATAATATGCAAACAAATGTGTAACATAAGCTATATACATGATAAATAAGAAATACTCAATAAAGGGAAGGCACTGGAAGTAAGGCTTCCTGTTGGGACAAGAGGAAAGGGATTTTAACTGGGACTTGAAGGAATCTTGGGAAGACAGTAAGAGGAGATGAGGAAGGAGCATTCTAGGTATGAGGGGCAGCCAGAGAAAATGTTCAGAGCTGAGGAATGAAGTATCTTATTCAGGGAATAACGAGGCCAGTGTTACTAAATCACAGAGTAAATCGAGTAGAATAGCATAGAAAGGACTAGAAAGACTAGAAAGGAAGAAAGGTGTCAATTTATAGAGAGTTTTAAAAGCCATAAAAAAAGAGATTTAATATTTAATTTTGGAAGTAATGAGGAGGCAAGCAAATTTATTGAATAAAAGCATGACAAGGTGAGACTTATTTTTTTTTTTTTTGGTGAGGCAATTGGAGTTAAGTGGCTTGCCCAGGGTCACACAGCTAGTAAGTGTTAAGTGTCTGAGTCTGGATTTGAACTCAGGTACTCCTGAATCCAGGGCCAGTGCTCTATCCACTGTGCCTTCTAGCTGCCCTGAGACTTATTCTTAAGGAAGGTCAATTTGACAGCTTAATAGAGGAGTGACCAAAGAGAAAGAAGACATAAGGCAGGAAGTCTGGCCAGAAGCCTATTCAAATAGTGTAAGCATAAAGTGATGAGGGCCTACAACAAGGTGGTGTCAGAAGAGAAAAGGGGGATTAAATAAGAGATATTATGACCACAGATTCAACAGGAATTGACAAATTATTGGTTATGAGTTGAAGAATAGGTGAGAGAGTTAAAAGTTGGAGATTATATCTAGAGTGGAAACCTTGAGTGAAAGGGAAGGTAGTAGTACCCTCAACAGTAATATGGAAATTTATATGAAAGGCAGATTCAAGGGGAAAGATGCTGAATTCACTAATGAAAAAAAAAAATAAAAGGAAGGTAGCCTAGCCATATTAGATCTAAAACAATATTATAAAGTGGCAATCATCAAAACTATTTGGTACTGGCTAAGACATATAATGGTATATGAATGGAATAGCTTAGGTACATAAGACACAGGAATAAATTTCTATAGTAAATTACTGTTTGATAAACCTGTAGACTCTGGCTTCAGGGGTAAGAACTCACTGACAAAAATTTCTGGGAAAACTGGAAAATAGTATGGTGGAAACTAGGCATAGACCAATATCCACACAATATACCAAAATAAGGTCAAAATGGGTACATGCTTTACATGTAAAGAGTGATACAATATAAAAATTAGGAGAAGCAATAGTTTACCTATCAGCTTTATGAAGGGGGAATAATTTATGATCAAACAAGATATATAACATTATGAAATGCATATATCATATTAAATTTAAAAATGTTTGCATAAACAAAACAATGCAACTAAAATTAGAATAAAAGCAGAAGGCTGGGAAACAATTTTTTTTTTTGTGTGGGGCAATGGGGGTTAAGTGACTTCCCCAAGGTCACACAGCTAATATGTGTCAAGTGTCTGAGGCCAGGTTTGAACTCAGGTACTCCTAAATCCAGGGCTGGTGCTTTATCCACTGAGCCACCTAGCTGCCCCTGGGAAACAATTTTTAAAGTCACTGTTTCTGGCAAAGGTCTCATTTCTCAAATATATAGAGACCTGAATCAAATTTATAATACAAGTCATTCCCCAATTGAAAAACACTCAAAGCATATGAATAGGCAGTTTTCTGATGAAAAGGTTAAAGCTATCTATAGTTATATTAAAAATCTTCTAAATCACTATTAAAACATCTCTGAGGTACCAATTCACACTTTTCAGTTTGGCTCATATGAGAAGAAATAAAGGAAAATGATAAATATTGGAGATGTGGGGAAATTGGAACACTAGCACATTGTTGGTTGAGTTATGAACTGATACAACCACTCTGGAGAACAATTTGGAACTATGCCCAAAGGAATATAAAACTGTACATACTATTCAACCAAGTAATACCATTATTAGGTCTCTATCATAAAAAGATAATAAATTAGGGGAAAGGACCTACATGTACAAAAATATTTATAGCAGCTCTTTTTTGTGGTAGCAAACAATTGGAAATTGAGGGGATGCCCATCAATTAGGGAATGGCTAAAAAAGTTGTGGTATATGAATGTAATGGAATACTGTTGTACTATAAGAAATGATGAACAGGCAGATTTCAGAAAAAACATGGAAAGTCTTATATGAACTGTTGCTGAGTGAAGTGAGCAGAACCAGGAGAATATTATACACATTAATACCAACATTGTGAAATGAAAAACTATGATAGATTTACCTCTTTTCAGTGATATAATGATACAAGACCATTCCAAAAATCTTATGATGAAAATGCTATCCAGAGAAAGGTCTATGGAATATGAGTACAGATTGACAGATATTTTCACTTTTTTTGGTTTTTATTTTGTTTTGTTTTGTTTGTGTGTGTGTATGTGTGTTTTTTTGTTTTGTTTTGTTTTGTTTTGTTTTGTTTTGTATGCGGGGCAATGACAGTTAAGTGACTTGTGCAGAGTCACACAGATAGTAAGTGTCAAGTGTCTGGGACCGGATTTGAACTCAGGTCCTCCTGAATCCAGGGCAGGTGCTTTATCCACTGTGCCACCTACCTGCCCCCTTTGTTTTTTTTTCTTTCTCATCATTTTCCCCTTTTGTTCTGAGTCTTCTTTCATAACACAACTAATGTAGAAATATGCTTAACATGATTATGCATATGCAAGAGATTTTAGATTGCTTACTGTCTTGGCCAGGGAGGAGGGAAGGAAAGGAAAAAATTTGGAACTCACAATCTTTAAATGAGATTGGGAAAAATCAAATACTATTAAGTGAAAAAATGGTGAATTCACTTTGGGACATATTGAGTTTCATATGTCTACAAAACATGCAGTTTGAGATGTCCAATAGGCAGTGGGGCATATAAAGTCAGGAGAGAGCTTAGAAATGGACAGATATACCTAAGAATTATCTGCATTGAGGTGCTTATTGAGTCTATGAGAGCTATTGAGATCATAAATCAAAATATTATTGAAGAAGAGGGTACATGAAAGAGGTTTGTTTAGTTTGGTTAGTTGGGATGACATGGATGGAGATACAGGAAAGAAAACTGCATCAGAGCAATCAGACAGGAGGGAGGAGAATAAAGAAAAAACAGTATTATGAAAGCCTAAAGAGGAAAAAATCAAGGTGATGAAGTATATTCTCAAAGATTTCAGAGAAATGGCCATTAGATTTCTTGGTCTAGTAGTGAACTGATCGAACCACTCTGGAAAACAATTTGAAGCCATGCCCCAAGGGCTATAAAGCTGTACATATATATCCTTTGACCCAGCAATAGCACTACTAGGTCTATATACTGAACAGAACAAAGAAAAAGGAAAATGACATATTAATAACCAAAAAAATTATAGCAGTTATTTTATGGTGGCAAAGAATTGGAAATTAAAGGGATACCCAACAATTGGAGAATGGCTGAACAAGTGGTGGTATGCAACCATGATGGAATATTATTGTGTTTTAAGAAATAATGAACAGGATGATTTCAGAAAAAAAATCTGAGAAGTTTTATATAGACTGGTACAAAGTGACATCAGCAGATCCAGGAGAATATTATACATTGTAACATCAATATTATAACAATGATCGACTACGAAATATTTGCCTACTGTTCTGATCCATACAATAATCAATTACGGTTCCAAAAGACTCATAATGAAAAATGTTATCCACCTCCAGAGAAAGATTTCATGAATTATGAGTGCATATTGGAGATTATTAAGGAAATAGAGATGATAGAGATGCCAATCTCCTAGATAAGATGAGATCAAATGGGATCACATATGCATAAAAATATGTTTGCCTTGGCAAGAAGGGCCTCTTTTTCATATGAGATAAGGGTAAAGAAGATGGTAGTGGCAGTCATCTAGGTGCTTTAAAATGAAGAGGAAAATATAAAGCAGAATTCTCAGGGAATTAACTAAAGTTTTTTCATTGAAATTTTATTTCTGAGAGGATAGGAAGAAGAGCTTCTATGGTATGTTGGAGGAAAGATAAAAATTTTGTGAAAGCTGCTATTATGAACAGGACAGTGAATTGGTTTTTGGAGGTATAAAGGCTGAATCCAGTCAGAACAGTACTGTGATTTTCTCTAACTTCTTTCAGCAGAATATGATTAGATGAAGGAAGTACAAGGTGAAACAAAAAAAGAATCCAGCACTGGGGTTTGGCAGAAAGCTCATAGTCTAGGAAAAATACAACATGCAAATGACTAGGCATAAATAAAATATATATAAGACATTTTGGAGATAATCTTATGGGGAAGGCACTAGCATAAAAGGAAATACTGATATGGTGTGAGCTATTAGATTACACCTATTGTCTGCCAAAAAGTTTTCCATTTTCCCAGGAGTTTTGGTTGTAAAATATATGATATATTTGATGTTATTTTCAAAACAACATCTTCTGATATCATCTCTTAGATATTCCTTCCTTCCTTCCTTCCTTCCTTTCTTTCTTTCCTTCTTTCTTTCTTTCCTTCTTTCTTTCTTTCTTTCTTTCTTTCTTTCTTTCTTTCTTTCTTTCTTTCTTTCTTTCTTTCTTTCTTTCTTTCTTTCTCTTTCTTTCTTTTTTTGCAGGGCAATGAGGGTGATTAAGTGACTTGCCCAGGGTCACACAGCTAGTAAGTGTCAAATTTCTGAGGCCGGGTTTGAACTCAGGTCCTCCTGTATCCAGGGTCAGTACTTTATCTACTGCACCACCTAGCTGCTCCTACATAATTTCTTATGACACAATATGCTCAGTGGATAGAACTGTGGGCCTGGAGTCTGGAAAGCCTGTATTAAAATGGGGACTAAGACATTTAATAAATGTGTGACCCTTGGCAAGTGACTCAACCTCCATTTTCCTTAATACACAGGAAAAAGAAATGGCAAACCACTTGAGTACCTTTGCCTAGAAAACCCCATGGACAATATGGTCCAGAGGGTCTTGAGAACTTGGATATGATTGAAGTAAAGAATTTGTCCAACCAGTTTCCAGTGCTCTTTAATATTAGAATTGTAGATTTTTTTCTTTTTTTTCTCTTTTATTGTTTCTTTGTGTGTGTGTATGTGTGTGTGTGTGTGTTCTGTTTGTTTTTAACCTACTTTTCTTCACAGTGGAGGATCAGGAGTTTGTTTTGCTTATGAAGACTTTCTTCCTCATAAACTACCTACACCTACTAGTTTTCCTACTGTATTTGTTGTGTTTCTGCACCAAAGACTATATGTATAACTATGTGTTTTCAACCATGCTTTGACCTTTTCTGATAAGAGGGAGGGTCTTCTGATGCCCATTTCCCCAACCCTTTTCTCTAGGCTTGTATGCTCTTCTTCTCATGGACCCCAAACATCAAGCTCTACTGCCTTCTTTCTCCTTTCTACACACTAGGATTTGGTTCCCCACTATACCCCCATCTTTCAGAGTCAGAGGGCTTCAGGACCCTCTATAGTCTCCTAGGACAGAGTCCTAGGATCATGGAGTCCTGAGAGTCCATATTTAAGTACTAGCATGCCTGTGCCAGTGCTGCTCTGAGTAGCTTCCTAGGGCCCAAACTGTGGGGTTTTCAACAATACTTAGACTTTCTAGAATAAGTTTTATTATTTTTACCTCCAGACACCAAGGTCTGCATGCTATTTATATCTCTGAGCAATCTCTGGTTATACTGGGAGGCTGCTGGTATGTTTGTTCTAGCGGTGCTAGATTTATTGATAGAAGCACCCCTTTCCTATAGGTTGTGGAATTTTTGGCTGACTTTTTGTATGGTTCTTGGTAGAAGTCACTTACTGTAGTTTCATATTGGATTTCTTAATCATTATTCATCCTAGTGTGATTTTAAATTTTTTTTACATTGGTGTGTAGGGATTTGCCTACCATTGTTGAAGCACCCATTTTATTAAAATTCTTACATCAATCCCCTAAAATTATGTAGATGACTGAATAATCTATCTACAACCTATAATCTTAATCAGAAATGGTCCAGCTCTTTGGAAAGAAAAAAAATTATATACAATTTGTAATCTAAGACAAAAGTAAGAAAAATCAGTATGAGGCCTTTTGTATAAGATTAAAAGAATAAAGTAGAATGGTGCTCAGAAGAGGGGGAGAGAACATATGGAATTGCTATGATACTGGATGGAAGGTTTCTTAGGATTATTTTATGCTATATGCCATTTTGGGTAGAGCTAGGGTAATTTGGTAGCTGACTGAATCTTTCCATCAAGGTTTATAGTTAACTAGTGTTGAGAGGAGCCAAATAAAAGCATGGATTTTTTTGGCCCTTAGCCAAATCTGCTTATATGAGTTAGAAAATGTAGAGAGTATGTAGGGAAAGTACAGACAGAGTGAGATCATTTGAGGTTCTGGATATTGTGGGGGAGTCCAAATTTACCCACTGGATGCTTTATGCATCTCTATTACTGTCTATTATATGAGCTCTCTTATTTATTTTTATGGATTGTAGTGCCTATTGAGAAACAAGGTAAAATTGTTATACCACTGATGTTGTGTAACTTGTTCCTGGATTTGACCCTTTCTACTTTCCACTTGGGAGCCAAAAACCTAGAGAGGCTTAGTGTAATGTGTTTTGCCAAGTCCTGTTGCAATCACCACTAGGACCCTACTGTCAGACAGAAGTATAGAAAAGGAATATATGTGTGCATATGTGCATATATGTATATGTGTGGATATGTATATATATATATATATGTGCATGTATAGATATGTGTGTGTGTGTGTCTATGAGAGGGAGAGAGAGAGAGAGAGAGAGAGAGAGAGAGAGAGAGAGAGAGAGAGAGAGAGAGAGAAGAGGAGAGAGAGGAGAGGAGAGGAGAGGAGAGGAGAGGAGAGGAGAGGAGAGGAGAGGAGAGGAGAGGAGAGGAGAGGAGAGGAGAGGAGAGGAGAGGAGAGGAGAGGAGAGGAGAGGAGAGGAGAGGAGAGGAGAGGAGAGGAGAGGAGAGGAGAGGAGAGGAGAGGAGAGGAGAGGAGAGGAGAGGAGAGGAGAGGAGAGGAGAGGAGAGAGTCTAGAAAGATGTATGCACAATTCTACAAGTAAAAAGATCTATACTCTGACAATGGTAGAAAAGTCCCTGGTTTACAGAGTATATGGCACCTGAGGATAATAACAATCACATAGAGATAACCCTTGGCTTCCTCAAACCTGGTGAACCTCCACAACACTGGTGACAGCTTGTTTTGTTTTATTTTGTTTTATGAATAGAATTTTATTTTCCAAAATATATGTAAAAGAAGATGGCGGAGGAGAGGCTGTGACTCCCACAAGCTCCAGATAAACCCTTCTATTCACGTCCAAATAATGCGGTAAAAATCAAAACCCAGAACAGCCTAATGCACATAAGAACAGAGTGAGACTATTTCTCCACAAAAGAGGGCAATTCTGATCACTGACTGATCAGGCTGAACAGCTCGTCCGGACGCAGCCAGGGACACTGCTTCCAGCACATGTCAGAGTCTTTAGCACCAGCAGCTTCTGAGGCTCTGATCACGGACTGGTGAGGGGTTCGGCGGTAGGCCGGGGTGAAGTGGAGGTAGTATCTACTGGAGTTGGGGCAAAGCGCCCTGGGTCTGAACCAGTGGGCTGAATCGAGTGAGTGGTGGTGGCCCTGTGGGGGAGGGGTAAAAGCACGCCAAGCTTCCGACCATAGAGAATCAGAGTTCAATCAGACTTCTGTTTCTGGGTCAAAGAGAAAGCAGCTGTGATTACTCACAAGCCAGGCAGGCTGAGAAGAAGCCCAATCACCCCCTGGGCCACCCTGTAGCATGAACAGTGTGTCCTGGAAGCAGCGCTACACTTTAAGAAGGAGTAAAAAGCCAAGAAATAGTAAGCCAGGATGAGTAGGCAGAGAAAGCAGAAGACCATCAAAAACTTCTTTGGGGGAATACCACAATACATCCTCAGAAGAAGAAGATAATAATAGGGTCAAAGTTCCAACATCCAAAGCTTCCAAGAAAAATATGAACTGGTCTTAGGCCATGGAAGCTCTCAAAAGGGACTTTGAAGAGAAAGTAGGAGAGAGAGAATGAAGATGTAGAGAAAGAGAGGAAGGAATGGAAAGAGAAATGAGAGCAATGCAGTAGAGTCATGAGAAAAAAGTCAACAGTTTGAAAAGCCAAATGGAAAAGGAGATCAAAATATATGTAAAAACAAAATTTTAACATCAATTTTTAAAAAGCTTTGTGTTCCAACTTTTCTTACCCCCCTCCATTCACACCCCCCCACACAAGAACTCAAGCAATTCAAAATTAGTTATACATGAGTAGTCATGGAAAAATTCCCATATTAGCTAGTTGTGAGAGAAAACAGTCAAAAAAACCCAAAACTTCAGATGAAGAAATTGTCAAAGAGGAAAAGAAAAAAAATTTAAATGTGTTTCCATCTGTTTTCAGATACTATCAGTTCTTTCCCTGCAGATGGGCTGCAATCTTCAAAAGTCCTTCAGGGTTATATTCAGCCTTGCTGAAAATAACCACATGCTTCCAAGCAGATCATCCCCCACTATTACTGTTATTTTGTATACAGTACATTTCACTCTGCTTTAGTTCATGTAAGTCTTTCCAGGTTTTTCTGATACTATCCTGTTCATCATAACCTTTATATAGTACCTTAAGCTTGACAGAGAATTTTCTTCATAAAAGCCCAACAAAGTAGGTACCATAGGTTTTGCCATTATGATCAATCATCATAACTATTTCCCTCCATCCCACTCCCTTCCCATGACATTTACTCTCTCTTCTTTTTACCTATTCCTCCTCAGAAGTGTTTTACTTCTGACTATCCTCTCCCTCACTCTGCACTCCCTTTTTGCACCCTTCCTTCCTTATCTTCTTCCCCTCCTATTTTCCTGCAGGGTTAAGTAAATTGCTCCTCCCAATTGGGTATGAAAGCTATCCCCTCCATGAGCCCACTCCAATGAGATCAGGGTCCCTGAGCTAATTCTTTGTTCTAAATTGTTCTTCCTCCCTCCCTCCTCAACCCTCCCTATGTGATCAAGCAATTCAATATGTCATACTGGTGCAGTAATGCAGAACATCTTCATCTTCCTTGAAAGTGTTTTGCTTTTTATTACTCTCTCTTCCAATCTGCCCTTTCCTCCTTCCCCTCCTTCTCCCTTCCCTTTTTTCCCTCCCCCCCTCCCCTCAGGGCAAAAATATATTACTATACCTACTTGAGTATGTATGTTACTCCTTCTTTGAGCCAATTCTGATTATATTAAGGTTCATTCACTCCCCAACTCCTTCCCCCTCTTCTACTCTCCTCCATAAGTTTTTTTCATGTTTCCTTCATGTGAACTACCTCTCCCTAGACCATCTCTCCCCTTCTCCCTCCCCCAGTTTATTCCTCCTATACCTCAACCCTATTTTAATGATGTCATCATGGATTAGTTAGGTAGCACAGTGGACAAAGCACCAGCCCTGGACACAGGAGGCCCCAAGCCCAAATCCAGGCTCAGACATGATACCCCACCCTGTCTGCCCTACAAAGAACAAAACATAAATGCTTTACAGATATAATCCCTTCATATTCAGTTCAGCCCTGTATTCTGTGAATTGCTTACTGAGATAGTTCTTATGATTTCAAAGTATTATCTTCCCATATAGGAATGTTAACAGTTTGATCTTTTAATATTCTTCATGAAGTCTTTTTCTTCTTTACCAAACTATGCTTCTCCAGGGTCTTGTATTTGAAAGTCAAATTTTCTATTCAGTTCAGCTCTTTTCATCACAAATGCTTTTTTGATCATGTATACATGTGAGAAAGACAGCCAAGAAAAATTCAAAACAGAACCAGAATAAGAACAAGAATGGTCAACATATATCCTTTTCCTATGTCTGGAAATTACATCCTTATATGCTAAGTATAATTTATTTCCTATTGTTTTTGTATCAGGTCATATCTTTGTATGATTCTAATACCTTGGTTTAGGTTGACTGCTACTAACCTTCTGAGGCAAGGTAATAATGATAAGATATGTTCAAAGTCAACACCTTCTGTGTTCTTTGGTACATCTTCCCATTATTTTTACTTCTATGTCAGATTCATTGGACTCTGATCATTCAGGGGAACTATAATAGAAATATATCAAACAGGTAATTGAATGAAAAAGACAGATTGCAATGGATAGTTAATTTCTGTGAGGGCAAGAACTATTTTCTTTTTCCTTCCCTTCCCTCCCTTCCCCTCCTTTCCTCTCCTCTCTTCTCTTCTAACTTTCTTCCCTTTTATTTCTTTCTCCTAACCTCTGTTCTTTTCATTTGTATATCTAGTACAGTATTTGTATGTAATAAATAATTATTGAATAAATGAAGTTATTTATGATTGGAAATAAACAAAATTTTTAAAATGACAAGGGCATTATAATGTATTTTGAGGTATTTAGAATTTAAAAATTGCTTGATTCTTTGTCTAATATAGACTAAAAGTAGCTAAAGTAGTTTATCCTTTCGCATTGATTTGTTAATTGTGTTTTACATAGATCAGAATTAATAACACGTTAAAACTAACAAATTATATTAGTTGTTAATACTTTGTTGTCTACAAATAAAACTGGCTTTACTATGAGTTGTGTGTATATAAGTATGTATGTTAAAAGACAATATTATTACTCTAGATGTTATTGTCCTTTACATGAAACATATTTAAGTATAAATAAGTTTAGAACTTTGAAAAGAAATTCAAGGGCAGCTAGGTGGCACAGTGGATAAAGCACTGGCCCTGGTTTCAGGAGAACCTGAGTTCAAATATGGCCTCAGACACTTGACACTTACTATCTGTGTGACCCTGGACAAGTCACTTAACCCCAATTGACTCACCAAAAAAAAAAAAAAGAAGAAAAAGAAAAGAAAAGGAAAGAAATTCAAGAACATCATATATTTATGGAGGATTTGGCTCCATTTTATTTTAGAAACTTATAATGTTCTCTGCTTTTTGTCCTTTAAGCATAGGTAATATAAATGTGGGTAACATTTGTTTCAATATATTTTATAATGGTTGTCCAGATATGTCACTGTATATGATGCCTAAAAAATATATTCCATTGTGTTTCACACTATAAATAATTTAGGCTTAGAAGGTTTTCCAAATAACATATCTCCAGTTTATTAATTACATGAACCTCTTCTATTTTTGTAAAAATGTATTTATAGCATGTCAGTATTGATTCTGTGGGTGGAAAGAGGCACAGGTTTTGACCAATTTTCTGCTTTGCTTCAATTAATCAATGGAAGTTAAGGGCCTTCAAAATGTTCTTGATATACCATTGAGGTTGATCAAGGAGAGTATTAAGACTACAATGCTAACAAAGGTTAGACCACAGAAGTATTAATTCCTTTTAGACAAACTGAGTTTTCACAGATGAATTATAATATATCATTGTACTCCTTTTCCAGTCTTAAACCAATCAATGGTTGCACATTCAGTTCTACCTATTCCTTTTTGATGGATATACAGGTTCCTTATGAGACACATAAGGTGATCAGGTACTCCTATCTCTTTGAGGACTTGCCACATGATGAAATACTCTTGTGCTATAAGAAACAATGAGCAAGGTAGTTTTAGTAAAAGCCTGGGAAGTCTTGTATTAACTGATGCAAAGTGATATGAGCAGATGTAGGAGACCGTCATACACTGTAACAGCAATATTGTCATGAGGATCAACTGTGAAAGACTTGACTATTCTGATCCATACAATAGTCCAAGACAATTCCAAAGGACCCATGATGAAAAATACTATCTACTTCCAGAGAGAGAAATGATAAACTCTGAATGTACATTGAAGAATACTATTTTCACTTTCTTTATTCTAGGCTTTAATTACAGTGGTTTTGTTTTTGTTTTTTGCAATATGGCTAATATGGAAGCAAATCATATGGCGTGAGTTCACATGTATAATTTATATGATTTCTTACCATCTAAAGGGGTGGGGGAGAATTGGGAGGGAGGGAAAGAATTTACAACTCAAAATTTAAAAAAAATTAATGACCAAAGCTTTTAAAAATGCAACTGGGGATTATTTGATGAAATAAAAATATATTTTAAAATAAAGGCTTCAACAAGAAATCTCTACCAAATTTACTTATTACTAGTGCCTTGCCTCTATTGATTATCTCCACTTTATGCCACATATTTTATTTATACATACCTATTTTCTTGTTATTACAGTCATCAGACAGTGACCTACCTGAGAGAAGGGAATTTATATTTATTTGATCATGTGATTTTTCTTTTTCTTTTTCTTTTTTTTTGGTGAGGCAATTGGGGTTAAGTGATTTGCCCAGGGTCACACAGCTAGTAAGTGTTAAGTGTCTGAGGCTGGCTTTGAACTCAGGTCCTCCTGACTCCAGGGCTGGTGATGAATCCACTGTACCACCCAGCTGTCCCTCAGGACCTTTTAAGGAAAACTAATTCCTGTTGCAGAAGAAATGAAGGAAGGATAGGCCTAAATTGTGTGCTGGGGAAATTAGGGGAGATATTAATCCCCTTAGAGCAGCAAGGACAGGATTGGAATCTATATCATCTGACTCAAAATACAATGTTCTTTCCACCATACATTACTATCTCTCTTCTTTGTCCAAGTATAATAATCACCTTCGTACAGTTGCCAAAATAACATCTGGTTTCAGTATAGAATAACACAGGTTGAACTGAAAATGGTGAGGAGATGGGGGAAAGGTATTATGTGTCAGAGGTAATAGTCAAACTCAGTTACTCTAATTGTTACACAAGTGCTCATTTCACTGTACCAAGCTGCTTCCTACACTGTACCATGCTGGATGCCTCCCAGGATTGTAGGAAGTTATATGTATTTGTGTATAAGCCTAGTAACAAATTGTTGTCCAAGGACATTTCCCTTTCACCTTCCAATGGGGTTTGACCACCAGATAAAAGATTTCACTCTCATTCACTCATGAAGACTTTCTTCTAAGGTACTCTGAACTCATTAGTAAATGTAATATCCACAAATAAAATCATAGTAAAAGTATTTTATAAACTGGATTCAATCATTTTGGACATAAGTTATAAATCTTGTATAAATAATAAGCCAGTGGAAATCAGAACAGAGAGAAAAATTAAGAGAGGTTAAAACTTGTGGCAGAGGCTAGGAATCAAAAAAATATTTGTGGATACTTGAGGTCAATGTTAGGAAAAAAGAGCTAGCTATTGAACTGGAAGGGGCACCAAGAGGAAAGAAGAGGTTAAGCATGAGACAGAAATGAGTTTGTGAGAAGTAGAAAAAATTGGTGCCAAAATGATGATAGAAGTCATGAGATATTGAGCCAGATTGATCTGAATGGGTAGCTGAGACTAGAACAGGATTGAGCCATAGTTGGAATGGAGAATAGGTTGTGCCTGGAAGCAGAAATGTTGGAATGAAATTGCAAACAATGGAAAGGAGGGGAAGGAGCCTGCATTGGGAGATTTGAGAGTTTATGGTTATTTAATCATATTTAGTTTGTCCTATTTCCAGGAAAACAATAAAGCTTAACTCCCACAGAGGTAAGAAAAATACGCTTCTCTTACACTTAGTCAATTACCCCTATTGAATATTGAAGGTCAGGCTGCTGACTAACCACAATTGAAGAAAAATGAAATATATTAATTGTGCAGATGTGCACACTGCACACTTGACCTAACTGGCCCATGAATTTGACTAATGCTTGGTCATATACTAAAGCCTTTTCCCCTCATGGGGTGACGTTGTTATTGTTTTAAGAGAGATCACTTTTTAAAAAACTTTTTATTGTGAATTCTATAATTAGCAGGAATCAGAAATATATCAAGCCATAATGAAGAATTTTAAAAAGACCAACCTAGAAAGTTGGAACTTCTTTAACATTCAGTGGTTTGTTTTTGCTTGTTTGGTTTTTGGGGATTTACCCTTTATTTTCCTTCCTTTTCCTTCCTATTTGCAACTTTAAAAATTCCTTATAAATGTTCTTTTTTCATATCTATTACTGGTCACTAATCCATCTATCTCCAAGTAAAAGCCCTCCCTTGTAACAGATATATGTAGGCAAGAAAAAACTATCAAGAAATTGGTCATAAATTGAAATATACCATATTCATATATGATATGTAGTTATATACCTCTAGTCTATCACCTCTCTGCCAAGAGATGAATGATATGCTTTGTAATTCAGTCTTTTGAAATCATGATTGATCACTGAATTAGTTAAAGTTCTGAAGCATTTCAGCATTTTTTCCTCTCACATTATTATGGTCATCACATAAATTTGTTCTCCTTAGTTTTCCTCATGTGTTTCTTCATCCAATTTCCTAAGACATCCCATATTTCTTTAAATGTTTGATCTTCTTTAGTTTTAATGGTGCAATAAACTTCAACTACATTCATATACCAGAATGTGTTTAGCCATTCCCCTATGAATGGTCACCATTTTGTTTCCATATCTTTGCCACAAAGAAAATGTTGTTGTAAATATTCTTGGACAAACAGTCCTTTCTATGAAACAAACCATGTACTATATGAAGCAATACTTAGTTTTTCCCAAATTCAAAGGAAAAACGTATATGTAGAGGTTAAAAAGACAATATAGATTAGCTTCTTACCAGCAAAGACCTATGCAATCACAATAACATTTATTTGTAACTTTGCTAATATCACTTATCATTGAATTCAATATAATTCAATATTTATTAAGTGCTGATTATTTCAAGGCATATTATATAAGATGCCCTACAACACCTACTTTTCCCATTGGTGAGTAATATCAAACTCATTATCACATCATAGGGTGAATCTATACTATTTACCTTCACTCCTTAAATTTCCCTCTTTATTTTATTCTGTTTCTGAACTGTGGTGCAATATGCAGCTCAGACATGGATGATTCAAAAACACCTAGGAGAAGATGGCCATGCCAAATGAGTTCATAGTTCCTTTTTTAAGAAGTTTGATAGATAGGGGCAAGGAAAACTAATATAGAAGAAAAAAGGAACTATTTTTGACTATTACAAACAAATCCCTTGCAAATATAGTCTTTGTAGTGTTCAGCATGCTCTCTAGATGTGAGTTAGTACTGACATTATTACTTATTAACATAAATTATCGTGGTTGTTATTATTTACTGAATCATACATTTGTTGTTGGTATTCAATTGTTTTTCAATCATGTGTGACTTTTTGTGACACCATTTGGGATTTTCTTGGCAAAGATACTGGAGTAGTTAGTCATTTCCTTCTCCAGCTCCTTTAACAAATGAGGAAAATAGGGCAAATAGAGTTAAACAATTTGCCTAGGTTATGGTTATTTAATCATATTTAGTTTGTCCTATTTCCAGCTACTAAGTGTCTGAGGCCAGATTTGAACTCAGGAAGATGAGACTTCCTGATTCTAGGCCTGCTGCCCTACCCATTGCTCCACTTAGCTGCCCTACATAACAACATTTAGCCTTTTACTTTTATAGTTTCCCACATGCCAGGGCATGAACTTCAAAAAGATATGCCAATTTAACTATTGTGCTCCAACATTGAATATAGTTTAAATGCTAAATATGTCCTCTCCCCAATTCAGGTGGATGTACAGCATTCAAGTTCATCCCCCCTGCCCTATTTATGTTTCTCTATCTTTGAATCTATTGCTATGACAAGGATGCAAAAATGTAACCTTACATAGTTACTGTACTCCAGAAAATTACCTTCTAATGGAGGAATAAGCTATAAGCTCCTTCCAGGTAAGGGCCATGTGGCTTTTACATATCTTTAAACCCATCACTTAGCATTGCACCCTGATTCTACACTTCCCCCTTTTTAAAAAATCTACTCCTATGGTCTTATTGGTGTAAAGAACTCCTGGTGAAGAAATATTTACCAATATAATCATCAACTGTATAAACTTGATACATGTTTAAGGAATGTAATTGAATTAATTTCATTTTAATTGTCCATAAATATGAGGCAATGTACAATGTGATAAGGCCAAAGGGGAGATCCATATGATAAGTGATAAGAACATTTAAGGGGGAGAAAGAAAAGGTTTAGGTTCATTGAAGATATAGTATCAATCCTGAACCCTGAAGGGTAAAGGGTATTTTTAACACGTACAGAAGAGTAGAAAATTTCTTCAAAGCCTGGTGTGATAGCTGTGTGAACACTCAGATAAAAGAATGCAAGGAAAGATCAGGAAATGACTAATATTCTTATTTGACTGTAACAAAGATTTCTAGAAGAATATTCATCTGGGTAGGTAATGAGAACCCAGATAATGGATACCTAGACTACTAGGCTAAAGAAATTTTGTTATATCTTATAGAAAAGAGACATTGAATGCTTTTGAGTAATATCATGACAAATATATCTACTAGGAAATCTGAATTGGCAGAATTAGAAGGGTGGAATATAAAGAATAAAGAAGCAAGTCAAGAATACTGCCTATTAAATTAGTTTGAGTAAGAAGTATTCAAGTATGAATTTGCACAGTAGCCATGTGAATAGATATGGACATGGAAGGTGTAAGAGATAATGTGGATATAGAATTCACATAACTAAGGTCTCACATGAGATAATTGTGAGGGGGAAGGCAAAGACAAAAATCACTTGAAAGTTTTAAGAGGATTTTGCCTCATATTTTACTAAGAAAAAAGGTCATTCCTTGTGAATGACCTCTTCTACCCTTTTCTATATCTCCAAAATACCTGGCATTATACCTCATTTGTTCTTACAGCCTCTGATGAAGAGGCCTCACCACGTCCAACAATTCTATTTATGCCCTTGATTTTTTTCCTCATGCATTTCTTGTAGGTTTTCCCCTAAATAATTTCCTTTATATAACTCTACTCTTCAGTCTCCCTCATCTAAAAACTCTTACCATGCAACCTTTCAATATGTCTAGGCTGCCTCCATTTATTTAAAAGAAATTCACAAGAACTTGAAATTTCCTTAAGCTATTATTCTTTATATCCTCTCTTTTTCATAGCCAAATTCCTAAAAATAATCACATACATTCACTACCTTCACTTCTCCTCTCATAGTTTCGAATCCATGCTAATCTGGCTTTGGATCTGATCATCCATTCTTCCATTTGAAACTGCTCTTTCTAAGGTTTCAAGGAATTTTTTTTTTTTTTGCAGGGCAATGAAGGTTAAGTGACTTGCCCAGGGTCACACAGCTAGTAAGTGTCAAGTGTCTGAGGCCGGATTTGAACTCAGGTACTCCTGAATCCAGGGCTGGTGCTTCATCTCCTGTGCCACCTAGCTGCCCCCAGGAATTTGTTAAAGGACACATTTAATGGTGTCATCTCATCTCTCATCTTTGTCCACCTCTCTGTAGCATTTGACACTACTGAATATTTCTTCCTCTTGTACACTCTTTCCTATCTGAGTTTTCATGACCTTGATCTTAGTTATCTTCTTACATGTTTCCATCTACTTTGTCATTCATTGCATCATATGTACCCTCAACCCCAAGAGTGGATGTCCTTTAGGGTTCTGTTCTGGACCCTTTCTTTCTCCCTATTCCTTCTTTTTTACTGATTTAATCAACTTCTTACATTCAATTACCATTTATCTGCATCTGACTCTCATACTTAGTCCTTATACAGAGCTCTAGGTTAGCATCACCAACTCCTTTTTGGATATTTCCAATTATATATACCCTTGATATCTCAAGTCCATTATATCCAAAATTGAAGTTATCTTGTTATTATATTTCCTCAAATAACACACCTCTTCCTAACTCTTTAGTTTTTTACAAGAACATTTTTTCCTAATCATCTAATTTATAAACTAGGAATCATTGTCATCTTTTCACTTTCCCTCATTAATATCTAATTGGTTGCCAATTCTTATTTATTCTATGTCCTCAACATTTTCACTTGATTCCCTTCTCTAAATATAGGCACTAAACTGGTGGAATTCCTCCTTACCTCTCACCTAGACTATGACCAAGAGCTTCCTAATTCTCCTTTATGAATCAAGTATCAGCCTTTTTCAAACCATATACATTGTTGGTAATTGGATATTGAGAATTTGGGTAAGATTGTGTCACTTTCCGGCTTAATAAATTTTAGTGGTTCCATATTGTTTCTGTAGCTATATTACAGTCAGATAGATTATAGATAGATAGATAGATAGATAGATAGATAGATAGATAGATAGATAGATAGATAGATAGATAGATAGATAGATAGATAGATGAGAGATAGATAATGGAGATAGAGAGATAGGTGATAGATGATTGAGAGACAGAGAGATGGTTAATCTATTAAGTATTTACAATGTTCAGACACTGCCCTAAATCTAATTATATAAATACATGAAAACAAAACAGTACTTGCCCTCACGGAGCTTGAATTCAAATGGTGAAGGAAAATGCATTAAGGGGAGTAGAGTGTTTGAAAGTGAGTATGAAGTGCACGTATGATCATAGTGCGATGGCATGGACATATCTGGGAATTGACATGGGAGTTCTGGTTCTGGGCAAAATAAGGAGAAATCTCATGTATCAGAGCCCAGGATCCTAAGGATAGAGTCCAAGGACAAAATACAAACTCCTTTGTGTGGCATTTAAAGCCTTTAAGAATTTGACTACTCTCTACTATATTTATAGACTGATTTTGTGTTATTGTCTGTCTCTTACACATTTTATTTTGCAACAAGATTAATTTACTTTTTATTCTGAGACTGTGAAATTTTATGTCCCTCTATTTCCATGTTTTTTAAACTGGCTATTCCCCATTCTGGGAATGCTCTCCCACGTGTGTCTTGTAATTCTGGTTCTCATCCTAATTGAACTGAAGTGATCCTTCATACAGGAGACCTTTCTTCATGCCTCTGATCATTAGTATTCTCCCACTCCTAATGCAAAAAATGCTTAACTTTAATGTATTTTGGTATGGAATTGCCTGGACTATTACAAGGTTCTCATTTCTTTTCACCCTGGTCCATCTTTCAACTTAGCTGTCAAAGTAATTTTTGTAAAGTAAAGGTCTGAGTATGGCTCTCTAACAGCCCCCTAAATTATAGACATAGGTGTCCCCACAATACATCCAGAAACAAATATAAAATTTTCTGTTTTGTTTTTTAAATTCTTTAACAGAATAGACCCTTCATAAATTTTTAATCTTTTCATACTTTACTCCTCTCCATGTACTTTTCAATTCAGCTATACTGATTGGCCATCTTGTTATTCCTCAAAGAACTACAATTTATCTCCTGACCTCATGTTTTTTCATTGAAACTCCTCCACCCTTGTAATGCTCTCCCTCCTTACCTATACTTTTAATTATCCTTTATTTATTTTAGGACTCAGGTGAAATTCTACCTTCTTCAACAGTGGTGTTCTGGCCCTTCATTCTCAGATTTTTTTTTTTTTTGTGAGTCAATGGGGGTTAAGTGACTTGCCCAGGGTCACACAGCTAGTAAGTGTTAAGTGTGAGGCCAGATTTGAACTCAGGTCCTCCTGAATCCAGGGCCAGTACTCTATCTACTGGACCACCTAGCTGCCCCTCCAGATTCTTTTTGAGATTCCCTCCTATTTTCACTATAAGCATAGTATATGTCCCTAATTGTTTGCATGTTGTCTCCTCCACTTGAATATAATCTCCTTGAGGTCAGGGTTTGTGTCTTCCTTTTTCTTTACGTCTCCAGCTCTTAGCTCAATGCCTGGCATATAAAAGGAGCCTACAAAATGTTTGTTATTGTTGTTGTTGTTGTTGTTGTTGATGATGATGATGAGATACATGTTGACTCCAGCCTCAAATCTCCAAAGCTGTGCTTCTTGAGGGCAAGGACTGCTTCATTTTTACCTTCCTATTCTCAATACTTAATAGTGTTTGGCATGTAGTAGACATATAACATAGAACTGTTTAATTCAATTAAGCTGAATTATGATACTCTAATGAACTTTATTATATTACTTATATCATAGTTTCATTTGTATATGTCATATATCCCTATCATATATCTCCTTCAATTCCTAGCATGGTATATTGAATGCTTTACATTGGAATTTAATGAATGATTTGTGATTTGTTGAAATGTAATTGAGGGTTGGAGTTATATGATCATATATCAAAAGATCAAAGGAAGCTTAGAGATATTCTAGTGCAAACACTTCTTTTTATACTTAAGGAAACTAAGGACAGAGAGGAGAAATGACTTGCCCATAGTCATAGAAGGGGGTTTTTTGGGAGGGGATTTTTAATGCATTTTTTTTTTCTTATCCTAAGTGGAGTAGAATGTAAGGTGGACCTGGAATTAGAAGACTGTGGTTAACATACAGGTTCTAACATTTATACTACCTGTCTGACCTTGAGCAAGTCTCCACCTCACTTGAACTAAATCATCTTTAAGAAGCCTTTCACCCCTTAAGACATGATGTTGTGATATCTTTGTATCTCTAACAGTATAGCATCTATCATTTCATAAGGGCTCCACAAGGAGCTCCCATTCAAGGGCTCTTAAATTTAAGTCCTTGAATTTTTTTTAAATTTTGTTAATTATATTTTCAAATATTTTTTTCCTTTGGAATGCTATGCATTTTATGAATTAAAAAATATTTTTTTCCTGACACGGGTCCCATAGGTTACACAAAAAGTGAAGAACTGTTCTCTAGATCTTTCTAACATCTCTCAAACACAACAACTTTTCCTTCCAGTTCCCAGGCCAGTTTTAGAGGGCCTTTAGAGACATATTCTAATAGGTGTTAGACACACATCTATGCTTTTGTTTATGTGACTAGATGTTTAGGCATATATGCCTATATACATGCATATAAATTTATATGTATATATACACATATGTTATCTCTGACCTCAGGTCTTGGATTAATTATGGTTATGTAAGTAGATACTATTACTTCTTTCACATGAGCTTTTTGACCCAAATGCTCTCAAGAAAGGGCTTCCAAATTCCATCATCTTTCTATCTTTGAAATTATCACACATTTACTCCTTATATTTTATGAGTTTTTGTTGTTAGTTTATTTTAAATACTGACAGAAGGAAGGAAATTGTCAGGAGGTTTATAGATAGCAAACATTTATATAGTATTTACTTTAGCATTTACTATTAATGCTAATCATTGTGCTAGGTGCTTTACATTTATTATCTTATTTAATCTTCATAACATATCTAGAAGGTAGGTGCTATTATTATTCCCATTTTCCCGATGATGAAACTAAAGCAAACAGATATTAAATGACTTATTCAAGATCACATATCTAGTAATGTTGGGGTTGGAGTCCAATATTTTTGACTGCTGGGCTGGCTCATTTATCCACTGTGTCATCCATTTAAAACAACAGGACTTACAAACTGTCTATGGTGACTGTTCCTCTTAAAATATTTCCTTTCCCTGACATCAATACAAATATGAATATTCAAATTTATGAAAATGAACAAAATAAAGGAATGAAATAGACAAATGGGAAGAAAGAATAGAATTGTAAATGTTCTCCTAAACTTTACTTTATGATTCTTAAACCTAAAACAAAGGACGTGTATATTGACTTTAGTACAGTGGTAACCAAATCATCCTGTTTATTTTTGTCACCCTTTTTATACTTATTTTGTTTGTGATTAAGAAAGGTTTTTTGCTACTTTTGTTGTTTTTAATTACATAGTTGAAATCAGTTTTCTTCATGAATCCTTATATTTTGTTATTGTTTTATCATTCTCAATTAACTCATAGAAATTCTTTCCATATTTCCTTTGAATTATTAATGTTCCTTGCTTATATAGCGTTCTATTACACTCACATACCACATTTTTTTCAAACATTCCTCAGTTGGAATCCAAACTTGTTTGAAATCAGTTTCTCTTTCTCCCTATTGTAACTGAAAATAGTATTTCATCCCATTAACAAAACAGTTAGACATAACTTTCATATCATAATTGCTGTACCAAAAGTCTGAACATTTTTACAAATCTTATCATATAATGTAATATTTCAAAAAGTATTTATTAAATACTTACTATTAATATCAAGGTTCTATGCTTGATCTTGTGGATAAAAAAAAAATAGTAATGGCTTAAAATCTCTCAGTGAGCAATACACATACATAGGACAAAGTGTGATAAAGAGCAGTAGAAATGGAAAAAGCATTAAGTAACCAGTATGTACTGAATACTGTGCTAAGCACTTTACCAATATTATTGTCTCATCTGATTTTAATAACAACCTTAGTAGGTAGGTTTGCACTTAAAGAACCCAAAGCAGTCAGAGGTTGAATGATTTGCTCAGGGATACACAGTAAGTGTATGAGGCTGAACTTGAACTCAGATCTTCCTGACTTCAGATATAGTTCTTTATCCAATATGCCACTTAGCTGACCCTAGAAGTAGACCTCATTGCCAGAGGCTTTTTTATTTTGTTTTTGTTTTCCAAGGTAATTTCCTGGATGGCAGCAAGTACTTGAGTTTTACGTTTGTATCCCCTGTCCTCACAATGACAGGTAGTGGTGCTTAATAAATGTTTGTTGATTCATTGATTGGTTGATTTGTATCCAGAAAGTGCCATGCAGAGTAGTAGCAGCCTTAGCAGATGTTTGTGAAATTGAAAGAAGAAATTCAAACAACTTATTACAAAAAACTTTTTCACTTGATTCACCCCCTTGGGTATATGTGTCATGTAGAATTATGCTTTCCATGTGTATGCAGGAAAGACAGCTGTACCTGCTGGATTTGAACTATCACTGCCTCATAGACAGCAAAAGAGAATCATATGGCCTCTACTGGGAATGAGTGCCTGTAGAGTCGTTTTCAGCAGAAGGAGAGTGTTTAGCGCAGGTGGCGTGGGTGTAGAGAATATTTTACACAGGGGTACCATAAGCCACAGGCAATGTCTCTAAAAATCCTGGGTAACAATACTGTACAAATCTGCCTCTGTCTTTCCTCACTGCTACCCTTCTTCCAACTTCCCCTTTTGGGGTTTAATGCTGAGAACAGCTTCGTAGCAGTTTTCATGCATAATGTAAAAGGAATGGCATGCTATTTTTCTACTTGGCTTCAAAACTATAGTTTTTCCCCCACTTTTCAGTATCAGAGTTTTTTTTTTTTCCTTTGGATGTGTCTACAGGCTTCTATTCTTTTGTTATATAACACCCAAGTCTATATCCATGTAATAATAATTATTCATTAATGAGAAGGATAGCATTTATATCCCAAATTAGAGTGTATAAAGCACTATTCACAGCATTCCAGTAAAGTAAGCGAGGCAGCAATGTCTCTCAGAGGATAGTGTGCTGGCCCTGGAGTCAGGAAGGCTCCTCTTCATGAGGTCAAATACAGACTAAGTCATTTATTAGCTATGTGACCCTGGGCAACTTATTGTTTGTTTCAGTTTCCTCATCTGTAAAATGAGCTGAAGAAGAAAATGGCAAGCCACTCCTGCAGCTTTGCCAAGAAAACCCCAAGTGGGGTCATGAAGAGTCAAATATAACTGAAAAACAATTGAAAAACAAGTGCTATTATTTTTACTGTTTATAGAGGAGGATATTGAGTCTGAGACTTACTAGGAAACTTATTCAGGGTCACACAGCTAGTTAATGTCTGAGGAAGGTTTTGACTTCTGGTCTTCCTTACTTGCATTCCAGAACTCAATACATAATACATAGCTAGAAAAAAAAGACAACAAAACAAACAAGCAAAAAATAGTACATATACTTCAGGAAATAAGTATTTGATGGACAGTCTCTTTTTATAATTATAATCTAGTCAATTCACTTACACATTAACATTCTTACATCCTACCCTACTAAATCTTCAAGGCCTACATCCTCTGTGAAACTTATCCTGATCACCATAGCTGGAAGGAACCTTTGGCTTTTCTCTGAGCTCTTATACCATTTGTCTGCATTGTTCATTTGACACACTTATTTCGTGGTAATTATTTGAATGAGTATTACCTCCCCAAATAAATGTTCAAGGATAGGAGCCATATCTTATAGAAATATTCCTTTATATAGATAAATACCCCCAAAGATCTGTGTTGTGTTTTTTTTGGTCTGGGAACTTCCTACATATATGCAGATTGCAATCCATTCCCTGAGAATATCAGAGGTTAAATGACCTGTCCATAGTCAGAAAAAGCTAATCAATTTCAGAAGTAGGATTTAAAGCCATACATTCCTAGCTTCAAATCTAGTTGTCTTATCTCCTGGAAAAGGAAAACTCTTTTATTTGTGTAAAAGCTTAGTTTTCTTTAGTACATGGATGTGGACAAAGAACTTAACTAATATGCATTAGTGTTTTATCCTCACAACAACTACATTATGTAGGTGTGTGTTGATATCTTATGTGTTTAATGGATGTGGAAACAAACAAAAATATTGCATGTAGTCCCTCATTCAAAAAGAATGACATTTAGGGCAATCTTCCCCCAATTTAGTATGTTTTGTTAAAACCTAAAAGAGCATCTTCACTAATAGGTGCTTAGATTTAATCCCTTGAATCAATTTTGCACAATTGTTTGCTAGTTTCCTAAGGCTTCATACAGGGACCACTATCAAAGCACATTTCTATGAGGATTAAAAGGTTTCCCTCGAAACTTATTTGAGTTTCATGGAAAGATCATGGTCCTTTTTGTAATATTTCATAATTTAGACAGAAAAAGATTCCTATCAGTAAGACATAAGTATTATCTCTATTTCCTCTGCAAAGGCAGACTGATAAGAAATCTCTGGTGTTTTATTCTGGTACTTCTAACAGAAAGATACAAGATTATATAGATAGATAATTAAATAAATAGATATAGATATAGATAGATATGTGTATGTATGTGTATGTGTATGTGTATATATATATATGTGTGTGTGTGTGTGTGTGTGTGTGTGTTTGAATTTTCAGCCATGAGAGAAAGATAATAGAAATTTTATATAAAAATGAATATATATGAAGTTTACCTAAGATGATAACAGACAGGCAAGTTGGGCCCCAGAGGGATAGCTACTATTATTTTCAGGGTTCTAGGAATAAATTTGTGGGTGGTTATCCTTCAAAAGCTAGATCACAAGTCCCACCTATTGTGCTTACACTTAACAATGAGCCAGCAGGAATATACTGACATGGTAAAGCCAAACAGTATAGTTACCAGCTATTCCCCCCAACACAAGTGTTATGAACTCTTCCACAAAGAAACAGACTCCATCTGAGGAATTATGTGTGTGTGTGCATGTATATATAAAGCAATCTTTTTATGTATGTGTTATATGACATATGTGTATATATGTGGTATATTTCTATGATGTACAAATATTTAAATATACATATATACACATATATGGTAACACATGTGGCCAAAGCAAATCACAAAACTAGAATTACTGAGTCTCCACATCCTGTCTTCCTCTGAAGGGTCCTCAATAAGTTTTTTTGTGAAGTATAGCATTTGATGAAGGAAAGCTCACTCCATAATTCTCCTGAAGGCTGACTCCTCACAAGACATTTTTAGACAGGTGCTTCATCTGGGCTTACAGCTTTTAGTACATCTTATGTAAATAAGTGTACAGGGACTAACATATGAATATAGTTTATATACTGGGACTAAGCTCAAAATATTACTGACCTTTTCATATATAATTGAGGTATTCAAACTTAATATCCTTTCTAGAGCTAACACCTATTTTGCATATGAAGGCCTTCATCTTTATATTTTCTTATGTCTGTCTTCAAAGTCCCTTCCAAAACTTCATTTTTTACAGTAGCTCCATCAGGATACACCTCATATATTTGTTTTAGCCTTTATTTGTATATTTGTTTTGTTTTGTTTTTAATTTTTGTCTGCCCTTCAACACCAGTACTAGAGATGGCTACCATTAAACATAAATATGTATGTATATGTGTATGTATGTATGTATGTGCACATGTGGGTATAAATTATTCTCTATATACTTCTATTTATCATTTCTTTTTCTGGATACAGATAGCATCTTTCTTCATATGTCTTTCCAAAATCATTGAGATCATCATTTCTTATAGCATAGTAGTATTTCATCACAACCACATACAACAACTTGTTCAACCATTCTCCAAGTGATGGGCATCCCTGGAGTTTTCTGTTCTTTGCCACCACAGAAAAAGCTGCTAAAAACATTTTAGAACATATATATTTACATATTAAATATATATATATATAGAGAGAGAGAGAATTTCCCCTTTCCCTAATTATCTTCAGAAATTGGCCAGGTATTGGTATACCATTTTCTTACACCATGTAGAATAGGCTTGAGATCAAATGAGACAACATACATAAGGTAAATTGCAAATGCTAAAATACTATATAAATCTATATTATTGTTTTTGTTGCTGTTGTTGTTAAAATGATTGACTATATATAGTTATTTATTAAAGTTTTGATACAAACCTGTGATTTATTTCATTGTTCTGGGAACTTTAATAAGGAATTTCCCTTCAGCATTCCAGACCAGAAATTGTCCTGCACCTTGAAATCTTATTGAAGATTTAAATGAGGAAGAGGACGTCATCATGAAGTTAGTATGCATAATCACTGTAACTCATCTCTTTCTGACTGAAATTTAATTTCTGTATTGTTGATCCAAATGGACTAAAATATGTGTGAACATCCATGTATTATTCAGTTCTTATCTTAAAAAAGGCATCATACCTACTTGTGTGACCTTGAGCAAGTAACTTTATCACCCTGAGCTTCAGTTTTCAGATCAGTAAAACAAGAGTTCTGACTAGTTGTCTCTGGTCCCTTCCAGCTCTAGATAGATAGATAGATAGATAGATAGATAGATAGATAGATAGATAGATAGATAGATAGATAGATAGATAGATAAATAGTTTGAATTTAAGTGTGGGAGAGACTGTATATCAGAGTAGAATTGCTGTGTATCTCTTTTGGACATTTTTAATATCAATAGTTAGTCAGAAGTGCCGGGACGGAAAGTTCTTTGGCCTTGGAATGATGACAGAGATATTTTTTTCCCTGAATTTTTCTAGCATTTATGTCAGCAAAGTGCAGATTGCCAAAAAAGTAAAGGGCTCAGTCAGAAATTTTCTCAGATCTTTAGTTTTCTTCCCACTCATGAACTTAAAGGTGAGAATATGGATCACTTCACATAGCACAAACCTAAATTTCACATATTCATAGAACCATACAATTTTAGGCATAAAGGAAACCCTTACTGGCCATATATTCAAATCCATTACTTAAAAGTCCTTGTCTCTTCAAAATATCTAACAAGTGGTCAACCATCCTTTGCATTAAGACCTAAAAAGGATAACCTGCTACCTCCTGAGGCTACCTCTTCTACCTTTCTATTATTCTAACTGTTAGGAAATACTATCTTCCTCCTGCCTTCATTCTTGAGATTTAACTGATTTTGCCTCTTTCAACATCTACCCAATACTCCTAATTCAGCCTTTTTGGATCAAATTAAACAATTCTAATCTCTCTTTCTTTTGTCACCAATTCACAATTTGAAAACACCTTTGATTCCTTATCCCTCTCTTGTGTGTTCTGGACACCACACACCAATTCTTCTTTTCTCTAGGCTAATTATCCTCAGTCTATAGACTTGTATGATGAACTTGACTATCTTTACCATTTTATTATGTTCTTCTGAATGCTTTCTACTTTATCATTGTTCTTCTTCAAATGTGGTATATAGAACCAAAAACAACATTTCAGGATTCTAGATATAGTTTGGCAAGATATGGGTATATTCAGGCTGCCACCTTATTCTTAGAAACCATGACTTTCTTAGCACTGCTCAAGGCTAAATTAGCTTTTTGTTTTGTTTTGTTTTCATAAGAGACTATAAATCTATATTAAGTGTTTACTGTTATAAAAAACCAGATCTTTCTCATACAAACTATTATAACACCAAACCTCATACTTCTGGAACTTATGAGGTTGATTTTCTTTTTCTTTCTTTCCTTTTCTTTTCTTTTCTTTTTTTGTTTCAAGTGTAAGAATTTAATCTTCTTAATTTACTTAATATACTAGCTTAAATATTTATATTTGGGTCCAGTCTTTCTTTTAGTGTAATAAATATTCCATCTATTATTTTATTCAGGGCAGCTAGGTGGCACAATAGATAGAGTGTTGCACCTGGAGTCAGAAAGATGTAAGTTCAAATCTTGCCTCAGAAGTGTACTAGCTGTGTGAATCTGGTCAAGTTATACCCCTGTTATACCTCAGTTTTCTCATTAGTAAAATGAAGCAGGGAATGGAAATGGCAGACTACGCTACTATCTTTGTGAAGAAATCGCCCAATATTCTCAAAAAGAGTCTGACATGACTAAAACAACTGAACAACAATGATTTTATTCAAGTCATCGATAAGGGTATTTAAATTGAACAAAGTCAAGCACAAATCCCATGAGCACTCTAGTATATACCTTTTAAAAATGGACAACAAACCATGAATTACTACTTTTTGGACTTGGTCAGACAACAGTTTCTGAATCTATCTTTTTAAAAAATTTTCGAAGTGAACAAATTATTGTCAAAATAGTTTCTACTGTATGTATTAGAAAAATATAAGATTTTAAACTCTACATGAGTCCTACTACAATTCTTCAGTATCAGGAGATTAGCTTAGTTTTCCATTGGATAGGCACTGATGTTTAAGTTCTGGCATGTACAACCAAAGTTACAGATGGAATAGATCAATCAATGAACTTCTTCTTTTTGATGGCAATCAAAGCTACATTTTGTTTGTTTGTTTTTGTGGGGCAATTGGGGTTAAATGACTTGCCTAGGGTCACACAGCTAGTAAGTGTTAAATGTCTGAGGTTGGATTTGAACTCAGGTCCTCCTGAATCCAGGGCTGGTGCTCTATGCACTGTACCACCTAGCTGCCCCCAAAGCTACATTAAAAAAAAACTGTATTAATGGATTGAAAACAAAGTGACAAGTGTTTTTGTCCACAGCAACACTGGAAGTCTTCTAAAACACAGCCTATAACAAAAGGTAACTGCTCTCTTACCACTTCATCCCCTTGCCTGAAGGTGATCCAGGATGAATTGCCAAAGTTGTAGAATTGTGAATTTAAAGCATTCAAATGTCCATTATTTATAACATTGGTGGCCAGCCTTTTTAGTACATGGAAAGTAAATAGAATTAACGAGTATAATGAAAGCACTATAAAGGAAAGCTCAGAAGACATTAAGACTATTACATCTTAAATATAGAAAAAGAGAAGAATTTTTTTAAAAATAAAGAAAATAATAGGGAAAATTACTTAACTCAGGCTTTTCTGATATAGATTCTTTTTTTAGCCATCAGTGTTGGCAAGGTCACTTCAGATTTTTCAGGTTGTAGAGGTTAGAAAATAATCCATTAGGAGCCAAGGTGGATGAGAGAAGGTAGGAACTTGCCGGAGCTCTCCCGTATTTCCCCAAAAAACAAAATTAAATCAAGCCTCGAAACAGATCCTGGAACCTAGGAAAAGAGAGATGAGACAAAACCCTGCTACATGAGATAAATCAGAAGATTTCAGGAAAGGTCTGGGTGAAAGGGGCAGGGGGTTCAACACTACTCATCTCAGCTGGCAGCTCATCTCAACAAAGCTTGGCTCAGTAGGCAGCTTGACACTCCTGCAGCTCAACACAGATGAGAGTGGGGCAGCTGAGAGTGGTGCAGCTGACAGCAGTAAGAAGCTGGCAACAGTGAACCCTGTGCCCCAGGAGCAGACTTCAAATTTGTAAGTCTAAAAATAGCCTACAACATGAGCAAGAAACAAAAAAGGACCTTTACCATTGACAACTTCTATGGTGAAAGGGAAGACCAAAACTCAAATTCGGATGAGTTGGTCAAAATGCGTACAAGTGAAGACTAAAGTGGGAAGATGATCTTGTCTCAAGACCAAAAAGCCTTCTTTGAAGAGCTCAAAAAGGCTTGTAAAAACAAAATAAGAAAGGTAGAATAAAAAATGGAAAAAGTAATGAGATTAATGAGAGTTACACTGCAAAAAGAAGCACAAAAATTAACTGAGGAAAACAATTCCTTAAAAACTACAATTGGCCAAATGAGAGAAAAAAAATGGCCAAATGGAAAAAGAAATGCAAAAATTTACAATGGAAAATAAGGCCTTAAAAATTAAAATTGAGCAGATGGAAGCTAATAACTCCATGAGACAACAAGAATCTGCCTAGCAGAATCAAAAAACTGAAAAAATAGAAGAAAATATGAAATACCTCATTGGATAAACAACTGAGCTGGAAAATAGATCCAGGAGAGATAATCTGAGAATTATTGGACTACCTGAAAGCCATGATCAAGAAAAGAGTCTAGACACCATATTCCAGGAAATTATTAAGGAGAATTGCCTTAATATTGTAGAAGCAGAGAATAAAACCATCATTGAAGAATCCACCATTCACTTCCTGAAAGAGACTGCAAAAGGAACATTTCAAGGAATATTGTAGCCAAACTCCAGAATTATCAGGTGAAAGAGAAAATACTCCAAGCAACCAGAAGGAAACCATTTAAATATCATGGAACAACATTCAGGATTGCACAGGACCTGGAAGTTTCAACATTAAAGGATCACAGGGCTTGGAATATGATATTCAGCAAAGCAAAGGAGCTTGATCAACTACCCAGAAAAACTGATTATTCTGTTTCAGAGGAAAAGATGGACATACAATGAATTAGGGGACTTCCAAGGCTTCTTGAGAAAAAGTCCAAAACTGAACAGAAAATTTGATCTCCAAATACAAGACTCTACATAAATATAAAGAGGTAAATGGGGTGGGGGGAGAGGGAAGGTTGTTCAATGATGTTAAACTCTTTGCATACCTATGAGGGAGAATAATACTTTTAACTCTTGGGATCTATATTTCTGTTAAGGTATTGTTAATAAGTCAACTTTGATGTGATGATATAAAGAAACTTAAGGGGCAGAATTAAAGGAGGCTAGGGGGAGGAGAGTTAGGGGGAGGTTGAATGGCATTAATTACATCATATGAAGAGGGACAAAAAGAACTCATTACAATATAGGGAAAGAAGGGAGGGGTGAACATTGTTTCAACCTCACTCTCATCAGGGAAGGAATAAAATACATTCCCACTTGTATAAATAAAATTTTCTTACTCATTAAGGAAACAAAAGGGGCAGGGGAAAAGGGTGGAATTGATAGAAGGGAAGGCAGAAGTGGGGGAAAAGGGGCAAAAAAGAAGGGCAGCTGATAAAAGGGAGGGGAGCTTGAGGGAGACAGTGGTCAGAAACAAAATACTGGTCAAGTAGAATAGGGTGAAAGAAGGGAAAAAAGAGTATAAACAAAGGGGAAAAGAAGATGGAGGAAAATAAGCAGTTAATAATTTTAACTGTGACTGTGAATTGGATGAAATCTCCCATAAAATGGAAGGAAATAGCAGAGTGGATTAAAAATCAGAATCATACAATATGTTGTTTACAAGAAACACATTTGAAGCAGAGATATACACACAGAATAAAGGTAAAAGGTTACAGGAAAATATATTATGCTTCAGCTGACATCAAAAAATCAGGGGTTTATTTAAAAAAAAAAAAAGGGCAGCTAGGTGGCGGAGTGGATAGAGCACTGGCCCTGGATTCAGGAGGACCTGAGTTCAAATCTGTGTGACCCTGGGCAAGTCTCTTAACCCCAATTGCATCACCAAATATTAAAAAAAAACAGGGATAGCAATTATTATCTCAGACAAAGCAAAAGCAAAAATAGATCTAATTTAAAAAGATAAGGAAGGAAACTACATGTTGTGAAAAGTTACTATAAATAATGAAGTAATATCAGTACTAAACATGTATGAACCAAGTGGTATAGCATCCAAGTTCTTAGAGGAGAAGTTAAATGAGTTACAAGAGGAAATAGACAGCAAAACTATACTAGTGGAGGATCTGAATCTTCCCCTCTCAGAATTAGATAAATCTACTGGCAAAATAAATAAGAAAGAAGTTAAAGAGGTGAATAGAACATTAGAAAAATTAGATATGATAGACATCTGGAGAAAACTTAATGGGGATAGAAAATAATATACCTTTATCTCAGCAGTACATGGCACATACTCAAAAATTGACCATGTATTAGGGCACAAAAACATCATAGTCAAATGTAGAAGGGCAGACATGGTAAATGCATCCTTCTCAGTTCATGACGCAATAAAAACTACATGGAATAAGGAGCCATGGAAAGGTAGACTGAAAATTAATTGGAAACTAAACATTCTCATCCTAAAGAATGAGTGGGTCAAACAACAAATCATAGAAACAATTAATAACTTCATCCAAGGGAATGACAATATTGAGATAACATACCAAAATCTATGGGATGCTGCCAAGGCAGTGCTTAGGGGAAAATTTACAGCTCTAAATGCTTACATGAACTAAAAATTGAAAGAGGAGATCAATGAATTGGGAATGCACCAAAAAAGTTATAAAAAGAACAAATTAAAAAATCCCCAAATAAATATGAAATTAGAAATCCTCAAAATCAAAGGAGAAATTAATAAAATTGATAGCAAGAAAAATATAGAACTAATCAATAAGACTAAGATTTGCTTCTATAAAAAAAGCAATAAAATAAATAAGCCTTTGGTTAATTGAATTTTTAAAAAAGAAAGAAGAAACCCAAATTACCAGTGTCGAAAATGAAAGGGATGATTTCACCAACAATGAAGTGGAAATTAAAGCAATAATTAGGAGCTATTTTGCCCAATTGTATACCAACAAATTTTGCAATCTAAATGAAATGGATGAATATTTACAAAAATACAAATTTACAAAGATAACTGAAGAGGAAATAAAATCCTTAAACAGGTCCATTTCAGAAAAAAGAAATTGAATAAGTCATTAATGAATTCTCTAAGAAAAAATCTCCAGGATGAGATGGGTTTACAAGTGAATTCTACAAAACATTTTAAAAGCAATTAACTAGGGGCAGTTAGGTGGAACAGTGGATAGAGCACTGGCCCTGAAGTCAGTGGACCTGACAAGTGGACCTGACAAGGAGGACCTGAGTTCAAATCCGGTCTCAGACACTTAACACTTACTAGCTATGTGGTCCGAGGCAAGTCACTTAATCCCAATTGCTTCACCCCAAACAAACAAAAAACAAACAAAAAAACCCAATTAATTCAAATACTATACAAACTATTTGGAAAAATAGGTGAAAAAGGAGTTCTACCAAACTCCTTTTATGACTCAAATATGGTGTTGATACCTAAACCAGGCAGAGGCAAAACAGAGAAAGAAAATTACAAACCAATTTCCCTAATGAATATCAATGCAAAAATCTTAAATAAGATATTAGCAAGGCGATTGCAGCAAGTGTTCACCAGGATGATACACTATTACTAGGTGGGATTTATACTAGGAATGCAAGGCTGGTTCAACATTAGAAAAACAATTAATATAATCAATCACATAAGCAACAAAACTCACCCAAATCATATGATTATCTCAATAGATGCAGAGAAAACATTTGATAAAATAAAACACTCATTCCTATTAAAAACACTAGAGAACATGGGAATAGGTGGAGCTTTCCTTAAAATAATAAACAGTATCTACCTAAACCCATCAACAAACATTATATGTAACTGGCATAAGTTAGAGGCAATCCCAATAAGATCAGTGGTGAAACAGGGATGTCCATTATCACCTCTATTATTTAATATTGTATTAGAAATGTTAGCTATAGCAATAAGAGAAGAAAAGTAATTAAAGGAATTAGAATAGGCAAGGAGGAATCAAAACTATCACTCTTTGCAGATGATATGATGGTATAATCAGAGAATCCTAAAGAATCAATTAAAAACTGCTTGAAACAATTAACAACTTTAGCAAAGTTGCAGGATACAAAATCAACCCACACAAATCATCAGCATTTCTATACATGACCAACAAAGCTCAGCAGCAAGAGTTAGAAAGAGAAATTTCTTTGAAAGTAATGCTAGACAATATAAAATACTTAAGGGTCTACCTGCCAAGACAAACCCAGGAACTCTATGAACACAATTACAAAACACTTTTCACACAAATAAAATGAGAACTATGTAATTGGTAAAATATAAATTACTCATGGATAGGCATAGGCAATATTATTAAAATGATAATTAGGAGAGGACAGAATAGTTTACTTCTCAGATCTATGTAGAGGAAAACAATTTATTTCCAAACAAGAGATAAAGAATATTAAGAAAAACAAGATGGAAGACTTTGATAACATTAAATTCAAAAGCTTTTGTACAAACACAAGCAATGCAGCCGAAATTAGAAGGGAGGCAGAAAACAGGGAAACAATTTTTACAGCCAGCAGTTCTTATAAAGGCTTCATTTCTAAAATATATCAGGAACTAAATGAAATTTGTAAGAATCCAAGTCATTCCTCAATTGGGAAAAGGTCAAAGGATATGAACAGGCAGTTATCTGATGAAGAAATCAAAGCTACCTATTGTCATATGAAAAGAGGCTATAAATCACTATTGATTAGAGAAATGCAAATCAAAACAACTCTGAGGTACCACCTGACACCTATCAGATTGTCTAATATGGCAAAAAAGGAAAATGCACTTACTAGCTGTGTGACCCTGGGCAAGTCACTTAATCCCAATTGCCTCACCAAAAAACAAACAAAACAAAACAAAAAAATTAGAGGCAGCTAGGTGGCACAGTGGATAGGGCACTGGCCCTGGATTCAGGAGAAACTGAGTTCAAATCCGGCCTCAGACACTTGACACTTACTAGCTGTGTGACCCTGGGCAAGTCACTTAATCCCAATTGCCTCACCAAAAAACAAACAAAACAAACAAACAAAAAAAGGAAAATAATAAATGTTGGAGAAGCTGTGGAAAAATTGGAACACTAATATGTTGTTGGTGGAGCTGTGAAGTGATCCAACCATTCAGGAGAGTAATTTGGAACAGTGCAAAAATCCAATACAGTTTCAAAGAAGTCATGATAGAAAATATTCTCAACATCCAGAAGAAAGAACTGTGAATTATGAATGCAGATTGAATAATAGTGTTTCTACTTTTGGAGGTTTTTTTTTCCTTCTTGTTTGAGGTTTTTCCTTTGTGCTCTGATTCTTCTTTCACAAGATGACTAATGTGGAAATATGTTTGATGTGACTGTACATACACAACCTTTATAAGACTGCTTTCCATCTTGGGGATGAGGGAGGGAAGGGAGGGGGGGAGAAAAGAAAACTTTGGAACTTAAAATCTAGTGTAAAAAAATTTTGAAATCTATCCTTATATGTAATATGTAACTGGAAAATAATAAAATAAAATTTGGCGGCCCCCAGAAAAGAAAGAAATTAACCCATTAATTAATTAATAATTGTGCTGTAAGAAATGATAAGCAGATGGACTTCAGAAAAACTTGGAAAGATTCACATGAATTGATGCTGATTGAAACGAGAACTAAGAGAACATTGTACATAGTATCAACAACATTGTGTGATCAACTATGATAGACTTCACTTTTCTCAGCAATACAATGATCCAAGACAATGCCAAAACACTTATAGTGGTAAATGCTCTCCACTTTCAGAAAAAGAACTATGGAATCTGAATACTAATTAAAGAATATTATTTTCACTTTTGAGTTGCTTTTATGTTATTGTTCTTTATTCTTTCTTGTATTTTTTTTCCTTTTTTCTGATTCTTCTCTTACAGCATGACATGTGGAAATATGTTTAACATGATTTTAATGTATAACCTATATCAAATTGCTTGCTGGCCTCAGAAGGGGGAAGGGGAAGGGAGGGTGGGAGAAAAATATGGAACTCAAAAAAATAATCTTTTCATGTAATTTGAAAAATAAAATAAAATAAAACAAATATATAAATGTATTAAACTCAGGTTTCTGTTGTTGCAAGTATGAGCAGTATTCCATAAATATGACAGGTTTTCTTAGTCTTGCTGAAACAAGTCTTTATATGAAAAATATCTCACCTATCAGTACCTATCATGATATCTAAAAGAAATACAGAGCCACTCTTAAAGAAAAATTTGTTATCAATGAGGATAATACATTAATCTATTTTAACCTTTGATACTTTATTTTGTATTATATTTGATCTAATTCTCTTCTGTCAACTTGAAGAGTCCTGAGGAATTATGAAATAAGATAAGTACATTCCATTAATGAAGATAGGAAAAAGAAAATAGAAAATTATGAGAGCCATCTTTGCCCACTGTCTATCTTGGAGAGAGATACTAGAAAGAAGTAAGAAAAAAAATGTGTGACCATTTTTCGTAGATTTTATTTTACTGAAGACTACATACACCAATTGTTCGTTGTGTCTGTTCCCAACATTTGATTTTCTGACCATCATTTAAATAATCACTCTTATTTTTTTAATTATCAAGCATTTTTTCCTGTTTCTTCCTACCCATGCCATGGAAAAAGAAAAAGAAAAACAAAATCTTTGTAACAAATAAACATGATCAAGTACATTCCCATAATGGCCATATCCAAAAATGCGTGCCTCATTTTGCATATTGATCCATTACCTCTATGTCAGGAGGTTTGCCATTATTTTTATAAGCCTGAAGCAACTTCCTATTATGATACAAACTTTATTAGGATAATGAGATAATAGATATACTGGTAGACCATTAGAGGTCATCAAATTCAATCTCTTCATTCTGTGGGAAACAGAGGCTAATCAAGATTAGATGATTAGCTAAAGTTTCACAGATATTAAAAGTCAAAGGTAGCATATGGACCCATGTCCTCTGGATCCAGAATCTATGTTTTCTTCACTTTACTACATTGAGACTTCCAAAGTCTTCTCTGGCCTGTGATAAAATAATGGAATTTGGCAGACACCCATGAGTCCCACCTGATTGATTTAGTATTATTTGAATTGGGTGAGAATGAGAAACTAAGTACCTACTTAAGGATGATTGGATGGGGACCACACCTGAGTGACTTTGTTCTCAGAGGTGGTGTATTACTGACATCAGCAAGAAACCACTCTCAACCAATCAGCTGGAAGGATGTCCCCTTTTGAGGAAGGAGAGAGGAACTAGGAAGTGGACACTTGAAAAGGAAGGAGACTCTCTTTGTGGTAAGGAATAGGTGTGTGGCAGGAGAGGGAGAACAGGAGGTCCCCTTGTAGTTTGGGACATCGACTTGGTGGCAGAATTTCACTTGAGCTGCTAAGAAAGTAAAGGTTTCTGTCTCTCTGCATATACTGAATAGATCCTAGCTTTAATAAATCTTTAAAAGCCTAAACTCTTACTCAATTTATCAGTGATTTTAGCCAGCATCCCCCCCCAATACTGGGGGGGGTCAGATTAGAACCCACAATTTAGATTTTAAACACAGGCCCAAATATGACATTCTCTGGTCTTTCCCGACTAGCTAAATTACTATCTCCAGCCTTCTTCATGAAATACTTTAAAGTCTACTTCCCTTGATCATTCCATTTATCTTTTTTTTTAGTGAGGCAATTGGGGTTAAGTGACTTGCCTGGGTCACACAGCTAGTAAGTGTTGAGTGTCTGAGACCAGATTTGAACTCAGGTACTCCTGACTCCAGGGCCGGTGCTCAATCCACTGTGCCATCTAGCTGCCCCCATCCCAATTATCTTATTTTTTATTATTATTTTATCATTTTTTGGGGTGACACAATTGGGGTTAAATGACTTGCCCAGGGTGACACAGCTAGTGTTAAGTGTCTGAGGCTGGATTTGAACTCAGGTCCTCCTGACTCCAGGGCCTCTACTCTATCCACTGTGCCACCTAGCTGCCCCCTCCCACTTATCTTTAGTTACTCTATCATTTCCCTAATCCAGAAAGTCCTTTCATTCCTTCATAAAAAATATTTTTGAAAAATCCTGCCTTTTTCACAAAGTATCTAGGAACCATCATATTTTTTTAAAAAGATAATGTCCAGGACTCTCTCTTTACTTAACAACCTATTAACATACATATCACTTGAATATAATATAAATGCTTCTTTAATCTGTGCAATTGCCCTATGCTGAATCATTTTTCTGTGTGTCATTAGTCACTTTCAGTAAATCCCTGTTATCTTTCACAAGGTATATAATTCTGGGAGGCAATTATGACTTTTCTGCTTAACTAATTTTGTACACTGCTTAGCACAGCACCATGTGCAGATACTAAATAAGTAATTTTGTTTGATGATTATACAAGGTGTTTTTTTCTTCACCCATAATATTCTGCACTAAGGTACCATTCGACTATAAAGTGTCCATAATTATGCACACAAAAGAATATCATTTTACACTGTGTGAATATATTTTGTGAAATCAAATGCTAAAGCAAATAGGTCCCTGGGCAACTGCGGCTACATCAGAGGAAATTTAGCAGAAATAACCATGTTGGGCAACAATGCTTCAATGCAACAATAGCCCATATACTTAATGCAGTTCTTATTATAGTATGAAACATAGGATGCATTCCCTCTACTCTTTAATGGTGCCAACAAATCATGAAAAATTAAACAATAATCCAACAAAATATGCTAATTAGCATAGGTATCTTTGGAGACATTGAGTAGACAGTTTCTCAAATTGCTATATTCCCTGTGTTGAACAGATTTTTAAAAATCACTACAAACCTTTATTTCCTCTGCCACAGTTATGACATTTATTTTACAGAATTTGTAATGTAAGTCACCTTACTGTTCAAATGGATCTAGAATGGTGTTCTTTGTATTGATTTTGTTGTGTTAGAGCTTGGTGCCCTGTGCTTTGCTGTGGGAACATTTGTGGAAGATCAGCATTTTCTATGTTGGCTGTCCATAGTGTATATATTTATTTATTTTCCTTATGGCTCTAAAGTGATGACTGTAATTCATGTAATTCTTATTTTTCCCTAAGAAAATTCTATTCTTAAGCCATTGCTTTTTACATCATCACTGGGCAAACATTTAGAGCTAGGACAGTTTTCTTCAATGTTTTGCGACTCTGTGTGTGTTTGTGTATGCTTGCTTGCATGTACACATTTTCTACAATTATATAATGTAATATAGTAGTATATAGAGAATCTATTTCTGGTTGTATTATTCTATTTAGTATTGACTTGTTTGTAAGATGCTGCTTCACCTTTTGGTATTCCCATTTTTTTCTATCAGTAAAACTTTTTTTGATCTTTTACTTCATCTGTAGAGAGAAATTGTAGACTAAAAATCCCCTCTATTTATGCAAATGTGCTGTTGCTTTGAAACTAATAGTCTTAGAGTTATTTGCTTATGGTGCTAAGAAGTTAAGTGACTTGCACAGGATCAAAAACAAGTCGGTTTTTTGTTTGTTTGTTTGTTTTGATTATGAAGCCATTTCTCTATGTGTTATTGAGGCCTCTCTAATAAAACATAAATATTAAAAGAAAATAGGAAAAGAAAAATTGTCAACTTCATTTGAATGCTATGGAAATCATTTACCCAACCAGAACAATCTCTGAAAACTTCAGAAGACAGTGAGTTCAATGAATAATTTACAGCGACACTTCATTTAACCAGAATGGTTAAATGAAAGGATATTCTCAAAAGTCTGCATTTTCCAATGTAAAAGGTCTTGCAGCAGGTCTAGAAATCTTGGCAAAGACTATTAAAACATGTTTGATACTAGAAACTTGAGCAAATAAATTATGTCATGATATTACTGTAAGCTCAACTAGGTCCCACTCTGTTTTCCATAGATTGACACCATTTCCAGATGTACCTTGTTTTCTAAGTTTGATCAGAGTGAGTGGCAGAATTCATGATAAATCTGTACATCCTACATCTTTCTAGTTTTCCTTTTTTCTTATCTATTAAAAGACAGTCTCTGGACAGTACATTCAGGTATCATTCATGAACCTAAAGAATATGGGATGAGAGTATGGATAGGAAATTGAACTTTGTTCTGAGACAAAGCTTTCCTAGTTGATGAGTGGCTGAGTACCAACTCTCTATTATACTATGTCTAGCTCATATGATAGCATGCTTCACACACTATTATCATTAACTGATACACCTAGGTCTACCTTGACATCTTGCTCTCTTGACCATGTCTTTCACTGTTTCCCTGCTTATAAAAGGTGAACTCTTGCTCTAAGAATGGTAATTAAATAAATACTACCATTGCTGTGGAAAAGAGCCTGGATCAACTCCTAACCCTGTTATTCCCCTGATCAAAATTCCCTTTCCTTTAAAAAATTTCTATATGTTCATTACCTCTTTTAATTTCCATCATAAGGCAACTTTTGTGGTGGAGAGACTTTCAACATTTATCCCCAACTTCATACCCAGCACTTGGAACATAGATGTCTTATTTTTTTATATAAATGTATTCATTCTAGATAATAATTCTCACAGTTGATCTTATCAAACAGGTCCAATTAATCATTTTTAATCATGTCATCTCTTGGCAAACTACATATAAGCCAAACTGAAAAATACTGGTAAAAGTCAAAGTGAACTAGAGTTCCAAAGTTTTATCACGAGTTTAATAATTCTAGAAACTGATGCAATCTCAGAAACAATATAATACAATATACCGCCTCCCATCTTACAGATGAAGAAACTGAGGCACAAGGGAATTAAGTATTATTTATAGTCATACAGGTACTAAGTATTAGGGCTGGAATTTAAACCAAGGCCCTCTGACAGCAAGAACTGGAAAGATAATTGACAAGTCAAAGTATCAATTTCCGGCTTTTATGGAATACCACCACTGATTTGTCAGTGTTATCTCTTCCTTGATAACCTTAAGAACTCACACATTTCTTAAAATCATCCAAAAATTTATAGAGATCACCTTAAACAGAAGGAATCTTCCCAACAATCTAATGTTGGAGAAAAGTCATTGTTCTCCTTACTTCCCTTGTTACACATCATTCTTTCAGGATTGAAGCCGATCAAAGGAATTCTCTACTACCACAACTCATAATCCAGTGCAATTTAGGGGCCTGAGTGATAAATATTACATTATGGTACAGTTATATATTGACTAGGGAAAACCATCTGTTATCAATAAAGCTAGTACTGGGAAAATAGTTCTATTTCTTTGAAAAAAGCACGACACTCCAACATCAAGGGTTCTGATGACTGCAAGTTGAAATGCCTCTACCTTATATAGATACCAAATCATCAATAGTTATTTTGTTATCATCATCATTATTGTTGCTTTACCCAGAACTAATGGTCACATTTATCATATTTCTAGTTGGCAAAGCATCTGATTTGACACACTATTACAGATACCCATATTTGGAGCATGTGACAACTGGCTATCCCTTCAAAATCTTCTGGGACTTAAATACTGATATCTCTCATCATGTGGAGTCCTAGAGTTAGAGGAACAAAGTTCAAATCCTGGCTTTGCCAATGAGAACTTTTGTGATCATGGGAAAATCACTTTATTTCTCTGGACCTCAGTTTCCTCATTTGTAAGATAAGCATGTTGGACAGGATGACCATTGAGGTCTTTTCTAAGTCTACATCTATGATCCTATGAACTTTCTGGACACACTGCCCCAAATAGCAATTGTGTTTATACTTATGTCATCAACAATAGGATCCCTTCACTCAGGAATACACAGATCCCTATTGTTTACAAATAAATGTTTTGATCTGATTTGGCCTTTCAGAATCAAAGTCACCACATGTAGCTAGAAGGTCTTTTTTATACCTGAGTGTTCTTTTCCTGCTCGGTTATGGGAAGAATGTCATTCTTCTAAACCTAAGGGGAATATATATGTAGGAACAGATGCTGGGTCCTTCACTTGTGATGAATACTTCTTTGCTCAGAAGAGAAACAAAAGTGATCCATGTATTTCTGAGTGATAATTGTGCAATTTTTTGTAACTATCTACTCTAATCTTTGAGCCATTCCTAGAATTTTGTGACAAAATCATTGTAGAATTATCCTTGCATAATTATAATTATATGAATATACACATGGCATATGGAGTATAATTTTATAGAATTAAAATATGTTCAAACAAGAACATCTGATAATACATAGGACTTCCTTATTTCATTTGTGCTCTTCAAGTCATGATAGAGGTAGATAATTTTTATAACCATTGCTTCCTGTTTTGTGCCTTGTTTGATATTTAAAATCAGAGCATCTTTGAAAAAAATTACCTCTGCAATTATATCAGCCAAGTAGTAATGTATGATCCTAACAAATGTATCAGAAAATATTTAGTAGATAGGAGTTTTATGGCTAAATTTTTCGTTGCCAAGTCAAGTGTGTGAATGTGGGTGTTTTAACCACCACTAAAAATAAGGAAAGAAAGATCTAGAATTTTGAGTTATGTGACTTGAAGAGATTAGTGGCATCAAGATGCAGAATATAGTATTTTCTCATCAATATTAGGGTAAACATGATTACTGTCATAATCCTAAAAGTAAAGTCCAAATAGATGAAGACAAATGTGCAAATTAGAATATGTGTGATTTTATGGGAACCATTATTTCACTATACCAGGAGATAGATCGATTTATCTATTTTTCTATCTATATGTACATCTCTATCTATCTATCTATCTATCTATCTATCTATCTATCTATCTATCTATCTATCTATCTACCTATCTATCTATCTACTATATAAAACAATGGTACCAATAAACTCACACCCACATATATACATACATATATACACACATATATATTTATACATATATGTGTGTATATGTATATATACACATACAAACAAACACATATAGTCATATCTTTATATCTATAAGCCAATTAAAAATGCCTAGAATTTAATTAGAGTGTGCTAGAATAAGTAGAATAGTTGGCATTGTTATTCAAAGGTTTAAAAAGTGCTGAACATTCACTATTCCATTTCATTTTCATGACAACTATGTGACATCAGGAGTAAAAATATTATTTGTATTTGTTTTATCAATAAGGAAATGGAGGAGTAGTGAGATGATGTCATTTACTCATGATCACTTTATAATACAAAGGGAAAATTTCAAGAATTCAAAACCAGACCTTTTTCTAAATATAAATCCAATCCTCTTTCCATTATACAATACTACATTTGGGATATTATACAATACTTAGAAAAATTTCAAGTTTTTTTTCTCTACCAATCTCTCCCAGCACCCTCCCCACTCCCAACAACCTTTTGAATATACTTTCCTAGAGATGCCATCTGATTGCCTATCATGGAACACCATAATCTCCCAAGGAGAAAAACATGGTTGATTCAAAGTGGTTAGGTCATTGAGGATATGGCATATTAATAGTGATGACTTACATAAAAGAATTGGTTTGAAAAATGAAATAAAGAAAATTGAGAATGGAAAAAAACCTATTATATTGGGTGTAGGGAGTACAAATAGCAAGAGTAATTATGCCTGGCACATAGAAACCTATTTTAAGTGTTTGTTAACTGACTAATTGATAGACAATTGACATGTGGCATTAATGCACGTACAAAGTTACAAGAAACAGCGGATGGCCTCTATGATAGGGACAGCTAGGTGGCACAGACATGGACAGGAATCACAAATGATAGGAAGGCATGAATAGGTTATATAATGAGATTTCTGTATCCATCAAAATAAATTTCTATTTTTTCCCAGTCTTTTGATTTCAGTATATACGAAAGTGTCAGTGAAGAAACTCTCTACCAAAGCAAATCTACAACTGTTCTACAATCTATATTCTTAGAAATTTACCTGGAGTACTGAAATTTGAAGTGATTTGTCCAGGGTCACACAGATAATAGTTAGAAGTTGAACACATATCTCTCTTAGTCTAACACTGGATTTAATAAAATAAAGAAGAATAAGGATTACAAGTATCCCTAATTGTGGTGCCTGTGCATATTTTAAGTAGCTGTCTACTTTTCTTAATCTAAGCCTCAGATATGCCAGCTGAATATCAATCATTACATACAAACATATTATGTCTGTATCTAAGGGAAGAACATGATTGAAAGCTCTAGGACTCCTAGAGTCAGTGTCCATACTTGATTGGAAATTACCACTGATTTGTACCTTTTCAAGAACTAGAATTTCATTAAAGTGATGGTAGACATTATTATTACATAGTATGATTTATCTCATGTCCAGGTCCCAGCCTTACAATGGAGTCAAACTACCAATATTTTAGATATTTGATCTCCATGAACTGTGCATTAGACTTTGAACCACACTATTTACTACTTTGTGAGTCACATATATCTTTTCTACCTCTACTGATCTCAGCCTGATTTTCTGAAAAACTGAATAAAGAAATTGTAGAACTGAAATAATCTTGTAGTTGTAATATTGTCCAATAGCAGCTTTTCATTGTTGTCTGCCCTACAATTATGTTTTTAATATTTGTGAGTGCCAAAATCCTACTACAACTGTCACCATGGCATATAGTTGATTTGAGGGTTTTCTATATTTCTGCTTGTAAAAAAGGAAGCTCTGGGATGTTCTAACCAAGCTAAAACAGCTTTAAGAAGAAAATTGTAGGGAAATTTTTGGCTCTTGTCTGAACAAAGAGTTGAAGTATAACAAGGTTCAAAACTGGAAGGTTGCCCAATAGACAACTCAGAGAACACATAAAAAGTATATAATACCATTGGATTGGTGAGAAGAATCTAGTCTATCATAGTTGATCAACACACAATCCAATGGTACAAGAGAGTTCCAAAGGACTCATGATGGAAAAGGCTCTCCAAATCCAGAAAAAAAAAAAAACATGGAATATGGACACTAATTGGACCATACTATCTCTTCTGCTTTTGGTGCTGTTGTTTTTCTTTTTTGAGGTTTTTCCTTCTTGCTCTGATTCTTCTTGTATAACATGAGTAATGCAGAAATATGTTTAATGTTATATATCAGATTACCTGCTGTCTAAGGGAGAGGGGAGGAAGGGGAGGGAGGGAGAAAAATGTGAAATTGGAAATCTTATCTAAATAAAGGTTAAAAACTTAAATAAATAGATACTGTAACACAAAAAAAGATATAATAGCCCTTTGTCTCTTGAATCCCCTCTTTCTACTTTTGCAGTGAATGTAAAAGATGATAAGATTCAACCTTTAGATTATCTAAAACATTCTTAACATGCAGTCTTTATGGGGCAGAGCCAAAATGGCGGAGAGGAAGCAGCAGGCTGCCTGAGCTCTCCTTCTGTTCCCTCAAAAAGAACATTAAATCTGGACAGATTTTAAAACTACAGAACCTACAAAGGGACAGAGAGACACAGTCCTCCAACCAGAGATAATTTAGAAGAGTTCAAGAAAATGTCGGTCTGACTCGGGCAAAAGGGAGGCCCAGTGCAGGACAGCAACCCAGCGCTGAGGGGGTCAGGGCAAGTCAGCAGGATCTGCGGGCCACAGCTGAACAACAGAGGCCCCTGGAACCTGGTTCAAAAATCTGGTGGCCAAGAAGGACAGTGGAAAAACCTACCTCCACCGGCCAGGAGGGCCATGAACGGGTCAGACGGGAACGGACACCAGGAGCAGGCACCTGGCTGGCCCAGCAAACCCAGATAGGAAGTGCAGGGTAGGGGATCTCCACACACTAAAAGTCCTCAGAGTAAAAAGCCAGTCACACAGCACCTATACCCCTGCACAAGAAGCCCAAAACAGGGTCCCTGGTGCCCCCAGAGCAGACCTCAATTTAAAAAATAAATAAATAAGCTGCAATAATGAGTAAGAAGCAAAAAAGTGCCCTCTCCATTGAAAGCTTCTGTATCAATAGGGAAGAAGCCAACGCAAACTCAGATGAGGACAATACCCTCAAATTGCCTACATGTGAAGCCTCATGAGGGAAGGTGAATTGGTCTCAAGAACAAAAAGCCTTCCTGGAAGAGCTCAAAAAGGATATTAAAAATCAACTGAGAGAGGTAGAAGAAAAAATGGGGAGAGAAATGAAAGCAAAACAAGAAAACTATGAAAAAAGAATCAGCAGCTTGGAAAAGGAAGCACAAAGATTGACTGCAGAAAACAATTCCTTAAAAAATTCATCTGGCCAAATGGAAAAAAAAAGTGCAAAATTTCACTGAAGAAAACAATGCCTTAAAAAATTCAGTTGGCCAAATGGAAAAAAAGGTGCATAATCTCATTGAAGAAAACAATGCCTTAAAAAATTCATCTGGCCAAATAGAAAAAAAGGTGCATAATCTCACTGAAGAAAACACTGCCTTAAAAAATTCACTTGGCCAAATGGAAAAAAAGTGAATAATCTTACTGAAGAAAACAATGCCTTAAAAATTAAAATTGGACATTTGGAAGATAAGGAATCCATGAGACACCAGGAATCAGTCAAGCAGAATCAAAAGAATGAAAAAATAGAAGAAAATGTGAAATACCTCATTGGAAAGACAACTGATCTGGAAAACAGATCCAAGAGAGACAATTTGAGAATCATTGGACTGCCTGAAAGCCATGACCAGAAAAAGAATCTAGACACCATATTCCAGGAAATTATTAAGGAGAACTGCCCTGATAACATAGAATCAGAGGATAAAATCATCATTGAAAGAATCCACCAATCACCTCCTGAAAGAGACCCCAAAAGGAAAACTCTAAGGAATATTGTAGCCAAATTCCAGAATTATCAGGTGAAGGAGAAAATACTCCAAGCAGCCAGAAAGAAGTAATTTAAATATCATGGAGCCACAGTCAGGATTGCTCAGGACCTGGCAGCTTCAACATTAAAGGACCGCAAGGCTTGGAATATGATATTCCAGAAGGCAAAGGAGCTTGGATTGCAGCCAAAAATCTATTACCCAGCAAAAATGTGCATTTTCTTTCAGGGGAAAAGATGGACATTTAATGATATTGGGGACTTTCAATCTTTCCTGGTGAAAAGACCAGAACTGAATAGAAAATTTGATCTCAACATACAAGACTCAAGAGAAGTTTAAAAAGGTAAACAGAGGAGGAGAAAAAAAAAAGGTTACCCTATTAGGTTAAACTGTTTATATCCCTACATGGGGAGATAATACTCATAACTCTTAAGAAATGTAAATGTATTTGGGCATAGAGAAGGACTTTACACAGAGTGTATAAATATAAATTGTCTTTGATGTGATGATACAAAAAAAATTAAGGGGTTAAAAATGGAGTCTATGGGGAGGAGAGGAAAGTGGAGGTGGAAGGGATGAATTATATCATATGAAGAGGTGAAAAAAAAACCTATTACAATAGAGGGAAAGAAAGGAGGGGGGAACATTGTTTCAACCCTATTCTCATTAGATTTGATTCAAAGAGGGAATAACATATACGTTCATTGGGATAAAGAAACTTAACTCACTCTTTAGGGAAGCAAAAGGGGAAGGGAAATCAGGGACTGATAGAAGGGAGGACAAAAGCAAGGGAGAAAAGGGTAAAGAAAAGAGAGGGGGGTGATAAAAAGGGAGGGCAGATTGGGGGAGGCAGGGGTAAGAAGTAAAACGTTGGTGAGGAGGAATAGGGTGAAAGAAGGGGGGAAAGTACAAAGGGGGTAAATAGAATGGAGTGAAATAAACAGTTAATAATTTTAGCTGTGAATGTGAATGGGATGAACTCTGCTATAAAACGGAAGCGAATTGCAGAGTGGATTAAAAACCAGAATCCTACAATATGCTGTTTACAAGAAACACATTTGAAGCAGAGAGATACACACAGAGTAAAGGTAAAAGGCTGGAGCAGAATATATTATGCTTCAGCTAAAGTCAAAAAAGCAGGGGTAGCAATCCTTATCTCAGACAAAGTGCAGGCAAAAATAGATCTCATTAAAAGAGATAAGGAAGGAAATTACATCTTGCTAAAAGGTACTATAGATAATGAATTAATAAAATTTAATATGTATGCACCAAGTGGTGTAGCATCCAAGTTCTTAGAGGAGAAGTTAAATGAGTTACAAGAGGAATTAGACAGTAATACTATACTAGTGGGGGATCTGAATCTCCCCCTCTCAGAATTGGATAAATCTAGATGAAAAATAAATAAGAAAGAAGTGAAAGAAGTTAATAGATTACTAGAAAAGTTAGACATGATAGATGTCTGGAGAAAATTGAATGGGTATAGAAAGGAATATACCTTTTTCTCAGCAGTACATGGAACATTTTCAAAAATTAACCATGTATTAGGGCACAAAAACATCATAGTCAAATGTAGAAAGGCAGAAATAGTAAATGCATCCTTTTCAGATCATGATGCAATAAAAATTACATGTAAGAAAGAGTCAGGAAAAAGTAGAATGAAAATCAATTGGAAACTAAATAATTTCATTCTAAAGAATGAATGGGCCAAACAAGAAATCATAGAAACAATCAATAACTATATCCAAGAAAATGACAATAATGAGACAACATACCAAAATCTATGGGATGCAGCCAAAGCAGTGCTTAGGGAAAAATTTATAGCTCTAAATGCTTACATGAATAAAAAAGAGAAAGAGGAGATTAATGAATTGGGCATGCAACTTAAAAAGCTAAAAAAAGAACAAATTATAAATCCCAAATTAGATACTAAATTAGAGATCCTGAAAATCAAAGGAAAAATTAATAAGAATGAAAGCAAAAAAAAAAGTATAGAATTAATCAATAAAACTAAGACCTGGTTTTTATGAAAAAAACAATAAAATAGATAAAATATTGGTTACTTTGTTTAAAAAAAAAGAAAGAAGAAAACCAAATTACCAGTATCAGAAATGAAAAAGGGGATGTTACCACCAATGAACTGGAAAGTAAATCAATAATTAGGAATTATTTTGCCCTACTGTATGCCAATAAAATTGACAATCTAAATGAAATGGATGAATATTTACAAAAATACAAACTGCCCCGGTTAACTGAAGAGGAAATAAAATCCTTAAATAAACCCATATTAGAAAAAGAAATTGAACAAGCCATTAATGAACTCCCTAAGAAAAGATCTCCAGGGTCAGATGGGTTTACAGGTGAATTCTACTGAACATTTAAAGAACAATGAATTCCAATATTATACAAATTATTTGGAAAAATAGGTGAAGAAGGAGTTCTACCAAATTCATTTTATGACACAAATATGTTGGTGATACCAAAACCAGGCAAAGCAAAAACAGAGAAAGTAAATTATAGATCAATTTCCCTAATGAATATTGATGCTAAAATCTTAAATAAGATATTAGCAAGGAGATTACAGCAAGTGATCACCAGGATAATACACTATGACCAGGTGGGATTTATACCAGGAATGCAGGGCTGGTTCAACATAAGAAAAACTATTAACATAATCAACCACATCAATAAGAAAACCAACCAAAATCATATGATTATCTCAATAGATGCAGAGAAAGCTTTTGACAAAATACAACACCCATTCCTAATAAAAACACTAGAGACTTTAGGAATAGGTGGAGCTTTCCTTAAAATAATAAACAGTATCTACCTAAAGCCATCAGCAAGTACTATATGCGATGGAGATAAATTAAAGGCCTTCCCAATAAGATGAGGGGTGAAACAGGGATGTCCATTATCACCCCTATTATTTAATATTGTCCTAGAAATGTTAGCCTTAGCCATCAGAAAAAACAAAGGAATTAAAGGAATTAGAATAGGCAAGGAGGAAACAAAACTATCACTCTTTGCAGATGATATGATGGTTTACTTAGAGAATCCTAGAGAATCAACTCAAAAATTACTTGAAACAATTAACAACTTTAGCAAAGTAGCAGGATATAAAATAAATCCACATAAACCATCAGCATTCCTATACATAACCAACAAAGTCCAGCAGCAAGAGATAGAAAGAGAAATTCCATTTAAAGTGATGTTAGATAATATAAAATACTTGGGAGTCTACTTGCCAAGACAAACCCAGGAACTCTATGAACACAACTACCAAACACTCTTCACATAAATCAAATCAGATCTAAATAATTGGAAAGATATCAATTACTCATGGATAGACAGAGCTAATATAGTAAAAATGAAAATACTGCCTAAATTCATTTACTTATTCAGTGCCATACCAATCAGACTACCTAAAAATTATTTTATACAGCTAGAAAAAATCATAACAAAATTCATCTGGAAAAACAAAAAATCAAGAATATCCAGGGAAATTATGAAAAATAAATTCACAGGAAGGGTGTTAGCGGTACCAAACCTGGAGCTTTACTATAAAGCGGCAGTCATCAAAACTATCTGGTACTGGCTAAAAAATAGGGTGGTAGATCAATGGAATAGGCTAGGCTCAGGAAATGCAGTAGTAAATGACACTAGTAATGTAGTGTTTGATAAACCCAAAGACTCCAGCTTCTGGGATAGGAACTCAGTATTTGACAAAAACTGCTGGGAAAACTGGAAGATAATATCCTAGACCAACATCTTACACCTTATACTAAAATAAGGTCAAAATGGATACATGATTTAGACATAAGAGGTGATACCATAGGTAAATTAGGAGAGAAAGGAATAGTGTACCTATCAGATCTTTGGAAAGGAAAACAGTTTTTGACCAAAGAAGAGATAGAGTATATTATAAAATGCAAAATGGATGATTTTGATTACATTAAATTAAAAAAAATTTGTACAAACAGAAGCAATGCATCCAAAATTAGAAGGGAGGCAGAAAGCTGGGAAACAATTTTTGAGGCCAGTACTTCTGATAAAGGCCTCATCTCTAAAATATATAGGGAACTAAATCAAATTTATAAGAACCCAAGTGATTCCGCAATTCAGAAATGGTCAAAGGATATGAACAGGCAGTTTTCTGATGAAGAAACCAAAGCTATCTATTCCCATATGAAAAAATGCTCTAAATCTCTAATGATTAGAGAGATGCAAATAAAAACAACTCTGAGGTACCACCTGACACCTATCAGATTGGCGAAAATGACAAAAAAGGAAAATAATAAATGTTGGAGAAGCTGTGGGAAAATTGGAACACTAATGCATTGTTGGTGGAGCTGTGAACTGATCCAACCATTCTGGAGAGCAATTTGGAATTATGCCCAAAGGGCGATAAAGCTGTGCATACCCTTTGACCCAGCAATACCACTTTGGGGTCTTTTTCCCAAAGAAATCATGGAAAGGGGAAAGGGACCCACATGTACAAAAATATTTATAGCTGCTCTTTACATGGTGGCAAAGAATTGGAAGCTGAGGGGGTGCCCATCAATTGGGGAATGGTTGGACAAGGTGTGGTATATGAGTACAATGGAATACTATTGTGCTGTAGGAAATGATGAGCAGGGGGAGTTCAGAGAAACCTGGAGGGTCCTGCGTGAGCTGATGATGAGTGAGATGAGCAGATCCAGAAGAACATTGTACACAGTATCATCAACATTAAGTGTTGATCTACTGTGATGGACTATATTCTTCTCACCAATGCAGTGGCACAGAAGAGTTCCAGGGAACTGGTGATGGAAGAGGATCTCCAAATCCAAGAAAAAAAAAAAAAGAAATGCAGAGTATAGATACTGAATGAACCATACTATTTCTTTTGTTTTTGATGCTGTTGTTTTTTTCTATTTTGAGGTTTATCATCATTGCTCTGATATTTTCTCTTATAGCATGACTAATACAGAAATATGTTTAATGTTATTATGTATATATATATATATATATATATATATATATATATATATATAAAACCTATATCAGATTGCCTGCTGTCTAGGGGAGGGGGGAGGGAGGGAGAAAAATCTAAAATTGTAAAGCTTGTATAAACAAAAGTTGAGAACTATCTTTACATGTAATGGAAAAAAATAAAATACTTTATTAATTTTTTAAAAAATGCAGCCTTTATCTAATAGTCAGTAAATTGAGACATAACTGGAAGAACTTATGAATAATACTTTCTTTAAGAGGAGAGTTACCAGGTGCTAAATGTACTAAACTTTTAATGGCTATATATGTGTGTGTGTGTGTGTGTGTGTATGTGTATTACCACACTTATACATTTATATATATAAGAAAAATGAAATATATATACACTCAAATGAAATTGGCCGTATCATAAAAATTATGAAGCAGTTAAATATTTATAAGTCCTTTTTGAATCTTTCTTTGTACACTGACTTCTTTAATAGCAGGTTTGTTTGTTTTTTTGGTGAGGCAATTGGGGTTAAGTGACCTGCCTAGGGTCACACAGCTGGTAAGTGTAAAGTGTCTGAAGCCAGATTTGAACTCAGGTCCTCCTGAATCTAGGGCCAGTGCTCTATGCACTGTGCCACCTTTACTTTGAGGAAATTTCTAATTAAATGCAAACTTAGAAAAAAGGTGATACCCACACATATATACATACATATACATATATCATACACATATATATATACATATATGTGTGTATATTACTGTTGTAGCTCCATTCTAATCTATTTCAAAACCTATTGGCTCAAAAGAATATTAGGAGGGGCAGCTAGATGGCACAGTGGATAGAGCACCGCCCCTGGAGTCAGGAGTACCTGAGTTCAAATCCGACCTCAGACACTTAACACTTGCTAGCTGTGTGACCCTAGGCAAGTCACTTAACCCCAATTGCCTCACTAAAAAAAAAAAAAAAGAATATTAGGAAAAATAAAGGAAATCATTTTTATTCTACTATCATTTCTTGGAAAAATTGCTTATTTAAAACTTTTGCCATAGTGTAGAGAAACAAAAAGCCCTGAGATTGCTTCTATGTTTAATGAAGTAGAGCCTGACATAAATTATTTTATTTTTCTTGTCAATGCATTTAAATTACAGGGAAATAATTCTTATTCTTTTCTTTTAGTTGCCTAAAAAACTATAATATTAAAATCAGAGTATATTATCAGATTAATGACATATGTCATACAGTCTTGCACAATTTCCATTTGGATCTGATATACCTTGTTTGAGAATGGCTTTCAAATGAAATCTTTTACTTTCAAATATCTCTATCAGTTGTGTGACCACTGAAATACTTTCTACTATATAAAATCATAATGGAAACTCATGAAACTTTCATGGAAAGGCAGCCGTGTTAAAAGCATTACATCATAATAATTACCCTTCCTGGAAACCTGTCACTATGCCTTTTTTATGGTCCTTCAATGTTTATTAACACCTTGCAGCACAACTGCCCCCAGCCAAATTTCTCAGATGCTAGTAATCATGACCTTCACATGGGATCTATTATCCCCCAAGTTCTTAGGGTTGAAAGGCAGAGTACTACCCAGTTCTGTATGACTGTACCTATGATTATATTGTCCTCTATCTTATACCTTTTTGTAACAAAATTATTTTGCCCAAGATGAAAATATTGCTAGCTATGGCAGGTAGATGTCACAGTAGATAAAATATTCAGCTTGGTGTTAGGAAGACCTGACAGTAGCTCTGTGACACTGGGCAAGTCACTTAATTTTATTTACTACTGTTCCTTCAACTATAAAATGCAGATGGATACATAAAAAGACAGATACACATATGTATATGCATGTGTATGTGTATGCACATGCATATGCATATGCACATGTATATGTTTCAATGAGACTATGTTAGATTTACAAACAGAATTATTCAGGTCACAGTGAAAACTTCTTTTTGCAAATTTAGAGACAATTGAACTCAGGGGAATCAATGATTTTTAAATCTCTTGGAATCCTTTTTACAGGATTATAAAAAGATGGAAATCAATCCTAACAACACATATAAATGAGATGAAAAAATATCCTTTTTTTGAGAAATGGAAAGCAACAATTATGGAAATAAAATTCATTGAGTTTGACTTTCTTGGTTGTTACAAGATTTAAATAGTGTTACTAATATAATCTCACCAGACTTTTATAATCAGAATTATTAAAAATATTGTTCCTAATAAATTCAACTTAATGTGGACTAAATATAAGATATATAGAAAACATCACCTCAAATAGAAGTCTAAATATTCAAATATATATATGTATGTTTATGTATATGTGGACACATATATTACCCTCCCTTATTTTGGGGTATTCACAATTCAAAAATTTTACAATTTTTGTCTAAAATTTATTTTGTTAAGATATATTGTTTTATGTTTTTATATGAAAGAAAAATATTTTTAAAAACCTCTACCGTGTCATTGTAATGGAATACCTGTACATTGTATTACATTTTTGTTTTAAACTTACAAATGATAATCAAAAATACAATTTTAAGTCTTTCCATATTTTATCTTACTGTGATGAATATCCTCAGAAGTCAACCTCTCAAATCTGAGCTATCTTGAGAGAGGGAGTGTCTACTCCTTTCAATTTAGCCTTCTTTCATAAAGATAATGTTCTCTCTTCAGTCATTTCAATGGAGTCCTTAAGAGTTATAAGAGTTTGATCAAATGCCAAAGATAATTTTGAGTAGACAATAAGCCACCTGGAAAGAAAATGAATAAAAAGAGTCTTTATCTCTTGTTTTTGTTGTTATTGTTATATCACTGATATCTCCCACATCAAGTAAGAATTTTAGAACTAGAAGGGGGGCAGCTAGGTGGCACAGTGAATAAAGCACTGGCCTTGGATTCAGGAGTACCAGAGTTCAAATCCAGCCTCAGACACTTGACAGTTATTAACTGTGTGACCCTGGACAACTCACTTAACCCTCATTGCCCTCCAGGAAAAAAATGAAAAAAAAAAAAAGAACTAGAAGGGACCTTAGAATTAATGTAATCCAATTAATTTATTTTACATATGGGTACACTTTAGTAAAGTGACTTGTCCAAGGTTACTGAAGTAGAAGCCAAGATTTGAGAAGTATCATTTTTTCTTTTTTTTAATTTAAATAAAACTATTTTATTATTTTCTATTTACATGTAGAAATAGTTTTCAAGATTTGCTTTTATAAGATTTCAAATTTCAAATTTTTCTCCTTCCCTCCCCCATCCCCTAGACAGCAGGCAATCTGATATGGGTTAAATATACACAATAACATCAAACATATTTCTGCATTAGTCATGCTATATAAGAAGGATCATAACACAAAGGAAAAGCCTGAAATCAGAAAACCAACAGCATCAAAAACAAAAGAAATAGTATGGTCAAATCAGCATCCATATCCCACAGTTGCTTTTTTTCCCCCTGGATTTGGAGAGCCTTTTCCATTATGAGTCCTTTGGAACATTCTTGTTCAGTTGCATTGGTGAGAAGAATCTAATCTATCACAGTTGGTCATCACATAGTGTTGATGATACTCTGTATAATGTTCTTCTGGTTCTGCTCATCTCACTTATCATCAGTTCATGCAAGTCCTTCCAGGTTTCTCTGAAATCCACCTGCTCATCATTTCTCACAGCACTATAGAATTCCATTACATTCATATACCGCAACTTGTTTAGCCATTCCCCAATTGATGGATATCCCCTCAATTTCCAATTCCTTGCCACCACAAAAAGAGCAGCTATAAATATTTTTGTACATGTGGGTCCTTTTCCCTTTTTTTATGATCTCTTTGGAAAAAAGACTCAAGAGTGGTATTGCTGGGTCAAAGGGTATGCACAATTTTATAGCTCTTTGGACATAATTCCATATTGCTCTCCAGAATGGTTGGATCAGTTCACAGCTCCACCCACAATGCATTAGTGTTCCAATTTTCCAAAAGCTTCTCCAACATTTATTATTTTCCTTTTTTGTCGTTTTAGCCAATCTGATTGGTGCCAGGTGGTACCTTAGAGTTGTTTTAATTTGCATCTCTCTAATCAATAGTGATTTAGAGCATTTTTTCATATGGGAATAGATAGCTTTGGTTTCTTCATCAGAAAACTACCTCTTCATATCCTTTGAACATTTCTCAATTGGGGAATGACTTGGATTCATATAAATTTGATTTAGTTCCCTATATACTTTAGAAATGAGGTCTTTATCAGAGCTATTGGCCATAAAGATTGTTTCCCAGATTTCTGTATCCCTTCTAATTTTAGATGTATTGCTTCTGTTTGTACAAAAACTTTTAAATTTAATGTAATCAAAGTCATCTATTTTACATTTCATAATATCCTTTGTCTCTTGTTTACTCATAAACTGCTCTCATGTCCAAAGATCTGAAAGGTAGACTATACCTTTTTCTCCTAATTTGCCTGTGGTATCACCTCTTATGTCAAAATTACGTTCCCATTTTGACCTTATTTTAGTATAAGGTGTCAAATGTTGGTCTATGCCTAATTTCTGCCACACTATCTTCCAGTTTTCCCAGCAATTTTTGTCAAATACTGAATTCCTATCCCAGAAGCTAGAGTCTTTTGGTTTATAAAACTGTACATTACTAAAGTCATTTACTAATGTGTCTCCTGTGCTAGCCTATTCCATTGGTCCTCCACTCTATTTCTTAGCCAGTACCAGATAGTTTTGATGACTGCTGCTTTATATTAGAGCTCCAGATTTGGTACAGCTAACCCACCTTCCTGTGCATTTTTTTTTCATTATTTCCCTTTATATTCTTGACTTTTTTTCCAGATGAAATTTGTTATTATTTTTTCTAGCTGTATAAAATAATTTTTAGGTAGTCTGATTGGTATGGCACTGAATAAGTAAATTAATTTAGGCAGTATTGTCATTTTTACTATATTAGCTCTGCCTATCCATGAGCAATTGATATCTTTCCAATTATTTAGATCTGATTTGATTTGTGTGAAGAGTGTTTGGTAGTTGTGTTCATAGAGTTCCTGGGTTTGTCTTGGCAAGTAGACTCCCAAGTATTTTATATTATCTACCATTACTTTAAATGGAATTTCTCTTTCTATCTCTTGCTGCTGGACTTTGTTGGTCATGTATAGAAATGCTGATGATTTATGTGGATTTATTTTACATCCTGCTACTTTGCTAAAGTTGTTAATTGTTTCCAGTAATTTTTGAGTTGATTCTCTAGGATTCTCTAAGTAAACCATCATATCATCTGCAAAGAGTGATAGTTTTGTTTCCTCCTTGCCTATTCTAATTCCTTTAATTCCTTTGTTTTTTCTGATGGCTAAGGCTAACATTTCTAGGACAATATTAAATAATAGGGGTGATAATGGACATCCCTGTTTCACCCCTCATCTTATTGGGAAGGCCTCTAACTTATCTCCATTACATATAATGCTTGCTGAAGGTTCTGGGTAGATACTGCTTATTATTTTAAGGAAAGCTCCACCTATCCCTAAGCTCTCTAGTGTTTTTATTAGGAATCGTGCTGTAATTTGTCAAAAGCTTTCTATACATCTATTGAGATAATCATATGATTTTGGTTAGTTTTCTTATTGATATGGTTGATTATGTTGATAGTTTTCCTAATATTGAACCAGCCCTGCATTCCTGGTATAAATCCCACCTGGTCATAGTGTATTATCCTGGTGATCACTTGCTGTAATCTCCTTGCTAATATCTTATTTAAGATTTTAGCATCAATATTCATTAGGGAAATTGGTCTATAATTTACTTTCTCTATTTTGGCTCTGCCTGGTTTTGGTATCACCACCATATTTGTGTCATAAAATGAATTTGGTAGAACTCCTTCTTCACCTATTTTTCCAAATAATTTGTATAATATTGGAATTCATTGTTCTTTAAATGTTCAGTAGAATTCACCTGTAAACCCATCTGGCCCTGGGGATCTTTTCTTAGGGAGTTCATTAATGGCTTGTTCAATTTCTTTTTCTAATATGGGTTTATTTAAGGATTTTATTTCCTCTTCAGTTAACCGGGGCAGTTTGTATTTTTGTAAATATTCATCCATTTCATTTAGATTGTCAAATTTGTTGGCGTACAGTTGGGCAAAATAATTCCTAATTATTGATTTACTTTCCAGTTCATTGGTGGTAACATCACCCTTTTCATTTTTGATACTGGTAATTTGGTTTTCTTCTTTCTTTTTTTTAATCAAAGTAACCAATACTTTATCTATTTTATTGTTTTGTTTTGTTTTTTATTAAACCGGCTCTTAGTTTTATTGATTAATTCTATAGGTTTTTTTTTTGCTTTCAATCTTATTAATTTGATCCTTTAATTTTCAGGATCTCTAGTATAGTATCTAATTGGGGATTTCTAATTTGTTCTTTTTCTAGCTTTTTAAGTTGCCTGCCCAATTTATTAATCTCCTCTTTCTCTTTTTTATTCATGTAAGCATTTAGAGCTATAAATTATCCCCTAAGCACTCCTTTGGCTGCATCCCATAGATTTTGGTATGTTGTCTCATTATTGTCATTCTCTTGGATATAGTTATTGATTGTTTCAATGATTTCTTGTTTGGCCCATTCATTCTTTAGTATAATATTATTTAGTTTCCAATTGATTTTCAATCTATTTTTCCCTGGCTCTTTCCTACATATAATTTTTATTGCATCATGAACTGAGAAGGATGCATTTACTATTTCTGCCTTTCTACATTTGACTATGATGTTTTTGTGCCCTAATACATGGTCAGTTTTTGAAAATGTGCCATGTGCTGCTGAGAAAAAGGTATATTCCTTTCTATCCCCATTCAATTTTCTCCAGACATCTATCATGTCTAACTTTTCTAGTAATCTATTCACCTCTTTTACTTCTTTCTTATTTATTTTTTGTCTAGATTTATCCAATTCTGAGAGGGGGAGATTCAGATCTCCCACTAGTATCATATTACTGTCTAATTCCTCTTGTAACTCATTTAACTTCTCCTCTAAGAACTTGGATACTATACCACTTGGCACATACAGATTTAATATTGATATTACTTCATTATCTCTAGTACCTTTTAGCAAGATGTAATTTCCTTCCTTATCTCTTTTAATGAGATCTATTTTTGCCTTTGCTTTGTCTGAGAAAGGATTGCTATCCCTGCTTTTTTGACTTTAGCTGAAGCATAATATGTTCTGCTCCAGCCTTTTACCTTTACTCTGTGTGTATCTCTCTGCTTCAAATGTGTTTCTTGTAAACAGCATATTGTAGGATTCTGTTTTTTAATCCACTCTGCAATTTGCTTCCATTTTATGGGAGAGTTCATCCCATTCACATTCACAGTTAAAATTATTAACTGTTTATTTCCCTCCATCTTCTTTTCCCCTTTGTACTCTTTTTTCCCCTTCTTTCCCCCATTCCACTTGACCAGTGTTTTGCTTCTGACCACTACCTCCCTCAATCTGTCCTCCTTTTTATAAGCTGCCCTTCTTTTTCTTGCCCCTTTCTCCCCCACTTGTGCCTTCCCTTCTATCAATACCACCCTTTTCCCCTTCCCCTTTTGTTTCCTTAATGGGTAAGCTAAGTTTCTTTATACAAATGGGAGTGTATTTTATTCCCTCCCTGAACCCGGTCTGATGAGGGTAAGGTTGCAAAAATGCCCACCCCTCTCTTCTTTCCCTCTGTTGTAATTTGTTCTTTTTGTGTCTCTTTCTTTGATATAATTAACCCCATTCCATCTCTCCCTTCCTCTCCTCCCCTTAGTCTTCTTTTATTTTGTCCCTTAAGTTTCTTTATATCATCACATCAAATTTGATTTAATAACAATACCTTTACAGAAATACAGATACCAAGAGTTAAAAGTATTATCCTCCTTCATATGGACTTAAGCAGTTTAACATAAATGAACAACCCTTTTCTCCCCCTTGTTTACCTCTTTATATTTCTCTAGAGTCTTGTATTTGGAGATCAAATTTTCTGTCCATTTCTGTTCTTTTTCTCAGAAAGCTTTGGAAATCTCCTAGTTCATTGAATGTCCATCTTTTCCTCTGAAAGAGAATGTTCAGTTTTGCTGGGTAGTTGATCCTGGGTTGTAATCCAAGCTCCTTTGCCTTCCTGTATATCATATTCCAATCCATGTAATCCTTTAATGTTGAAGCTGCCAGGTCCTGTGCAATCCTGACTGTGGCTCCATGGTATTTAAATGATTTCTTTCTGGCTGCTTGGAGTATTTTCTCCTTCACCTTATAATTCTGGAGTTTGGCTACTATATTCCTTGAAGTGTTCCTTTTGGGGTCTCTTTCAGGAGGTGTTCGGTTGATTCTTTCAATGATGATTTTATCCTCTGATTCTACAATTTCAGGGCAGTTCTCTATAATAATTTCCTGTAATATGCTGTCTAGACTCTTTTCTTGATCATGGCTTTCAGGTAGTCCAATAATTCTCAGATTATCTCTCCTGGGCCTATTTTCCAGGTTAGTTGTTTTTCCAATGAGGTATTTCACATTTTCTTCTATTTTTTCAGTCTTTTGATTCTGCTCGTCAGATTCTTGTTGTCTCATTGAGTTATCCGCTTCCATTTGCTCAATTTTAATTTTTAAGGCCTTATTTTCCACAGTCAGCTTTTGCACTTCTTTTTCTGTTTGGCTAATTTTTTCTCTCACTTGGCCAATTGTATTTTTTAAGGAATTGTTTTCCTCTCATTTTTTGTGCTTCTTTTTGCAGTATAACTCTCATTTCTCTTATTTCTTTTCCATTTTTTCTTCTACCTCTCTTATTTGGTTTTTTAAAAGCCTTTTTGAGCTTTTCAAAGATGGCTTTTTGGTCTTGAGACAAGACTATCTTCCCTCTTGGGTCTTCACTTGTGGGCATTTTGAGTAACACATCTGTGTTTGAATTTTGGTCTTCCCTTTCACCATAGAAGTTGTCAGCAGTAAGGATCCTTTTTTGTTTCTTGCTCATGTTGTAGGCTATTTTTAACTTATCAAGTTGAAGTCTGCTCCTCGGGTACAGGGTTCATAGTTGCAAGCTTCTTACTGCTCTCAGCTGCCCCACTCTCAGCTGTGTCAAGTTGCAAGAGTGTTGAGCTGCCACTGAGTGGAGCTTTGCTAAGGTGATCTGCCAGCTGAGACAAGTGGTGCTAATCCACACTGAGCTGAGCTTTGCTGAGGTGAGCCGCCTTCCTCTTTTACCCCAGGTGAGACAGACCTTTTCTGAAGTCTTCTAAATTTTTTCATGTCACAGAATTTTGTCTCTCTTTTTGTATGTTCTGTAGTTCCAGAATCTGTTTAGAGGCTTGGTTTAATGTTGTTTTTGAGGGAAATATGGGAAAGCTCAGGAACGTTCCTAGCTTCTCTCTGCCATCTTGGCTCCACTCCAAGAAGTATCATTTTACAGATGACAGGTCCATTCCATAGTCCTACACTCCAGATCATTTCCTCCAAATCCAAAATTCTTTGTGTTGAACCAGGTTGCCTAAACTACTTTATTAAGTTCTGGTCACCACCACAAAAAAAGCAATGACAGAATTTATGAAAGTTCAAAAAGAGGTAATATAATCCATTTAAGGTATAAGCTACTATACAATCATATAATGAAAAAAAGCATCCAGAAAAGCTAAATAATCAGTTTTATACATACTGAAGAGTAAATATAAGGTGATGGGCAGCTAGGTGATGTAGGGAATAGAGCAAAGGGCCTGGAGTCAGGAAGATTTGAGTTTAAATCCGACCTCAGTTACTTACTAGCTATATAACCCTGGGGAAGTCACTTAACACAGTTTGTCTCAGTTTTTTCATCTGTAAAACAAGGTGGAGAATGAAATGCCAAACCACTGCAGTACCTTTGACAAGAAAACCCCAAATGAGCTGACAAAGAGACAGACATGATTGAACAATAACAACAAGGATAAGGTGAACAGAAACTTGCCTATCAGATAATGATTACAAGAACTAGGAAATACACTTTCACTATTGGCAAGCCTTACAAAGTGGAAAGAATGTTTGATTTAGGGTCAGATGTGATGGGCTGAAATCCGTGCTTTTCCACCTGCTTGCTACCTATGAACCCTCTACCTCCATATTTTATGACCCACTGACCCAATATTCAATGAATATACTGTACTTTTATACAAAGGAAGTGTAATTTGTCTCTTTGATTACTGATAGTCTTACTCATAATGCTCAGGATGATCATAACCTTTTTACCTGAAGCAGCTATTTATAATCACTACTAGACTTTTTCTCCTTGTAGCATAATTGAATTATTAGAACCTATATTCTCATATTGTTTTCATTATTTTCCTTCAGGTATTACTTCCCCTTTCTCTACATTTGAGCTCATACAGTCCTTTATAATTTATTTAGTCTAACAAAGAAAAATAATCATACTGAAAGAGCTATAGATAACAAGCCGAATAGTAATTAGGAAGAGATGGAGGTTCAACAGGGCTGTCAGTTAAGAAAACTATACTCAATTTACAGCATGCAGAACACCTAATATATTTGCACTGCTACGTTTTCAGATAGATCATCACCACCACCACGACCACTACCATCATCATCATTATCTCTGTTATTAATACCATTCCCCATAATATGCAAAAAGTGTCTGGGAATGTCACCATTTTTGAAAGTATAATCATCAGAAAACTATTTTCTTTGATGCATTCTAACAATGATTAAGTTTAAGTGAAAATTTAGCTTGACCCAAATAAAATCTCCATGAATTTCCAGTGACCTAAACAAAAGAAATATGTACAGAACAAGTTGTACTAGCAACATCAAGAATTATTAAGGATCCCTATAAATGCAAAAGTCTTGTTATTAAAGTCCATTAATGTTATGAAAACATTTTTCTGGACTAGCATCATTTTGCTGAGTGTTTCTACTATTCTTCAAATTAACCCTAAATAGATAATCACAGAGTATCTAAAAACTGAAAAAAAAACAACAAAAATAAAATCTCTCATCAGTCTCTATGAATTTTGCATCCTTTTATCTGAATCCAATATAATCTATTTATAGATAATGGTTCATCTTTAGAATAATGAATGTTCCCTCTGTGCTATCTTCTTCAGGGCATCTGGGACATACTCTTCTCTTTTCTTCACTAATCCAATAGCTACTTAATGTTCATAATACATAGTAATATGACTTTCTCCATGAAACCTCTAATTAACCTCATTCCATAGAAGGTCTGTAGCATCTTTTTGCTTGTAGCATTTACATTGTGGAGTATACAGTGTGTTATTTGATTATGTAAATTTAATTCAATAGTGTTTTCTGGGGTCAACTTCTCACCTTGATTGTTCTCTAGTTTATTACTACATCTTTAGCTAGTTTCCCAAATTAGGAGGGGGAAAGAAGTTTCTTTAGAGAAGCAATTATTTGTTCTACTATTTTTATTTTCAGCAAAATGCCTTGGGCAGAATTTGACACATAATTAAAACTTTAAAAATGTGTATTAAGTGGATGAATGGATAAATTAATGATTAAAAGGAGTAACTCTCTTTTTTACTCAAAATACCTCATTTTAATAAGAGAGATTAGTTCCCCAAAATGAAAACATGATAGTTTCAATGCAAAAGATTATTTACTTATAAACTTCTATTTCTGTAATTAATGCAGTATTTAAGTGGTGAAACCTTAGTGTCTATAGTTAAAAACAAAGCTTTTGCTTCTCTTATTAATACCCAATGGAGTCTATTAACTACTAGTAATTAGTTTTAAAGGAATGGAGAAACAAATGTATTATTTTCTGTTGTGAAACTGTCACATGAGGAAAGTGCATATATGTTTGGATTTAAATTTTGAAAAAAATTATAAAAGAAGAATGTTCCTCAAAAGAGTTATACAGCAGGGAAAGGCAGAAACAAAGGGCACTTCAATGATTTTTGCTCAAACATGTTACAGAATATCAATTATCATAACATTTCTTGGCTCCTAACTCAAATGATTTCTAATAAAAAAAACCTTTCTCTTCAAACATGGGTGCTTTTTAAAAGCCTATGCTCATATGACATATTTTTTTTTCTTCTCCCCATCCAAGTAGTTGAATTGTCACTTAAATATTGTTTCTAGACAATATACCTTTAATTAAATAATACTGGGACCATTTTCATTATGATTCAAAATAACTGAACTTAGCCTATTCATATTGTATGTACAATATTTAAAAGGGTGATGGTATTTATATTATTTTTGCCCTTTTTAAACAGGTTTGAAAATTCCATCTGATTTCTTGCATACCATGGATAAAACAATTATATTTCTACTTTTATTTTAATATTTATATATACTGATAAAGCGATCAAAAAGACCTTTGATTCTTTTTTTTTTTGTGTGGGGCAATGAGGGTTAACTGAGTTGCCCAGGGTCACACAGCTAGTAAGTGTCAAGTGTCTGAGTCCAGAATTGAACTCATGGCCTCCTGAATCCAGGGCCAGTGCTTTATCCACTGCACCACCTAGCTGCCCCCAGACCTTTGATCCTTAATGTAATTTTAATGTTATTAGATAAATTTGATAACTATAGAATAATATTATATTAGAAGCAAATCCCTTTTGAAGAGGGATAAGGTGAAAGAAGGTAGAAAATAGAGTAAATATCATGGGGAAGGGAATAGGATGGAGGGAAACAGTTAACAATAGTAATCATGAAAAAGAGAAAAGAAGGGAAAATGTACAAAAATATTTATAGCAATTCTTTGTTGTGGCTAAGAATTGGGAATCAAGGGAATATCCATCAATTGAGGAATGACTGAAGAAGCTGTGGTGGTATATGATAGTAGTGGAATGGTATTGTGCTATAGGAATGACAAACAGGATGATCCCAGAAAAGCCTGAAAAGACTCATATGAACTGATATGTAGTGAATATATATCTCAGCAATACAAGGATCCAAGACAATGCCAAAGGACTAATGACAAGGTATAATATCCATTCCCATAGGAAAAAAAACTGATAAAATGAGCATTTGTGGATTGATCATATATAACCTATACCAGTTTGGTTGCTGTCTTGTGGAGAGGAGAGGAAAAGGAGGGAGGGAGAAAATTGTGGAACTCTAAATCTTATGAAAATTAATGTTGAAAATTACCCTTACATTTAACTGAAACAAAACAAAATAAATGTTTGTTGCAAAGAGACAGACAGAGAGAGAGAGAGAGAGAGAGAGAGAGAGAGAGAGAGAGAAGAGGAATTGTTTTTGGTTTGATGGTCTGTTTTGATTTGCTTTATGTGCTCATCATTCAGCAGAGTTTCTGGCACATTATAGATATTTAATAAATGCTTATTGATTTGACCTGACATTTGGACCACTCTAATTATTCAGGAGTTTTTCCTTTGTGACTACTTCTTTTTTACTTCCAACCTTTGTTATTAGTTCTATCTTATAATGCCAAACTGAATAAGTTAAATCACCATTTTAGCTGTTATCTCATATTTTTGACTGACATTGATTTTGCAGGAGAAAGATAACCCCTTACTGCTCTTTACAGGATTGCAAAATCACACAGAATTTAAGATGTAGAAGGGATCTGAGAAGTCATCTAATCCAATCCATATCCATAACGTTTTTCCAGCACACTTCACAAGATGTCACCCAGTCTTTGAAGATCTTCAAGGAGGGGAACCCATAGCCTTGTGAGACAGTTCATTCCATTCTTTTTTTGGACAGTTCTAATTATTATATTTTTCCCCTGAAATGAATTCTAAATTTCTCTTTTTGCATATTCTACCCATATTTCCTAGTTCTTAACTCTGTGGACAAATGAACTAAGACTGTTTTGGGGGCAGCTAGGTGGCACAGTGAATAGAGCACCATCCCTGGATTCAGGAGTTCCTGAGTTCAAATCCAGCCTCAGACACTTGACACTTACTAGCTGTGTGACCCTGGGCAAGTCACTTAACCATTGCTCCGCAAAAAAAAAAAAAAAAAGAAAAGAAAAGAAAAGAAAAGAAATAAGACTTTTCTTCTCCACATAACAACCTTTCAAATATTTGAAGATAGTTATTTCTTCCCCCTATAGCATGTGGGTATGCCTATTTCCTTAGTCCCATATTCATGAAGTTGTTTTTTTTCTAAATCACATAAAAGACATTCCTTTTTTATATTTCATGCTGATGGTTCAGCATTCCAGATCCTATTGAGATCTATTTGGTTCCTATTTTTGGCAGATCACTGTTAACTATTCTGTCTCTCAGTTTTGTGACATGTTCAAAATTTGTAAACTACGTCCTCTGCTAAAGTCCTATCCTGATGTTATATTGTGCCATGAAGGTGACCCTAGGTTCCCTTTGAATTTGCCTACAGAGTACAGGCTGAAAAGGCTTCATGTAGAGGCTCAAAAATCAACTATGTTTCAATTATCTAGAGGATTAATCATCAGTTCGAGAAATATATTTTCATAAGAAATATGTGAAATTTATTTACTCTTGCACAGGAGCTTTGATGTCTGTTTGTGAAAGGTGTACCTTCACAAAATATATTGTAGATCTTTTGAACTACTGAAATAATTGAATAGAAGAATTTCAATATTCTTTGTATTTAATGATTAGTAACTTAAATTACTAATTAACATGTCCCAAATAAGCTAAAATCCCATGAGATTAAAGATTTACAAAACTTTCTATTAGAAAAATGCTAAATATTATTATTACATATTTTATGCAAAATAATAAGACAATAATTGTCAATATATCATGGAATTAGGGCTTGTCTTAACTATCCATATGATTAAATGTGAGGTACACTAAGCAAAGGTCCCTGACCTAGATGATCATCATGTCCTGAATTCTGTCATTTAATTTCCTTAAAGTTATCAGCAATTGTATTATTGTTCTTGCTTTGTTTTATTTTGATATTGTTGTTTTGTTTTGTTTCTAGGGCACTCAGAATACCACAATGCTGGAGAAAGGGAATTAGTGATTTCCAAAAGGCCTTGTGTATTCCCTTGTTACTATTACATGTTATGAGTTTTAGGATTTAGTAATATTTACTTATTTCTAAAATTAGCAGGGGTGGTATTTACTATTAAGGGAGGGTGGATATACAAAGATGTCTCACAGGGTTTTTGAAAAAAAAATAGTGATATTTTGACAATAGTCCATATGGAAATATTCTGTTTTCATGGCTTTCCTGAGTGTGTTGTGAATTTTTTTGGAGAGAACTGTGAAGAAATAGTTCTATAACCAAAGAGGGCTAATCCCTTGGAGCAGACTTTCTATAAATCAGCTTTTTTAATTATAGACACTAGATGCCTTGCATATCATTGCATTGATATTCATTCTTCAATTCCATATATCTTCTCTGTCAGAATGGTGTATTTTTCAATCCCATACCCTCCTAACTCTTCTCCCAAACACATAAACACATGTACCACATACACAAACTCAATGAAATCTATTTATGACTAGTAATTAGTGATAAAGGAATGGATAAATAAATATATTCTTGTCTGTTGTGAAACTGTCAAATGAAGAAAGTATATATACATTTGGATGTAAAAAGGAAACGTGAAGCTAAAAAGGAAACATGAAGTTCCTTTTCTTATTTTTATTTTTTCAGGGGGTGATGAGGGTTAAGTGACTTTGCCCAGAGTCACATAGCTAGTAAGTGTCAAGTGTCTGATGCCATATTTGAACTCAAGTCCTCCTAAATCCAGGGCTGGTGCTTTATCCACTGTACCACCTAGCTGCCTCCAAAACATGAAGTTTCTAAAGAAAGTAAATCATATGGAATCACCGATGTAATATGTCTATTCATTTAGTGCTTCTTCCCCTACTTGAGACAGAAACCAATATAAGATGGATAAGAGTTGTTAGATGATGATGATAGATAGATGATAGATAAAAAGATAGATAGATAGCTGATAGGTAGATAATAGATCTGCATGCAGCATTCAAAAATCTGTGCAATATCTTTGGATTCAAATATGGAGGTATTTGTCAGTGTTTCTTGGAGGACAGAATTTATGGGTAAATACTATATCCATGTCTTTCTTTCTAAGGGTTGCTCAAAGAATCTAGGAAGCTGGTTTTACTTAGGTCAATTAGAAATGGATGTCGCCACTGATAAGAATGACCACAGACTAGACAATGACTTTTGCCTGAGATAAGACTTCCTATGTCCTATCAGTAATATATTGTCAATATATCATCAAGGAAAGAATAAAAGATTGTCAAAATCCATGTCTTCTTTCCTTTTTTCTACCTTTTTTCCATTCTGGAAAAAAAAATCCCCAATGCTTGTTATTAACCAGAATTTTCACTTGCAGTTTGAGTGCTCAGAGGTAGTTTAACAAACCTTACAAGCACGATGAAACCCTTCCTCAAATACACTATAGTAGACAAATTTATTTGAAAGGCCTAAGGACAACATGTTCATAAGATAGGTCATCACTCTCCATGGGCAGCAAACTTGGAACATCACACAGATGCTCTGGTGGGGCAGAACATTGGCATTATTGCCTAGATAGTGGAATAGCAAAGGGAAAGAGTCATAGTGTGATACAGTGAGAAATGTTAGATTTGGAATCCAAAACCCTGGTTTCATGCTCTGCATTTGTCACTTACTCCCTTTGACCTTTGGCCGCATTTTTTAAAAAATCTGTAAAGAAACCGGGAAGTAGACTTGAGTAGCAGTGACCCATGTGGGAGAGGGGCACAGGCTTGTCAGAGCTAATAAATTAGCAAGTTGACCTGGTGTTATCTATGGACCAGGGAACAGACCAGGCAAGTGAAGATCCTGTGCCTCCTTAAATCATACCACCTAGGACCCCCCTGAAACTTGGAACAATGCAGCCTGGAAACAGTGCCCCCACTTTAAGGAGTTAAAAGTCAAGTAAAAGACAGGCAAGATGAGCATGCAGAGAAAGGTGAGGACCATAGAAAGTTTATTTAGTGACAAGAAAGATTGAGGTGCACCCTCAGAAGAGGATAGCAATGTCAGGGCCCCTACGTCAAAACCCTCCAAGAAAAATATGAATTGGTCTCAGGCCATAGAGTCTCTCAAAAAGGACTTAGAAGATAAAGTCAGAGAGGTAGAGGATAAAATGGAAAGAGAAATGAGGGTGATGCAGTAAAGACATGAGAAAAAGCTCAACAGCTTGAAAAGCCAAATGGAAAAGCTCTCTGATGAAAATAATTGCCTAAGAATTAGGATTGAACAAATGGAAGCTAGTGTATTTATGAGAAACCAAGACACAATAAAGCAAATCTAAATGAATTTTTTAAAAATAGAGGGCAATGTGAAATATCTTCTTGGAAAAACTGCTGACTTGGAAAATAGACCCAAGAGAGATAATGTGAAAATTATTGGACTATTTGAAGACCATGATCAAGGAAAGAGCTTAGACTTCATCTTCCAAGAAATTGTCAGGGAAAATTGCCCTGATATTGTAGAAGCAGAAGGTAAAATAGAAATTGAAAGAATCCACTGATTACCTCATGAAAGAGATTACAAAAGGAAAACTTCCAGGAATATTATAGACAAATTCCAGGGCTCCCATGTCAAGGAAAATTATTGCAAGCTGCCAAAAAGGAAGAATTCAAGTGCTGCCAAGCCCCAGTCAGTATAGCACAAGATCTAGTAGCTCCTACCGTAAAAGATAAGAGTTCATGAAAGATGATATTCCAGAGTGCAAATGAATTTTGATTACAACCAAGAATCACCTATCCAGCAAAACTGATTATATTCTTTCAGAGGAAAAAATGAGACTTCAATGAAAAAGATTACTTTCAGGTATTTGTGATGAAAAGACCTGAACAGAATGGAAAATTTTACTTCCACATACAAGTCCCTCAAGAACCATAAAAAGCTGAGCTGGATGCAGAGCATACTCAGAAGATGTTAGATATGGAACACCGCCAAGAGCTGAAACTAAAAGAATGTCAGAAATTCTTTGAAGAAGCCTTCCAACAGGACATGGAACAATACCTTTCCACAGGCTATCTTCAGATAGCTGAAAGATGAGAGCCCAGAGGAAGCATGTCATCCATGGAAGTAAATGTAGATATACTAGTACAGATTGATCTCATGGATTTGTCTGATCAAGAGGCCCTCATTGTCTTTTTGAAATCAGGAGGAGAAGACAACATACTGTCTCTTGGATTAGTACCTGTCCAGTACCTGAAATAAGCTTTGAGGTTCCCAAGCATTCTGCATCTCAAAGTAAACTGTCTTCATTATTCTCAATCTGCACTGACTCTGTCACCCAGGAGAACGGTGAAAGTGGAGGGTACCTGTTGTTCAGTGTGATGAGGAAGAAGTCCAAGTGGACACTGCTCTGGCTACTATAAAGGCTAGTTCACATGTTAGTGATGAAAGTGACACTTAAATTACTCTGGCTCTAAATCTATATTCAAAAGAACTCATCTATGTAAAACCCCTGGAGGATGGAAGTTTTTTAACTGGTAACTACTTTGTTAAATAGATTCTAAGCCTAGTTGTTTCTGTCTGCAGATGAAGTATAAGTTCTGTTGTTTAAATTTCAGAACTTGAGGGCAAAGTTTAAGTCACTCTAGCCTAGTAAAAGCACTTCTCCTTTCTGTATTAGTTAAACTGAAATATTGTTAATTCACAGTTCTAAAAACTGCTAAATATAGCTTTAGCAATCAGAGATGAAAAAGGAATTAAAGGAATTAGAATAGGCAAGGAGGAAAGAAAACTATCACTCTTTGCAGATGATATGATGCTATGCTTAGAGAATTCTAGAGAATCAACTCAAAAATTACTTGAAACAATTAACAACTTTAGCAAAGTAGCAGAGTATAAAATAAAATTCACATAAATAACCAGCATTTCTATACATGACCAACAAAGTCCAGCAGCAAGAGATAGAAAGATAAATTCCATTTAAAGCAATGGCCAACAATATAAAATACTTGGGAGTCTACTTGCCAAGATAATCCCAGGAACTCTATGAACACAATTACATAACACTTTTCACACAAATCACATTATATCTAAATAATTGAAAAAATATAAATTTCTCATGGATAGGCCAAGCTAATATAATAAAAATGACAATCCTACTTAAATTAATTTACTTATTGTCTGCCATACCAATCAGAATACCTAAAAATTATTTTATAGAGCTAGAAAAATAATAACAAAATTCATCTGGAAAAACAAAAGGTCAAGAATATCAAGGGAACTAATGAAAAAAATACACAGGAAGGTGGGCTAGCTTTACCAAATCTGAAGCTTTACTATAAAGTGGCAGTCACCAAAACTATTTGGTACTGGCTAAGAAAGAAAGTGGAGGATCAATGGAATAGGCTAGGCACAGCAGACACAGTAGTAAATGACTTTAGTGATGTATTGTTTGATAAACCCAAAGACTCCAGCCTCTGGAATAGGAACTCAGTATTTGACAAAAACTTCTGGGAAAACTGGAAGATAGTATGGCAGAAATTAGGGATAAACAAACATCTTACACCTTAAACTAAAATAAGGTAAAAATGGATACATGATTTAGACATAAAAGTTGATAACATACATAACTTAGGAGAGGAAGGAATAGTTTACTTTTCAGATCTTTGGAAAGAAGAGTTTATGACCAAATAAGAGATAGAGAATATTATTCTATTTTTTAATAAAATTATATTTTTAAATAAAGTCATGATCAATGCCCATTTGTGATTAAATGTGTATTCATTCTAATATCTAAGCTGACCAGACACTTGAAGAGCAGTGTTGGTAAAGGAGCTTGTACAAAATGAGCTTGCAGAAGTTTTAGGTTTGTGTAGTGCACTTCTTCCTCCTGTTTGTGCCAATGTGTCAATGCAGAGTTGTTTCTTTGTTTTCTTCAGCTGTATTTATTGCTGCATTTCTCAGCATAATCTGATCTCATTGTATTTTTTATAAATAAATAATTTTTTGAACACTGAAAAAAGAGAATATTATTAAATGCAAGATGGATGACTTTGAATACATTGAAATAAAAAGGTTTTCTACAAACAGAAGCAATGCAGCTGAAATTAGAAGGGAAGCAGAAAGCTGGGAAATAATCTTTATATCCAGTACTTCTGATAAAGGTCTCATTTCTAAAATATATCGGGAAGTAAATGAAATTTATAAGAATCCAAGTCATTCCCCAATTGAGAAATGGTGAAAGGATATGAACAGGCAGTTTTCTGATGAAGTCAAAGCTACCTATTACCATATGAAAAAGGCTCTAAATCACTATTGATTAGAGAAATACAAATTAAAACAACTCTGAGGTACCACCCAACACCAATTAGGTTGGCTAATATTACAAAAAAAAAAAAGGAAAATTATAAATGTTGGAGAAGTTGTGGAAAAATTGGAACACTAATGCATTGTTGGCGGAGCTGTGAACTGATCCAACCATTCTGGAGAGCAATTTGGAATTATGCCCATAGGGCTATAAAGTTATGCATACCCTTTGACCCAGCAACATCACTATTGGGTCTTTTCCCCAAAGAGATCATAAAAAAGGGAAAAGGACCCGCATGTACAAAAATATTTATAGTTGCTCTTTTTGTGCTGCCAAGTAATTGGAAATTGTGGAATGGCTGAACAAGTTGTGGTATATGAATGTAATGGAATTCTGTTGTGCTGTTAGAAACAATGAGCAGGCAGATTTCAGAAAAATCTGGAAGGACTTGTATTAACCGATGATGAGCGAGATGAGCAAAACCAGGAGAACATTGTACACAGTATAATCAATATTATGTGTTGATCAACTGTGATAGACTTGATTCTTCTTAGAAATGCAACAGTACAAGATAGTTCCAATGGACTCATGATGGACAAGGTTCTCCAAATCCAGGAGAAAGAAAAGAACTGTGGAATATGGATACAGAATGAACCATACTATTTCTTTTGGTTTGGGTGCTGTTGTTTTTCTTTTTGGAGATTTTTCTTTTTTGCTCTGATTCTTCTCTTATAACGTGACTAATGCAAAAATATATTTAATGTTATTGTACATATATAACCTATATCATATTACTTGCTGTCTTGGGGAGGGGAGAATGGATGGGAGGGATGGAACAAATTGAAACTACAAATTTTATAAAAATAAATGTTGAAAAGTATCTCTACATGTAACTTTCATAATTAAAAACAACTTTTAAAGTGCTAAATATGTAACTGCCTCCAAAAGATTAACCAGAAGTTTCACTGGGTAGTTAATATATTAATATGGCATTTTAGGGTGAGAATGTAAGATGAAGAACAAATCTAGTGAAGTTCACAAGTGCTAACGATTTTTACTGCCTTGTGATATTCCCCAAAGTTGAATTCTTGGTGTTGGCTTAAGCTTCTACAATTCTTTACACTTTGGATTCAAGTTGCCTTAAGGATCTTGATTCTTCCTATATGTTATAGAAATGTTGAAGACCATCAGGTCTATGCCTAATAAAGATTCCCTGATCAATACTTAAAGGAATTTGAAGAAGAACATTTTCTATAGCAGGTTATCCAGTACAGAGTAGTATCATTTTCCTCAAATTTAAGATGGAGTATAGAATAAAACTGTTAAAACTGATCAAACCTAAATGGAGTAACATTATGAAAGGCATTTTGGTGCTACCCTTTTTAAGTTCATATTTAATATTATAGTTTTTACTTTAAGAAATTTAAAAAGAAATTTGGGTGGGCTTGTGTCCTAAGGCTTTAAGCAAAGAAAACAAATTTTAAAACCTAACAAATAATCTCCTTTCTAGTTCATTGCACCCTTTCTCTTTGGCTTCTCCATTCTTTCAGAGCCCCTAGCATATTTTTTTTTCTAATTTCTTCATAATATCTTACACATTAAATCACTCTACTTGCTTGCTATAACTAATATTAAATTCAAAAGTCTTATGCCTTAAAGACTTCACTCCTCCATCATTTCTAAAATTATTTTTTCATCTTTTCTAGGAAAGGGAATGTTAATCATAAGAAACTCTGATGTTGTTTAGGTGCTATTTCAAAAGGAATGATATAGATACATAGATACATAGATGATGGATGGATGGATGGATAATATAGAGAGAAAGAGAGAAGAGAGAGAGAGAGAGAGAGAGAGAGAGAGAGAGAGAGAGAGAGAGAGAGAGAGGTTGATTCTCTGGAAATATCTATAATTGAATGCTTATTTCCAAGGTAGATCCATCAGATTTTGTGAAAATTATTACTATCAATTAAATTCATCTGTAGCAACTAAATGTAATAGAAATAAATGTTTAGCTATTATCTGTATTGAGCATTCTTCTGAAAACAATAAATATACAAAAACACCCCAAAAAAGAAAAAAATAGAAAGATTTTAGTATTTTATTATTTAAAGAATCAACCTCATATAAATGTATTTATTTAGTTATTAAACATAACAACATAGATAATCCAGACCGGGAATTAACTAGTTAATGAATTATTAAGCTTTTTAACAAAAGCATATAAGAAACAGAGAAATTGAGTTTATAAAATACATTAAAAATCTCTTACAAAATAATTAGAAGAAACACCAATGTGAATCGTAGTCCTCTGGTACTTTAATTATCACAAATACATAGATTTTTAATAAAGAACACTAAAATCAAGCTAAAATCAGAAAATGTCATTGTCTATATAATTATACATATTCTATATATTTAATTACATATTAATTAATGTATCAACAAATCACTTGCACATTAAATTATAACATCAACAAAACTTAAGGATAAAAAGAATACAAATTCTTAGTGTTTTTTTAGTGGAGTATTTTTCATTTCCTCTCATATTTATTTAAGGAAGGCTCATGTTCAGTTCTTCTTGAATCTGGCAGCCATAGAGATTATTTAATGTTGTAATAAAGTATAACAAAGTATTCTTATTTCACATATGAGTGCTTTTAAGAACATGCAGCAGTCATTGGGTCCCTCAACCTCAACCAGCTATGACAACAATTCTCTTCATTTCTGCTCTTTTTTAGCCTGGAACACTGATTTCGTGGAAGTAGGACATTTATTTTAGACTGCTGCAATGCAGTAATCCTTTCAGATTTATACCAATATTGATATCAACTTAACATGATTTCTTTTACCCAAACTTAGATTTCCCAAATCTCTAGCTTTTTCAAATGAAGACATAGCTTTTGAGAGATGACTAGTGTTTAATCATATGGGGAAAATGTCCCAACTTGTCTAGATATAAATCACCATGATTTTAATCTGCATTTCTTCTGAAGCTTTTATTGTTCATATTCTACAATGGGGTTTCATAGACCATGTTGGTTTGGCAAAGACTGACCAGAAACACAAAGAGAAATAGAAGCTTCTGATTGTAACCATGAAGTCTCTTGACTTTAAGTTTTCAAGACACTATTGGTAGCATTGATATGGTTATATACAGATATGTTTCCTTTTAACCTAGCTGGTGAAAATATACAGTAGTTAGTTGGTACAGTGGATAGAGTCCTGGGCCTGGAGCCAAGAAGACAAGTTAAAATCTTGCCTCAAACACTTACTAGCTGTTTGATCCTAGGGAATTCATTTTAATCTCAGTTTCCTTAACTGTAAAATCAGGATAGTAATAGCACCCTCCTGGAAGAATTGTTTGAGGATCAAATGAGATGTTATTTATAAAAAGGGCTTAGGAAAGTGTCTGGCCTAAAGTAGGCATAATTTATGATTACTATTAATTATACATACATATATGCATACACACACACACACATATATAATATGTAGAGCATAAATGTGTGTCTGTGTGGGTTTTCCATACACAGAGACTGCTTACAGATCATATGCATATCATTGGTAATAAGTGGGAACACTAGGAGGAATGACTGAAAAAATAATAATCTAAGGCATAAGTCCTGTTGAAAGTGGGTAAGTGGCAATGCATGGTAATGCATGTATATTTTTATAATGGAATGCATAAAAAAAAAGACAGAAATGGTTTTGCTAATCAGTAATGTAGCAAGGGCTCTAGAATGTTTTTTTTTCTTATTTTATTGTTCTCTCTCTCTCTCTCTCTCTCTCTCTCTCTCTCTCTCTCTCTCTCTCTCTCTCTCTCGATTTCACATACTCAATTTTGCCATTTCATATATATGACAATCTAAGCTTTAGTTAACATAATTACTAATGTTATAGCAGGAACCTGAGTTAGAGTAATAAAAAAGAAATCCTGTTTTAGATATTCATAGTCCATAATAAGAAATTATATTAAGTGGGGGGAAGATTCTACCCAATAAGGATTATTCAACAACCATTTTTTCTTTTGAATTAAGAATCCTTCCTTCCTTCCCTCCTTCCTTGCTCTTTTCTTTTCTTCCTTTCTCTCTTCATTCTTTCCATCCTTCCTTTATCTCTTCCTTCCTCTCTATATCCCCTCTTCCCCTCTTTCTTTTCTTCTTTTTTTGTTTGTTTGAATTAACCAGCATAAGGAGTGAACCTGATAGTGCATGGAAAACTCAAAATATTTTATGGATTCTGACCAAAACAATCAAACATGAAAAGTATAAATACCTTAACATTTCAAAGTACAATTATGTTTTGAAGAAGAAATGCAGAAAGATGTAATAAAGATATTGATGATGCTAAAAAATAATAATAATTATATATGTGGATACATTTCTCTACTCTTGTTTTGTATCATCCACCTATCATTCTACGTTCATCAACATATATATGATATATACATATATGACAAATATGCATAAATATACATATATGGTGTATAGGCACATGTGTGTCTAATTTATATGTGTATATGGCACATATTATAATATGTATTAATATGTATATATATTAAGTATATTTATAACATAATTTTATTAAGTGTAGTATACCAAGGGGCGAGCAGTGATATTCTCACTATATTCAATTAGAGTTAAGTAGCAAGCATTGTGTAAGTTTTTATTATGTACAGTGTTGTACTAAGCATTGCCTACACAAGGTAAGATTTTTAAAAATCTGTCCCTTGTCCTCAAGTAGTTCCCATTCTAAATGAGAAAACAATGAACAATTTGTAGTTAACCATATATATATATATGATATGTAGAGGATAGAAGGTTTTTCAGAGGGGAGGGAACTATCATTGGGGGATTAGAGAGAGTGACATGGCTATGAAAGGGTTCCTAAAGAATGGTTTTTTTGAGCTGAGTCTTGAAGGAAGTCAGGGAAGGTAAGAAGTATATGTGAGTACATAATGCATATCTCACATACTATGTCTAGTTCTGAATTATATGTTTTAGGAGGTTAATTTGCGAACTTGAATATCCCAGGGAAGTACAGAGAAGTACAAATAGGATGGGGAAAAGATGTTAAAAGTATACCAAATTAGGATCAATTGAAGGAACTTGGGATGTTTTGTACATAAGAAAAAAAAAAGTGTGGGCACATAATTTTAGTCATCAAATGTTTGAATAGTTTTCATATGGAAAAATTAACCTTATTCTTCTTGTTCTAAATCCCAAGTATCAATAAGTAGAAATATAAGGAAGCAGAACCTCCTGACATTGATTTGCAGAAAGAAAAACAATGCAATTGTACCATTTCATTGGATAGTAAGTTTCTGATCACTGATATCTTCACGTGGAATTTGCCTTATCTCTTAATGAAAGAGGACATTTCAGTTCACCAAGTATGCATTAAATACCTACCACATGCAAGGCATTATGTTGGGTTCTCTAGATTTAAAGAAAAAAATCAAATAATAATTACTTCAAAGAGTTCACATTCTAAAAGGGGAGCCAAGATAAACATGAATTAACAAATCAAGATAGATACAGAATACAGTGTCTGTACACAGAGACATAATAAAATGTAAGTAAAATACGGTAGGAGCAGCTTTGGATGATGACACCATTTTCGGACAAAAGGCATCAGGGGAGGCTGCATGAAGATGGTAACATCCATTTTCCTTTGAAGAAATATAAGGATTGTGAACTATGGAAATGAATAAGGAATACATTCTAGGTAACAGAAAAGGGACTATTACAATAGTCTAGAATTTAATGGCAATGAGCATCTAAATCAGGGGTGGTAGTGGTGTGAATGGAGAGGAGGAGACAAATACAAGTTAGCATAGAGAGATTGGAAAACAGGGTCAAGTGGGGAAGAGTAAATGATGGCTGAAGATTTTAAACTGAAACTGGGGAAAAATGAGAAAAGTTAGAGGCAGGAAGGCTTGTTGTGGAAAATGTCAGTACATAGGATTGATAATATAGGTAGAGGCTGTACTAGTTGTACTGTCATGTCATATAACTTCAAGATTCTTTTTTTTTTTAATTCTGTTTTATTTTGTTTTTCAATTAAGGATATTTTATTTTCTCTTTTTTAAAAAGAAGCAAAAACATTTAAATTTAAATTATTAAAATAAAAGTAATTTATTAATCACTAAGAATGTGCCAAGTGCTTTATAAATATAACTTTATTTTATCCTCATTAGAACCCTAAGAGGAGGGTGCTATTATTATCCCCATTTTACAGATGAGAATACTGAGGCAAATAAAGGTTAAGTGATTTTCCCAAGGTTATACAACTAAGTGCCTGAGGTGAGATTTGAAGACCAGTCTTGCCACTCCAAGCCCAGTGTTCTATCCACAGCCCTAGCTAGCTGCTTCTTTGTATTGTAACACATAACAAATATATATGGTGAAGCAAAACAAATTCTCACATTGGTCATTTCAAAAATATATGTCTCCTTCATATTAATTCTATCACCTCTATGATTCTATCATTCTATGACAACAAAATAAGAATTTTAGAATCATTTTTAGTGCAATCTACTTTTCAAAATCTAACATAAGGTTTGGAGATGGAAGAAAGGCAAATGAGTTGCTCTTTTGGTGCCTTCTGAGTGTGTGTGTGTGTGGGGGTTATGGGGGATTATTTCCCAGATTCCCTAATGTCCAGGATGGAGTTTGTGCCTGGGATCTCAGAGATGAGAGCTTGGAAGAAGGCCAAGATTAATCCTATGACCTTTTTCGCCTTCTAGCAAAAAATGCTTGTCCCTTCTCTAGTTATTAAGCAGAGTACCAAATGTTCATACTTGTTTGTTCCTTTTCTGTAGCTTTCAAATTGTATTTTCTTTACCTCCCATAAAGCTCCGTTGTGCAACAGAGGATTCTAAATTGAATGTCATATTTTATTTAGTGCTTAGTTATCTAGGCAAAAGGAGAGGAGAGAAAACATTCCCTGCTTCAAGGAAACAAAATATTTGGTCTAGACATGTAGGTGACTAGATCTAAGAGTAGAGTCATTAGTGTAAAATGTGGTGACTGGCTGCTATAAATCTGACAAAGAATTTAAAAAACCCTGATAACACTTGGAAGTTAAGACAAACAAAAATTATGAGCTGATAATAGTGCTATGTCCTCAGTGAGCAAAGTATATGCCTTTTGCTTTCCTCCTCTCAGGAAGACATTTGTGCCTTTGTGTATAAAAAAGAAAGTCACATCCCCATAAAGGTTTTGAGAGAGAGACAGGGGAAAGTTGCCTAGAAAGGGAAAATCAGTCCACTGAGGGAGGAGTGAGCTTCTGGGGAGTTCCACCTATGTAAAGAGTGATTCGTTCAGGCATATTGAAACAAGTCCTCTCTTTAAGGAAATGATTGACAGCTTAACTTGGTTTGCTTGCCTGGTGCTTATATATGTTTCTTCTTGGTTATATAATCTTACTGTCAAGTTCTTAGCTGTATATTAGGAATAAAAATACCAATTGTCTACATTTCTATGCTACTGAAGCCAAGGTTCATGGAGGTATCCAGAGTTATTCCTGAAGAGAAGACAAGGGGCTCTCTTACATTTCATATATGATCTCTTGAGCACACTTCATTTTTGAAGTCTTGGACAACAGGAACCTACTTAAATTTTTCCAGATCATTTCAAAGTTTTCTTGCCTTAAAGTCTAGGGTTCATATCAGACTATGCCTATCATTTTTTTTTCATTTATATATGCCACTTTTGAAGTAACATGATTAAGACTCACTTTCCTAAGATTTTATTTTGAAAATATGCTGAGAAGTTTTAGTGCAGGTATTAATGAGGATGAAGAAGAAGAAAAAGAAGAAATAAAGGAAGGGTGGGGAAGGGAGAGGGGAGAAGAGGGATGCAGAGAGGAGACAGGTGAGGAGAGGGTAGGGGAGGAGGAGGAACTTAATATAGAATGGCATAGTGGAAAGAATACTAGGCTGAAAGTATGTTTATGTTCTATATACCAGGATGTAAAACCTTTTCTGCTCATGAACACTTTTTTTCCTGAGAAATTTTTACAGGATTCCAGGTATATAAGTATATAAAATAGGTAGAAATAACCTTTTTTACTCTTGCCAAATTTTTCATGACCCCAACATGCAGTTACACAACCCCCATGGGATCATGACCCACAGTTTAAGAAGCTAGGTGCTATACTCCTACAAGCTTTGCTACTAACTCTCTATGCCAATTTTAAAAATAAGATCAGTTGTATTAAATGATTTCTTTTTTTTTTTTTTTGCTAACAAACATTTATTTTTTCCAGTTACATGTAAGGGTAGTTTTCAACATTCATTTTCATAACATTTGGAGTTCAATCTGCCCATCATTTCTCTTTGCATTAAAATATAGACATTATTAGTTTAGTGGCTTCCTTTAAAGAATCGTTAATAGGGGACAGCTAGGTGGCGCAGTGGATGAAGCACTGGCCCTGGATTCAGGAGTACCTGAGTTCAAATATGGCCTCAGGCACATATGACACTTACTAGCTGTGTGACCTTGGGCAAGTCACTTAACCCTCATTGCTCCACCAAAAAAGAAAGAAAGAAAGAGAGAAAGAGAGAAAGAAAGAAAGAAAGAAAGAAAGAAAGAAAGAAAGAAAGAAAGAAAGAAAGAAAGAAAGAAAGAAAGGAAGAAAGAAAGAAAGAAAGTAAACAGAAGGGAAAAAAAAAGAATGAAGGACAAAGAAAAGATTCCGTAAATCTAATTCCTGGACCCTACTAATCACAACTAAATTTGTGTTTTCTCTCTATCTCTCTCATTGTCACTGTCTCTGTCCCGCTCTTTGTTCCACCTGTATCTAGCTATCTTTGTCTTTCTCTGATTCTCTCTTCAACTCTCTCTCTCTAATTCTGTCTCTCTCTATTTCTCCCTGTTCTTCTGTCTGTCTTTCATCATCTATCTCTACCTCCATCTCTAAGGCTGTATCTCTCTGTCTCTCATTCTATCTCATTCTGTTTGTTTCTGTGCCTCTACCTCTCTCTGTGTGTCTCTGTCTCTGTCTTTTTCTATCTCATCCTCTCTCTTTATTGATTCATGAGTATCATGTCTGTCTATTCTCAATGTCTTTTATGATTCTAAAGGTTACATTATTTTATTTTACTAAATTAAATCACTCACATTCTTCTCCTTTGATTGTTCCCATGATCTAAGGGTTCATTCTTTAAACATCTGTCTGAAAGAAAGCTTCTGGACAGCATTGATATAATTTTTTCTAGGCTTGATTTAAAAGAAGTTTTTAAGAAATATATCTGAGCAGCTGTCCAGGCAGAATTTGTCTAAACTACTTTTTATTGTCAATTTCTGACAGTTAAATTAATTGTTCATTTTAATAGAAAACCATAAATAAACTCTGAAAATAATTTAGTGCTTCCTCTTTTAGAAATATCTATACTCTAATCTAAGTCAATTATGTATTCAACTTAAAATACAAAGTTTTAATTCAGCTAGGACAATAATTCTCACCTAAACAAACTGTTATGGTAGCACATTCAACTACTATATTGCAGACTGACATTTCCTGGCTTGAATTTTACCAGAAAAAAAAGAAATATATTTTCACATAATTGTCTTTATTCCAAGAGCTGGAAGTGCCATTATTAAATGGTAAAAGTCTTTTTAAGTGGGACATCCTAGTGGAAAGAGCAATATAACAATTTGGTAACAATCATGATTACAGAGAGTTCTTAAATATGGGTTGCTCCCAGAGATAGCCATTCTTCTTGTAAGAACTACTTTACAAAAGAATGGCACTAAGCATTAACTCCTTGAAGAGTCATTCCTTAAACAATAAATTAATGTGTTTAGAGCAATAATAGAACAATAAAGCAAGCTTAAATATAGAAAACAAGCTAAACAGAACTCATATATTTTTATTTAAATTCAATATGTCAATAAGAATTTATGAAGAATCTACTATGTGGCAGAGCTCGTGCTAATAATAGTAGCTCACACTTATGAATTATGAGAAGCACTTTACAATTATTATCTCATTTGATCCTCCTCACAACTCTGAGTTGCTATTATTATTCTACTTTTACACATGGGGAAACTGAGGTTAGCTGGCTTATCAAAGGTCACACAGCTTGTAAGTATTTGGGGCTGTATTTGAATGCAGGGTCTCCTAACTATAAGCCCAGTACTTTATCTGTTGGACCATTTAGCTGTCTCAACAGTCTAAGCACATGAGGAAGAACATAAGGCTCTCAAGAAACTCACATTATAGTGTGGTAGATAAAATGGAAACAACTATATATAAATAAGATATATACTAGATAAATTAGTGATAGTATTAAAGGGAGGGCACTAAGTTTAAAGAGGATTGGAAAAGGCTTCTTGAAGAAGCTGAGACTCTGGACAAGAATTGGAAGAATCCAGGGAAACTAGGAAGTAGAGATGAAGAGACAGAACATTCAATCCATGGGGGGGGATATCAGTGAAAATATTCAGACAAGTAAGAGGAAAAAACAAGAGATCACTGTTGTAAAAATGTATAGAGCTAATCAAGAACTATTTCTTCTTCTTTGGTTTAGAAAGAAGATGGAAATTGGGTGTGGAGAGATAATGCCCCCCAAAACAACAAGTCTGTCAAAGCTACCCAAAACCCATATTCAACAAACATTATTGGAGTACCTATTGTTTTCAAGATACTGTTCTAGGTGCTGAGGTACAAAAATTAAATAACAGACAATTTTTACTTAGAGAAAATAACATTTTGTATGGTTTTTATTTCACATCCAGAGAGGAAAATTTTCACTGTGAAATGCCACTCAAGAGTTGGAAATTTGTACCATATATATCTCAGACAGAATAGCACACAAATCCATACTATTCCTACTGAGCTGATTCTAGATGTCTACTAGCAATTCTTAATATTTTAGTGGATTATTTCAAGTTCTTTCTTCACTACTGTTTTCTTATTTCACACATGAAGTTTTCTCTAGATTGCTGACATTTAATCACCAACACAACACTTTCCTTAGTAAAAGCTACTTTTGATTAAAAGTACTGGAGGAGGGAAGGTGGTGAGAATGCTTTCAGTTCAACCAGATGTTGTGTTATTATGTAGTTCTTGTTTTAACAATACAAGAAAGAGGGGACAACTAGGTCATGCAGTGGATAAAGCACTGGTCCTGGATTCAGTAGGAACTGAGTTCAAATCTGGTCTCAGACATTTGACACTAGCTGTGTGACCCTGGGCAAGTCACTTAACCCCCATTGCCCTGAAAAAAACAAAAACAAAAACAAAAAAAACAAACCAAAAAAAACCAAACAAACAACACAAGGGAGAGAGCTTGGTGCCAGCTATACTTTACTCCGTGTTGGCTATTCCTGAGAACCACAGAAATATAACATTCCATGTGGTAGCAGTTATTTGAAGATCAATTAGACAAGAAAGGCTTCAGGAAGTATAATGTATTATGAGTGACTTGTTAAGCAATAGTGGTTTAGAACATAAATATCTTTATTTGAAATACAGTTATATTCAAATATATTTTCTTTGTGGATAAAATAATAGGTAGAAATGAGGGGGAGACATGGGATGAGGGAAAAGTAGCTGTCATTTTTTTTCTTAAAATGTGTTTCTAAGAAGGAGTAGGAAGATGGACCTATTGTTACATCTACCTATTGGGTGCACCAGTAAATGTTTAATGTTTAACTGACTCTCTGAGAAAAAAAATGCATGGAACACTTTTAAGTTTAATGTGCATAATTAGCATTTTCTCTACCATTTTTTCAAGTCTAGACAATCAATTAGAGGATAAATTAAACCTCGACTTGTAATATTGGCAGATTTCCAAAGATTAAACACTCAAGTTGAAAATTTGACAATTTACTCTTGAGAGCTGGTTTGAGTGACTCCAGCACACCCCTGAAACTACCATAGATCTTCCAAAAGCATACTTCAAAAGATTCAGAGAAAAGATATGTAAGAAACTATGAAATAAAGTTTTATGAACAAAATTGGTCCAATGGAGATGAAAAGATCTCAAGGAGAAAAAATTGTGATAAGTAGAAAAAAAGAGTTGCCAAAACTGATGAGGATACATAGGGAACTCACTAAGAAATTTGATCTTTGAATAATACAAAAAGAAGAGTTCAGAACAGAGAATGAATACAAAATAATGGCATAATTTAACTTTAAAGAATGGTGTCCAGAGTGTCAAGACTCAGAATGAGCTGAGATTGTCAAGGAAAGCTAGGAATAGCACACATGTTTTCTGTTTGTATTCTGAGGAAAATAGGAGCCTAAGAGATAGGATGAGTACCCTATTCAGATGATAATAATGACAGAGAAAATATAGAGCTCCTCAATTCTCACTTTTTTTTCAGTCTTCTCTATTAAGGAAAGAGGGAAAACAAAAAAAAAATGTTAACAGGTGTTGATAACTAAGATGAGGAGGAGATAATAAAAGAGACCACCCATTTGCCCTGGATGAATTCTAGTCATAAGGAAGCTAGAACAAAGTCATAGGTATGAAAAGAACTTGTGAATAATATTGATTACCCATTGATAGAAATATTTTAAGTTATATAGGAGAAGTATCATAGTACTAGAGAAGGACAGTGCCCTCAAATTCCAAAACAGGAAGAGAATGTAATCTATATACAAAAGACCAGTGAATTTCCTTTTTTATTTCTTTTTCTGGAGAAAGCCCAGCCATTTTTTCCATTCACTTCTAATTCACAAGCCATCTATTTTAAAATCTCATCAACAGACCTCTTACCCTGGCAAAACTTCCAACCTGTCATTCTCACTCTCATTCCTGGTGACTGTTTTTTTTTTTTTAATCACTATTTCATGGAAAGACTCAGCCATGCTTCATTTGACAACTGACTTGAAAGACATCTTCTCCATCATGTTGCCAACTTCCTTGCATCCTCATAGGTAGCTGCAGTCCTGGAATCATGATCCACACATTTTGTCTAGGAACTAAATTTTAGGAAGATTATTATCAGGGTGAATAATATATAGATAAGGGTGAATAGAGTGGCAAAGGGCTTTGAATATATACAATATTAGAATATGTTGAAGGAATTGGTTCTATACTGAGGAGAAATGAAAACTCAAGGGAAACATGGCAGTTGCCTAAAATACTTAAAAGTCTGTCTTGTATAAGTTAAATTAAGTTAAATCAATAGTATTTATTAAGCACTTGCATTCCAAGCAACCTGTTACGTGGTGAGGTTACAAAGAAAATCAAAGCAGTCCCAGCCCTAAATAAATTCACATTCTAAAGAAGAGATCATATACAAACCATGTATCTGCAGGATATACACAGGTTAAATTAGAGAAAATTTAAGAGGGTATTAATATACCAGCATTGATGGAAACCGGAAAGATTCATTTCTTAAGATGGAATCTTTGCTAAGACTTGAAGGAAAACAGGAAATCCAAGACATAGAGAAAAGGAGGGTGGGGTGGTATTCCAGCAACCATTTCCCAGGCATGGAATTGACAGATAGAGAGTCTTGCATGAGATAATGGGGCCCAGGGTTACAGGATCACAGAGTATGTGGAAGTGAATAAGATACCAGAAGATGGGAATTGGAGGAAGGGACCAAGGTATAAAGAGCTTTCAAAGAAAAACAGAAGATTTTATAGTTGACTCTGTGTGGCAAGATTATTGGAATTTGGCTAACTGATTGGGATGAACCACACTTGGCCTGCCCTGAGTGATGTGTGCAGCAGGAGAAACTACTCTCCATAGGCAGTTTTGAAGGACCTCCCCTTTTGGGGGGGGTGGAAGAGTAATCCCCTTTCTCCCTTTTCCATATTGTTATTAACATATTGTTGGTTAGCATAGGGTATTATATTCTTTTATTTTTTTACTGTTTCATCAAGTTCCTCAAAGAAACAAAGGGGGAAATGTGGTAAAATTATTGGAATTTGGCTGACTGATTGGGATGAGTCACACCTGGCCTGCCCTGAGTGACACGTGTTGCTTATGTCAGCAGGGGAAACCACTCTCCACAGGCAGTTTTGAAGGAACTCCCCTTTTGGGGGCAGAAGAGTAAACGCTCGCTGAGGGAAGCTCAGCCTCTTCCAGAGTGACTTTCTTTCTGGTTGTGCTAGCAGCAAGAGTAGGCAAGTCCTGCAGGCCCTGGCTGAAAAGCTGGTTTTCCATTGAAGCTATGGAACCCAGGTGGTAAGTTAACATATGATCCCTGCTCTTTTGAATTAGCTGAAGTGGAAGCGAGTTTGGGGATTGTATAGACTTAGGTTAGAGTTAGGAGGATTATCCATATTTCTTTTTCTCTATTCCCTTGTCTTTGATTTTATTAATTTCACCTTGCTGTTTATTACATTCCCAAATAATAAAAACCTGATTTGTTTGTGGAAAAGAGGCTGTTAGCTTCTTTCATATCGGCCTGGGAGAAATATCTAAAAAGGCAGTTCAGAGGGGAGGGAGCTTTGTACCTAAAGGTCCTTTATTATTTCCAGGGCCCCAATATTATGGTGAGCCACTCAATTAACTCTCCATATATTAAATTTGGCCCTCACATCTGGCAATAATAGAGTGTGGGAAGAAGTGAGGTGATGTGGTAAGAGATACACAGTAGAGATTTCCAGGGTGGAACCAAGATGGCAGAGGAAAGGCAGTGAGCTCCCAAACTCATGACACAATCACTCCAAAAAACATCCAAATATGGTCATAGGAAAATGCCCAGAGCAGCAAAACTCACAGAAGAATATGCTGAAATCATCTTCTAACCAAGAACAGCTTGGAAGGTCAGAAGGAGGGAGCTGCTGTGCTGATACAGGAGTCAAACCCAACCTCACAATCAACCTGACACAGATCCAGTCCCAGGAAGGCATCACCAGAAAAGCAGACCCCCAGAGCCTCTGAATCAGCTGAAGCACCAGTGTTGTCTGGAACTAAGCTCACAGTCTGGTGAGTAGGCAGGGGAGAGACTACAGGGATCTATGCTGGTGCTAAGGCAGAACTTGGATTTTACACCCCTACTGAGAACCAGGTGGTAGGCTAGAGTAGAAGTGGCCCAGCTTGGGGAGGGGCACAGGCTCATCACAGCTAACACCATAACACACAAAGCTGGTTGATTGGCAAGTTGGTCTGGGTTCATCTAGGACCAGGAAACAGGCCGCGTGAGGGAAAGAAGACCTGATTCTCCTTAAATCATACCACCTGGGACTTCTTAAGGTTGGGATACTGCAAGCCTGGAAACAGTGCCCCACTTTAAGGAGGTAAAAGTCAAGTAAAAGAGAAAGGTGAGTACCATAGAAGGAAGACCAAGGGGCACCCTCAGAGGAAGATGTCAACATCAGGACCCTATATTTAAAGCTTCTAAGAAAATACAAATTGGTCTCAGCCCACAGAGGTGCTCAAAAAGGACTTTGAAGATAAATTAGAGAGGTAGAAGAAAAAATGGAAAGAGAAATGAGGGTGATATAGGAAAGACATGAGAAAAGTCAACAGCTTGAAAAGTCAAATGGAAAAGGAGGTACAAAAGTTCTCTGATGAAAATAATTGCCTAATTATTAGGATTGAACAAATGGAAGCCAATGACTTTATGAGAAACCAAGACACAATAAAGCAAACCCAATTAATAAAAAAATAGTGGGCAATGTGAAATATCTTCTGGGAAAAACTGCCAACCTGGAAAATAGGTCCAGGAGAGATAATATGGGGTGATGATTTGTGCACTGTGTCAGTTAGCTAGATAATAACATTTTTAGTGTTAAATTGAGGGGCAAAGGGAATTCATTGGGGGAGAGGGAAGGGCAGAAGAGAAATCCTACATGAAAGTAACAGGAAAAGGCTTATGGAGTGGAGGAAGAGATGGGAGATGAGCAGGGCAGTAAATGAATTTTACACTCATCAGAAAAGTTTCAAATATCTTAAATTCATCAGAGCTGCCTCAAGGAGGGACTAACAGACACACCCAACTGGGTGGAGTACTCTATTTAATCTGGGCAGTAAATAAGCCTAACACTCATCAAAATTGGCTCAAAGACCTCAATCTCATTAGAATTGTCTCAAGGAGGAAATAATGTACACACTCAATTGAGTGGAGTAATCTCTATAACCCTGCAGGAATATAGGAGGGGAAGGGGATAAAGAGAGAGGGGCAAAAGAAGGAAGGGAAGAGTGGGGGAGGGGACAGACAGAAGCAAATACCTTTTGAAGAGTGATAGGATGAAAGAAGATGGATAATAGAATAAATATCATGGAGAAGGGAATAGGATGGAAGGGAAACAGTTAATAATAGTAATCATGAAAAAGAGAAAAGGGGGAATAATTGTACAAAAATAGTTATAGCAACTCTTGGTGGAGGCTAGGAATTGAGAATCAAGGGAATGTCCATCAATTGAGGAATGATGGAAAAAGCTGTGTTATATGATTGTAGTGGAATGGACTTGTGCTACAGGAAATGACAAACAGGATGATACCCGAAAAACATGGAAAGACTAATGAACATCAATGTATAATGAAGTGAGCAGAGCTGAGAGGACATTGTGGGTAGTGACAGCAGTATTGTTCAATGAGTAATTGTGAATGACTTAACTAGTCTCAGCAGTGCAATGATCCAAGACAATCCCAAGGAACTAATGAGGATGCTTACTATGCACCCCTATAGAAAGAACTGATAAAAAGTACACTTGTGGATTGTACATATATAAGCTGATTGCAATCTTGTGGAGAGGGGAGGAAAGGGAGGGAGGGAGGGAGAAAAATTTGGAATTCTAAATCTTATGAAAATGAATGTTGAAAACTACCCTTACATGTAAATGGAAATTAAAATAAATGTTTGTTGAAAAAAAAAAAAAGAGAATACACAGTAGAAAGAACATTTTGGTAGTTGAATAGAGGATTCACTGAACTGTACTCAAGAAAGGTCCTGAGGCAGGGAGAACATGGACAAGACTATAGTCATAGTCTAGACATAAGGTGATTAGGGTCTGCACCAGGATGGTGGCAGTTGATGTTGTTCTTCATTCTTGGAAGAGGCCCATGACATCAAGATGATGTTATTCCTTCAGTAAGTTGGATTTAAGTGAGGGAGGACTGTGCAAGGTCACCAGCCTCACTCTCTTCTCCAGAAACATTGGGGTCCAGTGGTAAAATATACATCAGTATGACTGGAGATGGCCCCAGATGCTTAAGACAATTAGGTTTAAATGACTTACACAACTAGTAAGTATTTGATGTGGCAGTATAAGAGGAGGCAAGGCAGCTTATCTTAGAGGTGTTGCAAAGAAAAAGGGATAGAGCACGTTTATTTTGCCCTAGAGATCAAAACTAGGAGCACTATAGGTAGAAGCTTTCAAGAGGAAAATTTAGGATTGATTATAAGAAAACCTTTCTAAAAGTGAAGCCATTCAAAAATGGAATTAACTATCTTGGAAGTGATTGGGTTCCACTTTACTGGAGGTTTGTTAGAAAAAGATGAATGATTATTTTATGAAGGTTTTAATGTTCTTTTTATGTCCTGGCATGTAGTAGATTGATAGAAAAGAAGAGATTTCATAGTGGCAAAAATTGGCATAATAACTGATTGGATAAGGGCCTGGAAAGGGGAGTAAGAATGAAAAGTTGAGGGAGGCTCCTAGGTTCTAACATTACTAAATGGAAGATGAAATGATAGTCAACAAAAACTTCAAGACCTGAATTTTCTTGATTCTATGAATCATAGATGGCATTTTTTGTTAGTCGCCTTTCTGATGGTGAGCAGATTAACTCATTTACTCATTATCATTCTATTAATGCAGTACTTGATGTTTTCCCTAGATGTTCCATGTTTTACATGGCACAGTGTATACTGGATGCAATTCAGACCCACTCAGCTCCCAAAAGACAATTGTTACATTTTCATTGTGATCATTTGCACTTTTAAAATTGGCAAATGCTACAAATAAAGAATTTATTTGTTGGTTATTGATTACCACCTAAATGATGTAACATTGTACTCTTCCTCAATTTTGTGCAGAAATATTAAATAGAAATAATTCCAAGACCCAAAATAAAAGTGATTATTATTAAGTATTCAATGACCTTACACTTTAATATAGATTTTACCAATTCTTTATGAAGCCTAAATTCCCTCTCTATCTTAAAAACAGTTTCTGAGAGGCAACATCATAAAGAAGATAGTAATGAGAACATTTATGTTTGTACTTGCTGTGTGCTAGGCATTGTGCTAAGCACTTTAAACATATGATTATCTCATTTGACCTTCACAATAACCCTGAGAGATGGGTGTTTTATTATCCCCATTTTCTAGTTAGGAAACTTAGGAAAAGAGAAGAGAAATTACTTTCCAAGGTAACATAGCTAGTAAATGTCTGAAGAAAAGATTTGATTCCCAGGTCTTCTTGACTCATGCCCAGCATTTTTTCCTTTGTGCCACGTACCTAGCAATAGACTTTAGCCTCAGAGGCAGGAAGGCCTTTTAGTCAAGACTGATGTCTGATATATACTTGCTGTGGAGAGTGGCACTCATTGAATCTGTGAATTTTCTTGGCAACTATTTAAGACTATAATCTGAAGAATGGGTGCGACCTGTTTTGGAAGAGAAAATATTCTCATGTGGGAGTTCTCTATGCATGAAATAATAGGCCCAGTCCCCATCACAAAGCAAACATTTTATTTACGTCTTTTCTTCCAATTTTTTTTCAGGATTCTAAAAGGAATTACATGTTTCATTCATTTATTTTTGCCAAGATGCCTCACACAAAAACTAAAATGAGATAATAGTTATGAAAGCTCTTTGAAAAAAGTTCAAAGTACTGTACAAAGCCCCACATAGTGATTCTCATTGAAATCTTGCCACAGTATTCCTGGAAAATTTTAGAACTAAACTCTGTTCTCACCTTTTTGTGTGCAATTACCAAAGAAGTCATTATGGGATTTCTGATCAATATATGAGTTACTTTCATTATAAATAGAAACAGATGGCTTGCCTTTACTCAAATGGTTCACGCTCAGGGTCCACCTGCTGTATCATAACATTTAAATCATTTTCAATTCATTCAAATTTAGTCCCAGTCCAGTCTATTCAGTTTAATTCTAATCCAATCCAATTCAAATCGACAAATCTTATTGAGTGCTAGTTATATAGACTGCTAAATGTCTTCATTCTGCTTTTTACAGGTATGGTTTATAGGGATAAAATACTTATTTAAAGATGAGATTATATAACCACATGTACATTGCATAGATATATAAGGAAATCATCCCATATGCGAAACTATTTACTTATTTAGACAGCAGCTTATGAAGATTCTACTTATTTTCTCAGCAACACATCCCAATGTTTAACTATGTGCTTAACAGCTTTAATTAACCCTAATATGTAAATGTCTGATAAATCATTTCTGTACTGGTTCAGTACCTACAGAATAACTATACTTTCAAATATAGGCTTCAACCTTTCTTTTCAAATTATATCTCCCACAATTCCACTGCCTGAACTCTATTCTCTAATTAAGTACATTCTTTATTATCCTGGCAACATCACTACCATTCTGCCACCTTCATTCATTTGTTCATGCAAAGACCTTAGAATGATGGATCCATTCACCCTACTTACTGATGGGTAATCCACTCTTAAGGTCTAGACCAAATAGCTCCTCTTACATGATATCATCCCTGAACATACAAAATAAATGTGTATGATCCCTAATTTGAACTGCCCTTTCCATGCAATTTTTTTCATGTACCAGTTTTTTTAAGGACAAATACTAAAATATATATTGTACTATAATAGTTCATATGTTTTTTTTAAATTTCTCCTACTAAATTTCTATTAGGTATACCCCACACCTAACACACTGACTTTCATATGATAGTCAAATAAAAAAAAAATGTTGATAGACTTGTTTAATGGAATTGATTTTTTTGAACCTTAATCCATCACATTGCATTTAAGTGTTTTTTTTACATACTGTGATATAATGAGGAAAATTACAACCGTTTATAACCCACAGTGTAAACTCTTCATGTATCTGAAGACTATTATAAAAACCCTTTCTCCAGAACAATAACTCTAGTTTCTCTAACCTCCCATAGATGTCTTATTTTTCTGGTACTGAAGTCATCATTATAATTCCTCCCTTACTTTTCATATAACAACTGCAAGGCCCAAGAACCTAAATGAAAAATTTTCAATGACCCCTAATCCACTTGTTCAGTAGTATACCAATGAAAACCACAGGCCAAAGAATAAAGTTCACCAAAGATCATCAGATTTAACTCACATACCAGGCATTTAAAAGAATAAAATGAATGCAGTCACTGATGTAAAGTAACAAAAATTTGTTCTCTGATTTTCTTGCCCAAAGCCAAAGGGATAATGTTAAATTATTAGATAACCATAAAGATGATAATTTGGTTTAACTTCATTTAAGACTTGTACTTAAAAAGGTCCTAATTATATTTCTAGACAACTGAATTAAATGTTTTAATACCTGAATTGACTCTTCTTTGTCTTTGTAGTCATGTTGTTGACAGATCCCTCATGGGAATTTCATATGTTAACCAGATTTTGCCTCAAAACAATTACTATATTTTTTCCATTTCAATTTACAGTTTCCCATTAAATACACAGAATAAATTAGCATTTAACTATCTTGACCTATAGAATCTAGATCTGAAATTTAAGGAAATTATAATTACATTTGCAGCAGTATCATAAGCTTTAATTTTCTTATTAAAATTTTGATTATTACTTAATAATGAGCACAGTATGGAGTATGCAAAATACTTAACACTTTTCTTTTTGAACTTACATGAGAAGAAACTTGACTTATAAGTGATTTCTTTTATTGCTCTTAATTTATTCATTGAGAAAATAATTAATTTTGGGAGACACAGGGGGGGTATAAGGAAGTCCAGAGCTTTGATGTTTAATCCATGGGGGATGAGAGGGAGAATCATGGTGTGTAAAATTCCTCCACCATTAAGAACAGCAACTAATTCTGTAATCTATAAACTCAGAGAGACATCTGGCATCCTGTGAGATTAAGTGATTTCCTCATGGTTAAACAAGCAAGTGGAAGTCAGAAGTAGTGCTTAAATCTAGCTTCCCTTGCCAACAAGGCTGGAATCCACTATGCCTTGCTGTCTTTAAAACTTTATACAAAGTTAAGAGATGTCCTAATTAATAAGGATAATAGGAAATCAATCTATTATTTCATCAATTAATGGAACTCTCAGGTTGTATCTACTGCTACTACTATTGGTGACAAAAAATGAATAAATACACAGTGATGTTGAGAGAACTGAAAGATTAATATGCTATAGAACTTTCCTCTGGCCAAATAGAGTTGGCTACACATGATGTTAAAGAACCCTTAAGGATTTTATTAGAATTCAGAACTCAACAAGTACTCACTTCCTGATGAGAGAAATCCATTCACTATCTGTATAAAACAATGGTGTGGTCTAAATTAGAAAGAGCATAAGTTGGATCAATATTCTTTTACCAAACTATCAGATTTGTCTTTAATGTTATCAGAAGAGAAGACACTCACAGAATGTTATTGAGCTAGTCTATGCTAATAGGAGCAGAAAGACAGAAGCAGATAGAGAGCAATTAAGACCATTTTGCTTATTCAGCAATGAAAGGCACAAGAGGAAAGAAAGTATTTTCACAACAAATCAAAAAATCATTCAGCTAGTCAAAGCAAAGATAGTCATAAACAAACCACATAAAGAAGTTAACCCCAAAAAAAGTCAGACATAATATGGCTATTTACATAAAAAGATTATTCAATATAAACAAATATTCCATTCCATCTTAGTCACCAGAAACTTTTCATTTCCTTATTGAATCTATATATTTAAGAACTAATATGTTGTCTGCACAGCATATTAGTTATGAGGACTCACTATTCCCTAGGGTAATTTAGAAGCACTTTTTTCATAGACTTTCAGATCATGTAGGCAGAGTAAAAGAATTTATTACATTCTTTTCTAGGCCTCAAATACAGTTTAGAAAAAATTCACCTTATTAAATCCAAAATACTGGTAACAGAAACTGCACTGACCAGCAGCAAATAAAAATAAATGTATAAATACTTATAAAAGTATGACAAAGAAAATGAAGAAACACTATATACCTAATCATAGACATTTCATATATGAAGTGAAAGAATTGAGGATGCTTAGCCTAAAGGAGATAATACTCAGAGAGTAGTAGGGGAGGGGGGGCGGGGAAATGACAGCTGTTTTCTAGTATGTGAAAGACTGTCAAGTAGAAGATGATTAGCATTGTTCTGTTTGGCTTCAGAGAAAAGAACTAGGAGGAATGGATGAAAATTGGAGAAACAAATTTAGAGTTGGCATAAGGAAAATCTTGCTAAAAATTTGAAATATTCTAAACTAGAATAGCTATATCAGAAAGTATTAGCTTCCTCCTCAATCCAGGTTTTCAAGAAAAGACTGGATGACCACTTTTCTAGGGTATTGTAATAAGAATCCTTTTTCAGGTTTGTGTTGGATTAGATGCTCATTTAGAATCCCTTCAAACCCTAAAATTCTGTGATATATAGATATATAGATAGATATAGATATATATATATGTAAACCATTATATGAATGAATATATACAAACATGCACACAAACATATACATGAAACATCTACATATACCCAGATAAAATCAATATACATATTAATATATTTTATATTGGTTATTTCCTCTCCTCTCTTCTTCTCTCCCCTTCTCTCCCTCTTTCTATATAGGGAATCATACCCTCCATGTAGGATAGTAAATAGTTGATCAGATTGATCATGAGGCATCCCAAAAGAATTACAAGACTCAGTGACTCTTAAATATTCTTAAATATTACAACTCTCAGAGAGTAACTCTGTGATTAAATGAAAGATTTGTACTATGCATATATGGTAATGTGGGGCAGGGAGAGTAAACACCCACACTGATGAAATCGCAGAAATTAAATATCTTGAAATAAGAATTATGCCTATTTAAGAATATACATTCAATTTGAGCATAACAGTTAGAAAGGAAATGGAAAATCTGTAGTGTATCCGAAAACATGAGAAGACATAAAGGATACTGTAGTATCCAATCCTAGAATCCTATAGTATATAATCCTATAAGCACTTTAATAGTTAATATTTAAAAGGGAATTATATATTATCTTTTTGCCCTCAGGGATTCCTAGAGAAATAAAAACAGCAGATACAAATGATAAGAAGGCAAATTTAGGCTTTGTGAAAGGGAAAAACAATACAAAACAAAAACTTCCTAGCAATTGGAACTATTCAAAACTGAATGAGGCTGTATTGAGAAACAACATATTCTCACATCTTTAGATATCTGCAGGAAATGGTTTAATTGTCAATTTGTCAGGTATCTTGCATAGAGGATCATTGTCCAGGTATGTCTGTTGGGTCATTTCTATCCTTGATAACCCTCATTGTCTTGGGTCTCTTCACCCTGGAATTTCCTTTTGCTCCAACCAGCTTTTTTTCTTCTGGGCCTACATTTTGGAGACAGGCCTAGGCAGTCCCATCCTTCAGTCCTCTTCTGGCCTGATTGTACTCTCCAGGCTTCACCATCATGGTCTCCTGCATAGGAATCTTCTTCTGTCCCTCTCCAAAACTTCCTCCCCTGATTTCCAGCTCCTTTCATGTTCTCATCTTCTCCATTATAATAGAAGCCTCTTTGAGGGCAGGAACTAGCTTTTGTTTGGTTTGTATTTAGATCCCCAGCATTTAGCATAGTTTCTGGCCCCAATAATTCTTAATAAATGCTTGCTATTTACTTACCTACTTACTTATATATACATGACAGCCTTTTAAACTATATTAAGACATTTGTCATGAATACTGTCTCTCTTTTCCAAGTGAAACATGCCTTATTCCTTCAACTGATCATGAGCAAAGTCTAAATAGTGTGCATGGAGTGGGACAAGGGACTCTAAGAAATCCAAAGGTCTTAACCCCCAAGGAATCCTTAAACTTCCCAAAGGTTAAAAGAACTCTGTCTCACACCTCAGGAATGTGGTGTGGCTGAGCACAAAGACATTGATCTGCAAGGAAACAAAAAAATATATATTGATATGGACGGGTTGATATTCAAACTCCAGGAACTCCTTCCTAGTGGTTTCCCTTCCCAGTGCTTTTCCTCTTTCCAGTTGCTTCACATCTTTTCCCAGTTGCTTTACATTCCCCTCCGAGTTGTTTTAACAGCTTTTCTTTGTAATCATACAAAAGACCAGCTTTTCTCTTACTTATAGAGACGGTTTCCATAGTGATTCTGTCTCCCAGCCATATATATTTCTCTTTCCTAATGAACCTTTTTATTTTACAAGATTTGCTATGAGCCTCCAATTCTTTAGGTAAGGTAACCCTTTGATCCAGGACACAAGTCTCCTCAACATGCATAGATCATGAACTAGAAGGTACATTAGAGATCACAGACCAACCCTTTCTTTTCCATGTTAGGAAACTGAAACCAAGGGTGACTCTTTTGACATGGATGCAAGAACCTTCACCAACCTGGTGGTAATCTCCTAATTATCAATGCATTATTTAAGTTTTAGCACAGAAAAATGAACACAATACTCAAGATGAGATCTCGTAAGAGGAAAAATGCCGTGGAAACTATCACCAGCCTGGAAACTCCTACTCTCTTACACTTACCTGTTTGGTTCAAACCAGCAATGACAATGGGGAAGCTAAGTCCCAGCAACACCAGCTGGGACTGTTCAGTAGATATAAAGTTAAGGATATACTAAGAGAAGTTTGACTTAGCTTTGTCCCACTGTGGATTAATCTGACATCCAGATATGGAATCTTTTGTCCAAGGAATATATAGTTTTTATAGGCCTCTAGTATGGGCTCTGGAAACCAAAAATAGCTTCATTTCTCATTGCTATTTACTCACCCATTCTCATGACTTTTATCTGCTTTTATCGTTCTGTGGACAACTTTTACTTCCTTGAAAACTGAATTTCCCTAGTAGTATTTGAATATATGTAGTTTTAGGTTTGGGAGTTTTGCTTTGTTTAATATAAAGGGGGTAATTATTTTAACCCTCTGCCTATGAGTGAATCAATTGCACTAGACTCTGATCATGACTGGGGTAGCACTAACTTTTTGGACTGTGACACTACTACCCTACTCTAACTCCTATCTTACCAACAACTTCCATTTACATAGCATTTTAAGGTTTGTAAAGGCACTTTGCACCTATCTATTTAACCTCACAACAACCCAGGGAGGTAGTGTTATTATTATCCTCATTTATAGATGAGGAAACTGAATCATACAGGCAGGGTTAAATGACTAGACCCAAATACACATATCTGAAGTGACGTTGAACTCAATTATTCCTGACTCCAAGTCCTTCTATCTTTCATGTGTCACTTAGCTTTCAACTATCTATTCACAACAGATCTTGTAGTCCACTAAAACCATCAAATCTTTCACAATTACTTCTATGCTACTATGACTCCCCAACTTTGTATCTGAGAACAGATCTTTTGGCACCTAAGTTGTAAGACTCTAGGTTTATTTCTGTTGCATCTCATATTATTAGGGTTCAATACAATTCTCTAGCCTATCAAGATACTTTAGAATTTTGATTAGTATTTAGTATGTTACCTATTCTTCCCAGTTGGGATGGCCTAGACAAATTGATGAGCATGGCATGTATGCTTTGATCCAAGTTAGTGGTAAAAAATGCTAAAAGCACAGGAACAACAACCTATTGAATTCTCTATGGAATTCCAAAGAAGATGTTGACATTGAATCACTTAATACTACATTTTGAGTCTAGACATCAAAGCAGTTATGAAACCACCAAATGGATTATTCCATCTCTCTCTCTCTTTTCTCAACAGGAATAGCATGGTATACTTTGTTACAGGCTTTGCTAAAGCACAGGTAAATTCTATACACAGCATCACTCTCATCTACTAAATAATTTAGTTATTCTATTCTAAAGCGTAGTCATTTCCTCTAAGAAATGGGTTTAGTCTGGCAATGACCCAGCCTTGTTTGTTTGGTTTTGGGTTCGCGCATGTGTGTGTTTGTGTGTGTGTGTGGTGTGTGTGTGTTTTCCCCCATTAATAATTTAAAATATTTAAGTTTTGGTTCGCATATTCTATTCCTCTTGCATTCCCTCCCTCCCTTAACCCCCTCTCCCTGAAGTGGTGAGCAATCAGATATAGGTTATACATGCACAATTATGTAAAACATAATTATTAATGATTTTATATAAAAGACTCAAGTTAAAAAAAAAGAAGAAAATGCAAAGTAGCATGCTTTGGTCTGTGTTCATGCAATATCAGTTCTTTCACTGGAGCTGGACAGTATGCTTTATCATTAGACCTTTAGGATTGTCTTTGATCATTGTATTGCTGAGAGTAGCTAAGTCGTTCACAATTGCTCATAGAACACAATGCTGATCCACAGTGCACAAATATTCTCCTGGTTCTTCTCACTTCTACTATACATAAGTTCATATAAGCCTTTCAGATTTTTAGGAAGTATTCTGCTCTTCATTTCCCACAGCACAATAATATTTCACCACAATCATACACCACAGCTTTTTCACTAATTCTCCAACTGATGAGCATTCCCTCAATCTCCAATTCTTAGCCACCACAAATTTTGCCAAAAAAATTTTTGTACAATTTTTTCTTCCTTTCTTCTTTTTCACAGTTACCATTGTTAACTTTCCCTCCATCCTATTCCCTTCCCCATGATATTTACTCTATTATCTATGTTCTTTCACCCTATCCCTCCTCAAAAGGGATTTGCTTCTGATTGCCCCCTCCCTCACTCTGCCCTCCCTTCTTTCACCCCTCCCTCCTTATCCTCTTCCCCTTCCCCTCCTACTTTCCTGTAGGGTTAGATAGATTACTCTACCCCATTGAGTCTGTATGCTAATCCTTCCTTGAACCAACTCTAATGAGATTAAAGTCTTTGAGCTAATTCTGATTAGTATAAGGCTCATTTACTTGCCCACTCCTCTCCCATCTCTCCCCCCATTCCATAAGCCCTTTCCTGTTTCTTTCATGTGGAATTTCACCCCATTCTATCTCTCACTTTCTCCTTTCCCCAGTGCAGTCCTCTCACTGCTCCATTTTAGCCTAAAGATGTTGTCATGGGGCAGCTAGGTGACATGGTGGACAAAGCACCCACCCTGGACCCAGGAGGACCAGAGGCAAAATCCACCCCCAGTCACAGGAAACTTGTGCCCTGCTCATTGCCAACCATGGCACCCAACTCCAACCACCCTACAAAAAAAAACAAAAAAACAAAAAATGCTTTACAGATATCATCTCTCCATAATCAATACCCATCTGTGCCCTCTGTCTAAATTTATTTCTATTATCCGCCCTAATACTAAGAAATTTCTTATGAGTTAGACATATCATCTTCGATGTAGGAATGTAAGCAGTTTAAGCTTTTAACATGCCTCTTGATTTCTTTTTCCTGTTTACCTTTTTATGCTTCTCTAGGGTCTTGTATGTGAAAGTCAAATTTTCCATTCAGTTCAGGTCTTTTCATCACAAATACCTGAAAGTCCTCCTTTTCATTGAAGTCCCTTTTATCCTCTGAAAGGTTACATTCAGTTTTGCTGGGTAGGTGATTTTTGGTTGTAATCCCAATGCCTTTGCCCTCCAGAATATCATATTCCATGCCCTCAAGTCCTTTAATGTAGAAGCTGCTAGATCTTGTGTTATCCTGACTGGGGCTCCACAGTACTTGAATTCTTTCTTTCTGGCTGCTTGCAATAATTTCTCATTGAACTGGAAGCACTGAAATTTGACTATGATAATCCTAGGAGTTTTCATTTGGGATTTCTTTCATGAGGTGATCAGTGGATTCTTTCAATTTCTATTTTACCTTCTGCTTCTAGAATATCAGGACAATTTTCCCCGGAATTTCCTGAAGAGGCTATCTAAGCTCTTTTGTTGATCATGGGTTTCACGGAGAGCCCAGTAATTTCAAATTAATCACTCCTGGGTCTATTTTCCAAGTCAGCTGTTTTTCCAAGTAGGTATTTCACATTGCCCTCTATTTTTTTATTCATGTGAATTTGCTTTATTTTGTTTTGTTTTCTCATAAAGTAATTTGTTTCTATTTACTCAATCCTAATTTTTAAGCAATGATTTTCCCCAGAAAGCTTTTGTACCTCCTTTTCCATTTGACCAATATGACTTTTCAAGCTTTTGACTTTTTTTATTACCCTCCTACATCACTCTAATTTCTCTTTCCATGTTTTCCTCTACTTCTCTTACTTTTCCCTCTACCTCTCTTACTTTATCCTCAACATCCTTTTTCAGTGCTTCTAGGGATTGAGACCAATTCATATTTTTCTTAGAAGCTTTGGATGTAGGAGCCCTGATTTTGATATTCTCTTCTGAGAGGGTTCTTCAATCTTCCTTGTCCCTAAAGAAACTTTCTATGTTCCTCATCTTTCTCTGTCTGCTCATCTTGACAATATTTTACTTGACTTTCTGAAAGTGGGGCAATACTTCCAGAATGTACTGTCCCAAGATTCATGGGGTCTAATGTGGTCTAAGGTTGTTCCCTTGCCTGGCCTGTCCTCTGGTCTGTAGATAAACCTAGGCCAACTTGCTAATTAACCAGGCAGCAAAACTTTGTGTGCTGTGTTTGTTAGCTCTGATGAGCCTGTTCCCCTTCTCCACTCAGGGCCACAGTCACTGAAGCCTACTTCTTGATTCCCAGCAGGGATGAATCACCCAAGTTTCACCTCAGTGCCAGCAGAAACCCCTGTAATCTCCCCCTGGCCAACTGCTCAGCCCACTCAGCTGACTGTGAGCTTAGTTCCAAATGACACCAGTGCTGAAGCTGATTCAGAGGCTCTGGGGGTCTCTTTCTCTGGTGAGGCCTGCGTTTTACTGGATCCGTATTAGTGTGACCTCAGAGTTGGGCTCTACTCCTGCCCCAGGTGCAGCAGTTCCCTCCTGCCAAACCTCTAAGCTGTCTTTGGCTGGAAAATTATCTCAGCTCATTCTTTTGTGGGTTCTACTGGTCCCGGAATTGTGCTCTGTCATTATTTGGAGGTTTTTTTGGAGCAATCATGTTGTGAGTTCCAAGAGCTTCCTGCCTTTCTTCCCATGACCCGTCCTTGTTGATGACATATTGTCTCTGTTATAAGCATTGCTTCTATGCGTATGTGTCATATTTGGTAGGTTAATAATTAATACATATTAAAGACAAAACACTAAAGAAAATGTACTTTATTAAAAAGCAATATGGGGGGGGGGGGCAGCTAGGTGGTAGAGTGGATAGAGCACCAGGCCTGGATTCAGGAGGACCCGAGTTCAAATCTGGTCTCTGACACTTAACACTTACTAGCTGTGTGACCCTGGGCAAGTCACTTAACCCAATTGTCTCACCAAAATACAAAAACAAAAACAAACAAACAAAAAAACAATAAAAGCAATATGATAGTGCATTTAAACAATTACTATAACAGAATATAGGTTCAAATTAGAATTAAATATTTGTATCCTCCAGATAATTAATAAGCCATACCACACAAATTTGTACTTAATTGTTACAAAATCATCTTGAAGTATCAATATTTTAAAAGGAGTCGCTGAAGTCATTTCAAGATTAATAAATCAAAAAATATGTATCAAATATATATTTTGTGGGAAGGAATGAAAGCAACAATCATGTATTGAACATATACTATGTGCTGGGGAAGGTGCTAAGTATCTTACAAATATTATGACATTTGATCTCATTTGATTCTCACAACAACCTCAATAATAGGTGCTGAGATCTTCATTTTACAATTGAGGAAACTGAAACTGTCAGAGGTTAAGTGGCTTGTGCAGGATCACAAAGTAACTATATGAGGTTGGATTTGGACTCCAGTCTTCCTGCATCCCAGGCCAGTGCTCTATCATTGACATGCCTACATAGAAGTTTCTATGTGCCAGGAACTATTCTAAAGACAAGAATACAAAAACAAAAATGGAATAATCCTTTTCTTTGAGAACATTTCATTTGGTTTGGAGAAACAATAATAAGACACACAATTACACATACAAACATGACCATGTGTGTGCATTTCTCCCTGACTCTGTCATACACATACATATATAGTCACTTATACATATATACATATTGTCTGTATGAGCATCTATATGTTTATATGATATATACATATAAGTAGATAGGTTGATAGAGCAATAGATGGGTGGACTGATAGATGAGACAGAGATGAGAGAGAGAGAGAGAGAGAGAGAGAGAGAGAGAGAGAGATACAGAATTATGTCACCTGTGAGTTCATTTTACTGATAAAATAACAAGTTCAGTCCCTACATTTATTACTATAGTTAAGTGGACAAAAGGTGCTGAAGGCCTGACAGCATGTAGACTAGTTTTCTCTTTCAAATGTTATTTTCCTCACCAGATTGTAAGGTCATAAGCTACGGTCATGTTTTATATTTTTCTTGTGTCTTCCATAGAATCTGATTTTGCATTTGGCACAAAATGCTAAAAATTTATGAAGGATAACAAATACTGAAAATCCTCAAATAAAACCTTAAAAACTGATTGGAGGGGTATTTCAAATGAATTTTGCATGTGTCTGGGTTTATATTTGCTAAGGATAGATGACTCATTTGTTTCCATGTCATTATAATAACCTCATGAGTAAATTACAAGATTACTTTATCAATGTATAAACAGATGTGGGAAATTGGACACTTCAAAATGAACTTTTATCAGAGCTGCAGCACAGAATTCAAAATGGCCTTTCAATTGCTTTATTTTTCCAGATTTTCAGAGGCCAACTATTTACAAACATATTTTCATCTTAATTTTTCCTATTAATGTTAAAAATGTTAATCTAGCTTGAGCATGTGATAAGGAAAAATCACATTCACTCACATCAAAACCAAAGAAAACCCTCTTGATTGACCTCATTTTAAGAGTGCTAGACTTGAAATTAAAACTGGGTTATAATCTCCCTTTTGAAAGTTACTAGCTAGGATTGTCATTTCACCTTTTTAATCCTCAGTTCCTTTATCTGTGAATGAGGACAATAATACTTGCAATTTTTCCTTGACAAGCCTGTTGGAAGGCTTGAAGGAGAATTATGCAAAATGCATTTATAAATTTTAAAGTATAAGTTGGTTATAATGGCAAAGATAAATGTTGGATTTAACCACAAAGGCTCAACCAAAGAAACTTTTAAATTGCACTTATAATCTATACTTCACAATTATATACTTAATTACATCTGTCTTAGATTTCATGAAGAATATGACTACTATGATCATTTGATGAAACAGTCCACTAAGTATCTCCATCAAGCAATATTTTGAAAACTAAGATGTATTCTGAAGAAAGCAGCCTATCAATATCATGGAGTATGTTCTTTGCAAAATCTACACATTAGGTGATTCACTCCTGGCAAAGGTAACTCTGTCCGTGATCTGTTTTATTAATGGCATCAATCTCCAAAACAAGAAAGAAAAAGGTCATTATTATTTTTCCTTACTCCAAAGAGAAATGGCAAAGCAAAGGAAATCAGATGAATGAACATTGTTTGGGTAACATTATGTAGTCATCTGAACATACCTCATAGAGACTCAATCTTGGGCAGGTGATAAATATGAAAAATTATATAAAACAATTTAATCAAAGGAAGAGAACAAGGTAAATTATATAGGAAATTGTAAAGTACTTCAATTATTCTCAATAGTTCCTCATGTAAGTTCCACTTCCTCTGAACACTAATATTCTCCTTCTAATGCTATGCAGTTATAATTTATGAAAGACATTTTATAAATCTATCTAAGGATCTCAGAAAAAAATAAGGAATTGTGAAAACAAAGAGCAATGGAACAACACGTGTTGATTTGTATACAAAAAGTGGTTCAAGATGTTTTACCAGTGGTTGTTGTTGTTGTTTATCAGTGACATATATGAATGGATGAGGAGGTAGGAAATTCATATAGCACAAGTGAGAGATGAGAGGTGGTCAGTTGGGCATTTTATTGCTATTCATGAAATATTAAATTAACTAGAGCCAGATTCCTAGCATATGTGGTCAATCCCCTTTGGACAATTTGTAGAAATGGAAGATAATGACAAGAGTATGAATAGGTTATGGTCTGCAGTAGTTGAAAGTTGTGAATAGTTTATGATCTGAACTAAATGAAAGACCTATGCTGATGGGATATAGATTCACTGAAGTACAGGCATAATGTCTTCAGATGGGCTATATTTCATTTTCATGTGTTTTGTTCCCATTCAGACTGTAAACTCCTTGAGGAGCTGACTCATTTTCTTATAGTCTTTCCATTGCCCCCAAAGTACTGATCATAGTGTTAAATGTATAAAATGAAAAATCGCTGAATGATTTGATTTCTGAGGTCTTTACAAAACAGGATTGCTAAAACTAGTTATTTCCAATGTCATTAATGGTCTAAACAATGAATCAATCAATAAGCATTTATTAATTGCCTACTATATGCAAGACATTGTGCAAAGTACAGAAAGAAATTTGATTAGCCCTTTGCCTGTCTTGTACTGGTAAGCACTGGGCTTGCATTGGGATTTCCTCCTGTGTGAACTGAACAATTCTCCAGACATATCAGGAACTCATACTTAGAAGCTTGAAAATAAGCCAGATAAGGGGGCAGCTAGGTGGCTCAGTGGATAAAGTACCGGTCCCTGGATTCAGGAGGACCTGAGTTCAAATCTGGCCTCAGACACTTGACACTTACTAGCTGTGTGACCCTGGGCAAGTCACTTAACTCTCATTGCCCTGCCCCCCCCCAAAAAAAGCCAGATATTCTTCATTGCCCTTACCTAGAAAATTCCATTAAATAAAAATCTTCCTAAAAGGAAAGCTCTACCGGCTCCTCCTTCCCTTTTTTGTTAGTTAAAGTACATATTTTAGTACTTCCTTATTATTATTATTCCCTACTTTAAATTCCTTGATATTGTTCTCCCTGAACTTCCCCTGCCTCTTTTATTTCCCTTTATCCTACATTAATCTACAATTATTTGACCGCAAAGTAGTAGCTACAGTGCTCTGGATACCATTCATCTATTTTTGGAAAAGAAAATGGCTCAGTTGGGAAACTCTTTACTCTCTACATTCTCACTTAGTAAACCTTTCCATTCCCATGGCTTCAATTTTATATATATCTAGATATATCTATATAGATATATATCTAGATATATATCTATATAGATATATAGAGATATATATTTAATCTCAGACCTACATTTCCCATGTATTAAATAGCCACCTAATCTTCCCATCAAAAGATTTCCCTTCCCCTAACCTTCTAATTTATATTATGGTACTATCATCATCCCAATCACTTCAGTAACAAACTTCAAAGCCATCATTATCTATCAATCTGAACTCTTCCTTTGAGCTAGCCATTTAGGATGGAAAGGAAATCAAAAGCAATTCCCAACCTTCAAGGAGCTTACATTCTAATAGAAGGAGAAATATGTATCTGCAAGCTACATACAGATTAAGTAGAAATCAGTCTTAGGGGGGAATTCACTAGGTTCTGTGCAGATCAGGAAAAACCTTTTGAAGATGCTAGAGTTTTCTGTTGCCAATACCTGTTTCTCTCTCCACAATAGCCTTTTCACCCTTCCCTTTCTTTATATGCCAACTAAAAATATACATAGTTGAGGTCTTCAAAACCTCTCACTTCTATTTGGCAGCTAGGAGGCACAAAGGATTGAACCTTGAAGCTAGAGTCAAGAATATCTGAGTTTAAATAATAAATATTAATAGCTGTCTGCCCCTACAAAGTGATTAATGCTCAGTGTGCCTTGGTTTCCTTAAAGGTGAAATATGGATAATATTAGCACCTACCTTCCCGGGCTTTTGTGTGGATCAAATGAAATAATATTTATAATGATCTTAGCATAGTGCACAGCACACAATAGACACTATATAAATGCTTATTGCTTTCTTTTTCCCTAATTTAAAGTTAGCAAAGAGCTTTACATAGAGTATCTCATTTGTTTCTCAGAACAGCCCTGTTGAGGTAAGAACCATTATTAGCCTTGTCTTACAGATGAAGAAATAAAGGCTCACAGAAGTTAAATTATTTGCCCAGAGGTCATACTGGTAGGAACTGTCTGAGGCAAGATTTGAATTCTGGCATTCCTGAGGCAAAGTCCATAGCTCTATCAACCACAACACCTATAGTCATGTGGTTCAAATTTCACCTCATTAGCCTTTCACTGTTATGGTACTCTATGCTACCATAGCAATGAAGCTTTTCTTTTGGAGGGCAATACTTACTTCCATTCATTTCCTAGAAAAAGGCTGGCCAGAAAACAAACAAACATATGGCTAAAGTCCCCATACTACAGGGTGTAAACTGTATTAAGGGAATTCAAGAATAATCCACTGGAATGCCTCTGCTGTGCTTTCAGGAATTAAACTCTTTTCTAGTCTTTTCCCTGAAGCTAAAAACTTTTGCCCTTACCTCTCATTGCTACATCACCATTAGGGAGTTTTCTTCTTTAAGTAAGTTGCCACTGTCCAGTGTCATTATTAAATACCCAAGGCTCAATATGGCTCCACTAATCACACCTGTCATACCTAATTTATTAAGATATTCAGTTATCTCTAAAGAAATAAGAATGAAATGAGATTACATGGAGAGGAAACTATCTGTACACATTTCCACAGGCCCCATGTGGAAAATTCAACTAAACTCAAGTGTTTTGCTGAATTTGCCTAAACTTTGGACAATATAGGGTTTAGCTTACTGTGGTCTGTGCTTACATAGCTTAAAATATGCTTATGTTATGTATTATGTATGAAGTATCCACAAATGCACATAGTATCTTTTTGACAACAGTTTATGGAACTAAATCAGAAGAAATTCCAATACTAATAATACAGAAAAAGATGATTTAAGGAAAGCTACAGATGCTTAGTCAGACAAATAGATTTTCAAGTGTTCTTTTTTTCCTGAAAACAAATAATCCATGGCATAAACATACACAGTATCTCATAGGCATAGGGTTTCAAGTAATTTTTCTCTTACCTCATGAATAAGTTTTCTTTTATTTTTGTTTTCAGTTAGTCTCTTGATACATTAGTTTTATCCAGAATTCTAATATCAGTTCAAGACTGTTCCTCGTTACCCAGGAAATACACTAATAGATTAATAGAATAGAAAAGAAGGTGGGAAATTCGAGGGAAAAGGACATAGAGGTGACAGAAAAATGAAATGTGAGGAAAACTAAAAATGGAAACTGTTGGGGAAAATCTTAAATGTTAGAAAAATAATATGAACTGAAATCAGAAAATGCTTTTCAACAAAGAAGCTTTAGGTAGGGCCTTTTTGGAAGCTGTAAAAGGTCAAAATGCTATAAACTCTAGCATTGAGAATTAATGATGAAGGGGAAAGTGGATCATAAAAGGGGAAACTTTTCAAGCATTCTAACAATTTTATATTATAAGTGAGTTTATTATCTTTTCAGTTTTGAGTTGTATCCATGGGAACATTATTTTTTGTTAATGCTATTGGGTTTGTAAGCCAGCCAACAGATATTTCCAAGTAGTGTTCAAAAAAGGTCTATTTCCTTTTCAAAATATATGGATAGTGTCCAGAAGACTCTAACTACTATTGATTAAAGATTGAAAATGCATCTAATGAGCTTTTAGCAATAGAATTGTTGGTCATGAACTTGACTGATATTCCATCACAATAAATACACTTTGTCCAACTGTCCTTGAGAAGATCAATGGGGTGATAGCCAAATTAATATTTTAGAGGAAAATTTAACAATTATCAATGGTTATATTATTGGCATTTACAGATGCATTTAATTTGTCTGTGAACTTAGCTTTTTCTTATAAATCTACAGAAACTGTGATGTATCATCAACTGAGATAATGCATATAAAGCCATCTGTGAGCCTTAACATATGTAAACATCAGCTATGATGAGCTTGAAGATGTAGATGAAATTCAAATATTGTATATAAGTGTGTGCCTTCCTGGGTCTTTCATTTCTATTTGCTTCATTACACTTAGGGAATGCATTTAATATTCATGTAAAAGATTATACATAATTATGTTAAATAGTTCTATTCCTAAAAAGTTGCTGACTCTGATATTGCTATATCTTAATGTTTTCTCATGGTCTTTCATTGCATATTAGAATGTTGGTTCTATAAAATATTGTTATCAAATTCATATAGAAATACAGGGCCACTAATCTATACATAAAGATCCTTGTGGGCCACAATTGACTTAATTATAAAATATGATATTATTTTTGTTTTGGGCATCTAAGTGGCACCATGGTAAGAGTATTACACCTAAAGTCTTCTTTCTGTGTTCATATTGGCCTCTGCCATGAACTATCTGTGTGACCCCAGGCAAGTCACTTAACTTTGTTTGCCTTCAGTTCCTCATCTGTAAAATAAGCTGGAGAAGGGAAGGTAAGGGCATACCACTCCTGTATCTTTGGCCAAGACAAGCCCAAATGTAGTCATGTAGGTTGAAACATAATATGATGTAGGGTCCCTGGCTTTACTTGTATGGCCATGGTCTCACAAGAGAAAAATCTGACCTCACATTCATTCTGTTACCTAGGGGGCTAATAGGTATTGCATGTGCATGTTTCAGGCACACTGTTATATCATTAGGCCTCTCCTTTTTTTTTTTTTTTTTTTTTTTTAGTGAAGGCAATTGGGGTTAAGTGACTTGCATATGGTCACAACAGCTATTAAGTGTTAAGTGTCTGAGGGCCGGATTTGAACTCAGGTACAACAACTGACTCCAGGGCTGGTGCTCTATCCACTGTGCCACCTAGCTGCCCTAGCCTGTCCTTTCTTAACAATAATTTCCCAGGGAAAAATAGTTGGAGTGTGGGATCCAAGACATGCAGAATGACTGTACTTAAGGTACATGCAGTATGAGCTAGCCAAGCACAGGGAAGTCAAACAACATTTTGACCAATCATCCCCCTGCACATGTTTCCCCATACTTCTGGTTTGTGCTTACATAGACAAAGGCTTTCTGGTCAGGTGTGCTTATATGTATAAATATCAGAGAAGGTTGGGGAGGAGTTAGGTGGGAATTCACATAATGTCTGCTAGCCATCCAGGACACTGACCACCCCTGTGAGTAAGTCCCCTTTAAATAAATGCTATCTATTTAACCCTTAATCTGCCAATGGCTTTCTTTGGTATAGAGTTGTTATCTAGGGGGTATGGGGAGGTATACATTTGAGCTCATGCTTATACCCAATAATTGGCATAGTGGGCAGGATCCTATACCCAACAAGTAGCGTAGTCAGCAGGATACCATACCCAACACAAAACACCAAAAACTATCTATGATTTACTGCATTGTATTTTTATTTAAGTTTTATTGTATCTAGGTATTATTTATTTTATTATATATTTCCAAATTACATTTTTATCTGCATTGGAACATACTCAGGAATATTGTGAACTACCTATGTCCCATGTATAGGATGTTTGACCCCTCTTCTATAAAACATTTTAGTACAGATATTATAAAATTTCATTAAAAATTAAGAAATAATTTATAAATCAAACATTTGAAAGAATGATATTCTCAAATAGGCTACTCATAGAATTAATTAAAATGTTAGTATAGGGACACAGCTAGATGGCACAGTGGATAAAGCACCAGCACTGGATTCAGGAGGACCTGAGTTCAAATCCAGCCTCAGACACTTGACACTTACTAGCTGTGTGACCCTGTCCAAGTCACTTAGCCCTCATTGCCCTACCCCCCAAACAAAAAGTTAATATAAAATGTCTGCAGTTATTTGCTACACAATATTTTAAAGTTTGGCATGATAGATTTAAGATAAATAATAATAATGGCTAGCATTTATATAGTGCTTTAAATGTAATTACATTGAATTGAACTAATGAATATCTGAGTTGGCTACAATAGGTAGTATTATTCCTATTTTATGAAGAGGAAACTGAGGCTAAGGGTCAATAAATAACTTGTCCATGGTCAAACAGCTAGTAAATGTCAGAGGCAGGATTTGAAGCCAGGCATCCTTGATCTCAGGTACACCAAGCTAACTACCGTTCAACACTGCCTCTCTACTGCCCTTGCCTCTCATGGTTGCAGCAATCATTCCAATGCAGATGGATCACAAATCTACTTATTCATACCTTATCGCCCTTTTGAGCTTAACTCCTGCAATCCAACTGCCTGCTTGACATGTGTAAACACCCTGTGCAAAACAAAGCTCATTCTCATTCCCCCTCAATGCATTGCTCCTCTTCATTGCCTCTTTCTGCAAAAAACCTCCAACCAATTATTATTACAATTAGTCTCACAAGAAAGCAATCATTCATGACTACTTTCAATCACCCACCATACCTATCAATTGCCATTCTTTGTCCACTTCTTCAATATATCTCATATCCTTCATCTCTCAACTCACAGCCTGCCTTTATACTGCAGTCCCACATCACCTCGCACATGGACTGTGGAAGTAGCCTACCTGATCTTACAGTAGTCATTTTCTCCAATTCTTTCTCTGCAACTGCCAAGTTGATGTTCCTAAAATTTGGGGCTGACAATATCACTCTTCTGCTCAAGAAGTTTCAGTGGTTTCTCATTGCCTTTCAGTTAAAATACCAAGTCTGTTTGCCATTTAATGGTTTTTATAATTTTAGTACAGATTGTACTAATTACACATTAGTTCTCCCTCCAACCAATGGCATATTCCAGTGAAAGAGGCCTGCTTTCTCTCTACCTCCCTCATGTATATCTTTGTAAATGTTATTCAGCTTGCCTGGAATTGTTCCACTTCTCAGAACTCCTAATTCTTTTTAAACCTTAGCAAAAATACTACCTGCTTCAAGAGACCTTTCTGATTTTATAAGTTGTGCAAACCCCTATGATCAGTGATTGTGTACATCTATCTATCTATCTATCTATCTATCTATCTATCTATCTATCTATCTACCCCTCCATCAATCTAACTATATATATATAATCTATTATTATCTATATCTATATCATCTACAGCTATCTATATTTATCATCATATATCTAGATCTATCTCTCCATCTATATGTCCTACATTTATTTATCTGTCAGCATACTATATACCCTTATAGAATGTAAGTTTCTTGAACAAGGAGATTATTTCATTTTTTATTATTTTTGTATCAAGATCATGTAGCACAGTTCCTGGCATATAGTCAGAGCTGAATAAATGGCAATAGATAGATTGATTACTTGAAAATGATCTAATGGAACAGAACATATTAAATTGCAAATGTGTACAGATTTTATCATATACTTAACATACCAACTTTGCTATAGGTTATGCCTTTTATATAATTTGGAGAAGATATTGACTTTTTTGAAGTAAAAGAGTTTATTTGTGTGGGTACATGACTTAGACATAAAGAGTGAGGAAAGGAAGGAGTAGTTTACCTCTCAGATCTATGGAGAAGAAAAAAAATTATGTCCAAAAAAGAGATAGAGAATATTATGAAATGCAAGATGGATGAATTTGAATACATTGAATTAAAAAGGTTTTCTACAAGCAGAAGCAAATGCAGCCAAAATTAGAAGGGAGGCAGAAAGCTGGAAACAATTTTTACACCCAGTATTTCTGATAAAGGCCTCATTTCTAAAATATATAGGGAAATAAAATAAAATTTGTAATGAACTCCAAGTCATCAGTGGAATGGTATTGTGCTATAGAAAATGACAAACAAGATGATCCCAGAAAAACCTAGAAAGACTCATATGAACTGATGTATAGTGATGTGAGCAGAACTGGCAGGACATTATGCATAGTGACAGCAGTATTGTTCAATGAACAATTATGAATGACTTAACTACTTTCAGCAATACAATGACCCAAGACAATCCCAAGGGACTGATGACGAGGCATACTATTCACTCCCATAGAAAGAGCTGATAAAAAGATCACTTGTGGATTGTACATACATTGGTTGAAGTCTTGTGGAACAGGGAAGAAAGGGAGGGAGGGGAAAAATTTGGAACTCTAAATCTTATGAAAATGAATGTTGAGCAGAGGCCCTGGAGTCAGGAGGAACAGAGTTCAAATACAGCCTCAGATACTTGACACTTCCTAGCTTTGTGACACTGGGAAAGTCATTTAACCACAACTGACTCACCAAAAAAAAAAAAAAAAGAAAGAAAGAAAATGAATGTTGAAAACTACCCTTACATGTAACTGGAAAAAATAAAATAAATGTTTGTTGCATTGAAAAAAAAAATAATCCAATTCATTCCCCAATTGAGAAATGGTCAAAGGATATGAATAGGCAGTATTCAGATAAAGAAATCAAAGCTATCTATTGCCATATGAAAAAATGCTCTCAATCACTATTGATTAGAGAAACGAAATTTAAAACAACTCTCAGATACCACCTCACACCTATCAGATTGGCTCATATGACAAAAAATGAAAATAATCAATGTTGGAGAAGATATGGAAAAACTGGAACACTACTGCAATGTTGGTGGAGCCATGAACTGATCCAACCACTATGGAGAGCAATTTGGAACTATGCCCAAAGGGCTATGGGACTGTTCATACATTTTGACCCACTAATATTACTACAATATCTGTATGTCAAAGAGATCATAGAAGAGGGGAAAGGACCCACAAAAATATTTGTAGCAGCACTCTTCATGGTGGCAAAGAATTAGAAATTGAGTGAATACCCATCAATTGGGGAATGGCTAAACAAGTTGTAATATATGCATGTAATGGAATATTATTGTGCTGCAAGAAATTATGAACATAAACAAATTGGGAAGAGACTGTTAGGGGCGGAGCCAAGATGGCAGAGAGGAATCAGCAAGCTGCCTGAGCTCTCCTTCTGTTCCCTCAAAAAGAACATTAAATCAACCCTCTGGACGGATTCTGAAACTACAGAACCTGCAAAGAGACAGAGAGACACAGTCTTCCAACCAGAGATAATTTAGAAGACTTCAGGAAAGGTTGGTCTAACTCAGGCAAAAGGGAGGCACAGTGCAGGGCAGCAGCCCAGCACCAAAGGGGTCGGGGCAAGTCAGCAGGAAGCTGTGGGCCACTGCCGAACAACTGAGGCCCCTGGATCCTGGCTCAAACATCTGGTGGCCCAGCAGGACAGGGGAAAAGCCTACCTGCACCAGCTGAGAAAGCAAGTTGCCAGCTAGAGGGCCACGAACAGGATAGGAGCAACTAGGCCCACTGATCTAGTGCGCTCAGACAGGAAGTGCAGAGGGGCAAACTGCACACACTACAAAGGCAACAGCATAAAAAGCCAGTCAAACAGCACCTATACCCCTGCACAAGAAGCCCAAAACAGGGTCCCTGGTGCCCCCAGAGAAGACCTCAACTCAAAAAATAAATAAATAAGCTGCAATAATGAGTAAGAAGCAAAAAAGATCCCTCTCCATTGAGAGCTTCTGTATCAACAGGGAAGAGGCAAACACAAACTCAGATGAGGACAATACCTACATGAGAAGCCTCAAGAGGAAAGGTGAATTGGACTCAAGAACAAAAAGCCTTCCTGGAAGAACTCAAAAAGGATTTTAAAAATCAATTGAGAGAGGTAGAAGAAAAAATGGGGAGAGAAATGAAAGCAAAACAAGAAAACTATGAAAAAAGAATCAGCAGCTGGGAAAAGGAAGCACAAAGATTGACTGCAGAAAACAATTCCTTAAAAAATTCATCTGGCCAAATGGAAAAAAAGATGCATAATCTCACTGAAGAAAACAATGCCTTAAAAAATTCACTTGGCCAAATGGAAAAAAAGGTACATAATCTCATGGAAGAAAACAATGCCTTATAAATTAGAATTGGACAGTTGGAAGATAAGGAATCCATGAGACACCAGGAATCAGTCAAGCAGAATCAAAAGAATGAAAAAATAGAAGAAAATTTGAAATACATCAATGGAAAGACAACTGATCTGGAAAACAGATCCAGGAGAGACAATCTGAGAATCATTGGACTGCCTGAAAGCCATGATCAGAAAAAGAATCTAGACAGCATATTCCAGGAAATTATAGAGGAGAACTGCCCTGATATTATAGAATCAGAGGATAAAATCATCATTGAAAAAATCCACTGATCAACTCCTGAAATAGAGCCCAAAAGGAAAACCCCAAGGAATATTGTAGCCAAATTCCAGAATTATCAGGTGAAGGAGAAAATACTCCAAGCAGCCAGAAAGAAGTAATTTAAATATCATGGAGCTACAGTCAGGATTGCTCAGGACCTAGCAGCTTCAACAATAAAGGACTGCAAGGCTTGGAATATGATATTCAGGAAATCAAAGGAGATTGGATTGCAGGTGAGAGTCTATTACTCAGCAAAACTGAGCATTCTCTTTCAGGGGAAAAGAAGGACATTCAATGACATTGGGGACTTTCAATGTTCCCTGATGAAAAGACCAGAACTGAATAGAAAATTCGATCTTAACATACAAGACTCAAGAGAAGTTTAAAAAGGTAAACAGAGGGGGAAAAAAGTTACTCAATTAGGTTAAACTGTTTACATCCCTACATGGGAAGATAACACTCATAACTCTTAAGAATTGTAAATGTATTTGGGGAGAGAGAAGGACTTTACACAGAGGGTATAAACATAAATTGTCTTTGATGTGATGATACAAAGAAAATTAAGGGGTTAAAAAGGCAGTCTATGGGGAGAAGAGGAAAGGGGAGGTGGAATGGGGTGAATTACATCATATGAAGAGGTGAAAAAAACACCTATTACAATAGAGGGAAAGAAAGGAGGGGTGAACATTGTTTCAACCCTACTCTCATTAGATTTGATTCAAAGAGGGAATAACATATACGTTCATTGGGAACAAGAAACTTAGCTCATTCTTAAGGGAAGTAAAAGGGGAAGGGAAAGGGGGGGACTGAGAGAAGGGAGGACAAAAGCAAGGAGAAAAGGGTAAAGAAAAGTGACTGAGATGATAAAAAGGGAGGGCAGATTGTGGGAGGCAGGGGTAAGAAACAAAATGACAGTGAGGAAGAATAGGGTGAAAGAAGGGGGAAAAGTACAAAGGGGGTAAATAGAATGGAGGGGAATAGACAGTAATAATAATTGTGAATGTGAATGGGATGAATTCTGCTATAAAACAGAAGTGAATTGCAGAGTGGATTAAAAACCAGAATCCTACAATATTCTGTTTACAAGAAACACATTTGAAGCAGAGAGATAAACACAGAGTAAAGGTAAAAGGCTGGAGCTGAATATATTGTGCTTCAGCTAAAGTAAAAAATAGCAGGGGAAGCAATCCTTAGACAAAGCACAGGCAAAAATAGATCTCATTAAAAGAGATAAGGAAGGAAACTACATCTTGCTAAAAGGTACTATAGATGATAAAGTAATATCAATATTAAATATGTATGCGCCAAGTGGTATTGCATCCAAATTCTTGGAGGAGAAGTTAAATGAGTTACAAGAGGAATTAGATAGTAATATGATACTAGTGGAGGATCTGAATCTTCCCCTCTCAGAATTAGATAAATCTAGCCGAAAAATAAATAAGAAGTGAAAGAGGTAAAAGAGATTACTAGAAAAGTTATACATGATAGATGTCTGGAGAAAATTGAATGGGGATAGAACAGAATATACCTTTTTCTCAGCAGCACATGGCACATTTTCAAAAATTGACCATGTATTAGCGCACAAAAACATCATAGTCAAATGTAGAAAGGCAGAAATAGTAAATGCATTCTTCTCAGATTATGATACAAGAAGGAGTAATGGAAAAGTAGAATGAAAATCAATTGGAAACTAAAGAATTTCATTCTAAAGAATGAATGGGTCAAACAACAAATCATAGAAACAATCAATAACTTTATCCAACACAATGACAATAATGAGACAACATATCAAAATCTATGGCATGCAGCCAAAGCAGTGCTTAGGGAAAATTTATAGCTCTAAATGCTTACATGAATAAAAAAGAGAAAGAGGAGATTAATGAATTGGGCATGCAACTTAAAAAGCTAGAAAAAGAACAAATTAGAAATCCCCAATTAGATACTAAACTAGAGATCCTGAAAATTAAAGGAGAAATTAATAAGACTGAAAGCAAGAAAAATATAGAATTAATCAATAAAAATAAGAGCTGGTTTTATGAAAAAAACAATAAAATAGATAAAATATTGTTTAATTTGATTTAAAAAAGAAAGAAGAAAACCAAATTACCAGAATCAAAAATGAAAAGGTTGATGTTACCACCAATGAAGTGGAAATTAAATCAATAATTAGGAATCATTTTGCCCAACTGTATGCCAACAAATCTGACAATCTAAATGAAATGGATGAATATCTACAAAAATACAAACTGCCCAGGTTAACTGAAGAGGAAATAAAATCCTTAAACCCTTATTAGAAAAAAAATTGAACAAGCCATTAATGGATCCCTAAGAAAAAATCCCCAGGGCCAGATGGGTTTACAGGTGAATTCTACTGAACATTTAAAGAACAATTAATTCCAATATTATACAAATTATTTGGAAAAATAGGTGAAGAAGGAGTTCTACCAAATTCATTTTATGACACAAATATGGTAGTGATACCAAAACCAGGCAAAGCAAAAACAGAGAAAGAAAATTATAGACTGATTTCCCTAATGAATATTGATGCCAAAATCTTAAATAAGATATTAGCAAGGAGATTACAGCAAGTGATCACCAGGATAATACACTTTGACCAGGTGGGATTTATACCAGGAATGCAGGGCTGGTTCAACATTAGGAAAACTATTAACATAATCAACCACATCAATAAGAAAACCAACCAAAATCATATGATTAGCTCAATAGATGCAGAGAAAGCTTTTGACAAAATACAACACCCATTCCTTATAAAAACACTAGAGAGCTTAGGAATAGGTGGAGCTTTCCTTAAAATAATAAACAGTATCTACCTAAAACCATCAGCAAGCATTATATGCAATGGAGATAAATTAGAGACCTTCCCAATAAGAGTAGGGTTGAAACAGGGATGTCCATTATCACCCCTATTATTTAATATTGTCCTAGAAATGTTACCTCTAGCAATCATAGAAGAAAAAGGAATTAAAGGAATTAGAATAGGCAAGGAGGAAACAAAACTATCATTCTTTGCAGATGATATGATGGTTTACTTAGAGAATCCTAGAGAATCAACTCAAAAATTACTTGAAACAATTAACAACTTTAGCAAAGTAGCAGGATATAAAATAAATCCACATAAATCCTCAGCATTTCTATACATAACCAAAAAATCTCAGCAGCAAGAGATAGTAAGAGAAGTTCCATTTAAAGTGACAGTAGATACTATAAAATACTTGGGAATCTATTTGTCAAGACAAACCCGGAACTCTGTGAGCACAATTACCAAACACTCTTCACACAAATCAAATCAGATCTAAATAATTAGAAGGATATAAATTGCTCATGGATAGGCAGAGATAATATAGTAAAAATGACAATACTACCTAAACTAATTTACTTATTCAGTGCCATACCAATCAGACTACGTAAAAATTATTTTATAGAGCTACAAAAAATAATAACAAAATTAATCTGGAAAAACAAAAAATCAAGAATATCTAGGGAAATATGAAAAAAAATGCACAGGAAGGTGGGTTAGCTATACTAAACCTGGAGCTTTACTATAAAGCGGCAGTCCTCAAAACTATCTGGTATGGGGGCAGGTAGGTGGCGCAGTGGATTAAGCACTGGCCCTGGATTCAGGAGGACCTGAGTACAAATCCGGCCTCAGACACTTGATATTTACTAGCTGTGTGACCCTGGGCAAGTCACTTAACCCTAATTGCCTCACCAAAAAAAAAAAAGAATTATCTGCTACTCTCTAAGAAATAGAGTGGAGGATCAATGGAATAGGCTAGACACAGGAAATACAGTAGTAAATGACACTAGTAATGTAGTGTTTGATAAACCCAAAGACTCCAGCTACTGGGATAGGAACTCAGTATTTGACAAAAACTGCTGGGAAAACTGGAAGATAGTATGGCAGAAATTAGGCATAGACCAACATCTTACATCTTGTACTCAAATAAGGTCAAAATGGATACATGATTTAGACATAAGAGGTGATACCATAGGAAAATTAGGAGAGAAAGGAATAGTCTACCTTTCAGATCTCTGGAAAGGAAAAAAGTTTGTGACCAAACAAGAGATAGAGAATATTATGAAATGCAAAATGTATGATTTTGATTACATTAAATTAAAAAGTTTTTGTACAAACAGAAGCAATGCATCCAAAATTAGAAGGGAGGCAGAAAGCTGGGAAACAATTTTTATGGCCAGTACTTCTGATAAAGGCCTCATTTCTTTTTTTTTTTAAGTTGGGTCCTCGTAATTTTCTTTTCTTTTCTTTTTTTATCATAAAAGCATTTTATTATTTTCCAGTTACATGTAAAATTAGTTTTCAACATTTGTTTTCATAAGATTTTTAGATCCAAATTTTCCTCCTACCCTCCCTTCCTTTCCCCCTCCCCAAGACATGAAGCAATCTGAAGCAGGCTATATATGTACAATCACATTAAACATATTTCTGCATTGGTCATGTTATGAAAGAAGAATCAGAACAAAAGGGAAAAACCTCAAAAAATAAGGGAAACAGAAGAAAAGAGTAAAAAGAGGATGGTTCAATCTGCATTCAGAATCCATAGTTCTTTTTTCTAGATGTGGAGAACATTTTCTATCATAAATTCTTTGGAAATGTCTTGGTTAATTGCACTGCTGAGAAGAGCCAAGTCTATCACAGTTGATCATCACACAATGTTGCTGTTACTCTGTACAATGTCTGGTTCTGCTCAATTCTCAGTATAACTCCACTTAAGTCTTTCCAGGTTTTTCTGAAATCTGCCTGCTCATTATTTCTTATAGCACAATAATATTCCATTATATTAATATACCACAACTTGTTTAGTTATTCCCCAATTGATTGGCATTCCTTTGATTTCCAATTCTTTGCCACCACACAGAGGGCTATTATAAATATTTTTGTACATGGGGGTCTTTTTCCCTTTTCTATGATCTCTTTGGGATACAGAACTAGTAGTGGTATTACTGTGCCAACGGATATGCACAGCCCCATAACCCTTTGGGCATAGTTCCAAATTGCTTTCCAGCATGGTTGGCATCAGTTTAGAACTCCACCAACAATGCATTAGTGTTCCAATTTTTCCACACCTTCTCCAACATTTATTATTTTCCTTTTTGGTCTCATCAGCCAATCTGATAGGTGCCTCATAAAATTTTTAAAAGATTTTTATATCAGATACAAGATTTAGGTAAAGACAGAATCAACAAGTGGAATATAGAAACTGAAGGCCTCATTTCTAAAATACATAGGGAATTAAATCCAATTTATAAAAATCCAAGTCATTCCCCAATTGAGAAATGGTCAAAGGATATGTATGAACAGGCAGTTTTCTGATGAAGAAACCAGAGCAAGCTATCTATCCCCAAAGGAAAAAATGCTCTAAATCACTAATGATTAGAGAGATACAAATTAAAACAACTCTGAGGTACCACCTAACACCTATTAGATTGGCTAAAATGACTAAAAAGGAAAATAATAAATGTTGGAGAAGCTGTGGAAAAATTGGAACACTAATGCATTGTTGGTGGAGCTGTGAACTGATCCAACCATTCTGGAGAGCAATTTGGAACTATGCCCAAAGCGCTGTAAAGCTCTGAATACCCTTTGAACCAGCAATACCACTATTAGGTCTTTTTCCCAAAGAGATCATGGAAAGGGGAGAAGGACCCACATGTACAAAGATATTTATAGCTGCTCTTTATGTTATGGCAAGCAATTGGAATTTGAGGGGATTCCCATCAATTGGGGAATGGCTGGACAAGTTGTGGTATATGAATGTAATGGAATACTATTGTGCTATAAGAAATGATGAACAAGAGAAGTTCAGATAAACCTGGAGGGTCTTTCATGGACTGATGATGAATGAGATGAGCAGAATCAGAAGAATATTGTACACAATATCATCAACATTGAGTGTTGACCTACTGTGATGGACTATATTCTTCCCACCAATACAACGGTACAGAAGGGTTCCAGGGAACTCAGGATGGAGGAGGATCTCCAAATCCAGGAAAAAAAAAAGAAAAGTGGAGTATAGATGCTGAATGAACCATACTACTTCTTTTTGTTTTGGGTGCTGTTTTTATATTTTTAGGTTTTTCCTTATTGCTCTTATTTTTCTCTTATAACATGACTATTGCAGAAATATGTTTAATGTTATATATATATATATATATATATATATATATATATATAAAACCTATATCAGATTACCTGATGTCTAGGGGAGGGGGTAAGGTGGGAGGGAGGGAGAAAAATCTGAAATTTGAAAGTTCGTATAAACAAAAGTTGAGAACTATCTTTACATGTAATGGAAAAAAAAAAAGAAACCACTAGTAGGGCAGCTAGATGGTGCAGTGGATAAAGCACTGGCCCTGGATTCAGGAGGACCTGTGTTTAAATCCAGCCTCAGACACTTGACACTAGCTGTGTGACCCTGGGCAAGTCACTTAACCCTCATTGCCCAGCAAAACAAAACAAAACAAAACAAACAAACAAAAAAAGAAACAATGAGCAGGAGGATTTCAGAGAAAACAGGAATGAATTACATGAACTGATGCTGAATGAGAGGAGCAGAACAAAGAGAACATTGTACACAGTATCAGCAACATTGTGTGATGATCAGCTGTGATAGACTTGGCTCTTCTCAGCAGTTCAATGATCCAAAACAATTTCAAAGAACAACAACAAAAAAAAATAAAAACAAAACAAAAAAACCAACAACTGTGGATTCTGAATGCAGATTGAGACATACTGGTTCTACTTTTGGGCTGTTTTTTCCTTCTTTTTTGACATTTTTCCCTTGTGCTCTGATTCTTCTTTCACAATATGACTAATGCAGGAATATGTTTAATGTGATTGTACATATATAACCTATATCAGATTGCCTTCTGTCTTGGGGAGAGTGTAGGGAAATGACGGTGGGAGAAAAATTTGGAACTAAAAATCCTAAGAAAACAAATGTTGGACACTATCCTTACATGTAACTGGAAAATAATAAAATACTTTTATATTTTTTTCAAAAAGAGTTTATTTGTGTAGAAGGGCAGAAGAGGCTTAGAAATACTGCAGATGTAATGGTTTAAGGTGCAGTAACAAATAAACAATCCATAATATCTGGTATGGAACAGATGCCATAGTAAAAATGATCACGGACAAGTGGATTCAGAAGATAGAATGTGAAAATTTTTCAATAAGTGATATTAAAAAGCAATATGATACTGAAGAAAAGTCACTAGCTTTGGAGTCACCAGGGTTCACAGCCTGTCTCTGTTGCCTAACCTGTGGGATCAGGAACAAATCACTTAACCTCTCTCTCTGCCTCAGTTTCCTCCTTTTGAAAATGTTGATTTTGAAGAATAATGTCTTATGGGTCCCTTTCAGATTTACTGCTATGATTCTATGAATTACTTTCCTGATTTATCAATGACACAAGTGTGAATTTATTTATGCAAAGCCCAGCTTCCAATCTAAGCCAATAAAGTCAAAATACACAAAGGATATTTTTATCTCTGATTCTGCTAAAGATTGAAAATGTCAACACCTGTTGTTTTGCTCCCATGTTTACTTTAATGGCTATCAATTTTTTGTAGCAAATGTTGAAAATATGAAAAACATTATATTGCATTTGCAATGGAACAGATGTCTGAATCTGAGTTATTGGATGAAGTGATAGATGGCAAAGTACAATAGTAACACATACAACATTTCATTCTGTTAGAATATATCATTTTATTAACAAGGTTGTTCAAGAGAAAAAAAACTGTTCTATCAAAGCATATTGGAAGGATAAGTCACTCAATCTCTAGATGTCTTTATTACATAAATAGCAAATGGAATTCAATCCTTCTAATTGCATGTTATGAGATCTCAGTGCAGTTGCAACATCATTAACTCAAGCTGTCCCCATGGTGAAAATAAAAATGAAAATTTCATAATGTGGATTAGGGAATAGGGTAAAGAAGAATTCACCTTCTATTGAGCCATGAGTCATTCCTTTATTCTATTAAGACAATTCATACAGATCTTTACTTGATAACCAAGCCTAATCACTCAAGCCCCAAACTACATGTTTTTGGTCTAATTAATCTGGCTTGGTTATCTAGATGATCTGTTTTATTTAATTTCATAATTGGAAAGTCTCCCATTTACTTTCTATTATGCTGATTATAGTATTTATCTAATTTGGTACTAAGTCTTGTTTATTAAAAGTCTAAAATGTAGGTATAGTAATACCTTTAGGTCAGTAACATATCATCTGTTTCTGTGTGACAACAATCTCCAAATCCTATATAGAATCAGACAGTTGATGAGCATTGTAAGAAACATAAGAACAAAGATCATGGCATTTGTGGATGTAGTTGTGTGTGTACACACACACACTGACATGTATGTGTGTATTTATGCATGTATGCATGCATTCATGTGTGCATACACACATGGAGACATAATTATAGGTACATATATAAACACCCACATGTACAATACTTATATGCAGTTTAAAAAGTTGAGAGAGAAATAATGCAATAATTTAACTTATAAATAAATGATTCTTCAGATGTTAGGTGAAAGTCTGTGTAAATTACCTCTGAATTTGTACATAGTAGGTGATTAATAAATGTTTTGAAATGAAATTAACTCAATTGACATGAACATGTTCTTATTGAGCTACTATTCTATCTAAAGAACTGGGGCAGGACAGCTAGTTGGCACAGGGTTAAAGTACAGTCCCTGGATTCAGGAGGGCCCCAGTTAAAATCTGGTCCCAGTCACTTACTAGCTGTGTGACCCTGGGTAAGTCACTTAACCCTCATTGCCCTAACTAACAAACAAATAAATAAATGGATGCATAGATAGACAAATAAATAAATAGGTTAGATAGATAATAGATAGATGAATGAATGAATGAATAAACAAATGAATCAATCAATCTATCAATCAATCAATCAATGAATA